>NC_135234.1:80865741-81212241 GCF_051348905.1 Ranitomeya variabilis
AGCGAAAAATACAACATTGGGTCCTCCCTTTCTAGACGACAGTGGAGACACTATTCCTGAGCAGCTATGGAATGAGAGGAATGAGGCCAAGCTCAGACCAGAGGTAGCACATCAGTGGAATGTGTCTTGTGACTTCCGTACTGAAGGCACTGTCATCTGAATGGCTTCACTGAATTAAGTGTCTGTCTGGCAGTGACTTCCACCACAAAGCCATCTGTGGGACAGCAGCCAGGGCATCAGCTGGTTGTCCTAAGTGTCACATTTAAAAAGGGGGTTATCTCTGATAAGACAATCACGTTAAGAATTATTTATGTCATAAATATGTTACATTGTACAATAAAAGTTAAATACGTCTTCTATTAAATAATTGCCTTCTTAGTCACTTTTTTCATGAACTTGAATTTAAGTTCCAGTGTGGGCAATGTACTGGAGCATTACTTTTTTTATTTGTTGTTTCCCTTTTACTGGTGACATAACTTATCAGTCTTCGTGCATTTGTGATTTTTCCTGTACTTGATCTATATTCCACTTGGCTATATTGTATTTGACCAGCATTGCATTTGGTAACTTTTATTTTATTACTGATTGGTTCAGTAGTAAGCATACCAGAGCACGGAGCCAGGTGTATCTGAGTCACATCTCCAATATTTTAAATCATTGTTTGTTTGTTTTTAACAACACAAGTGGATAAAATTGTTGATACCCTTCTGGTAAAGTAAGAAAAACCTACATTAATCACTCAAATAACATGAAAGTGACAAAAGTAATTTTCCATTGAAATTTACTGAATATCAACTATGTAAATCAGACATTGATTTTGAATTCTGTTTCAACATAAAAAAAAACAAACAAACTAATGAAAATGACTTGGAGAAAAGTGATTTTACCCTTCACTTATTTTTTTTTGCACAACCTTTTGAGTCAATCACTGCAAGCAAACAATTTCTGTAACTCTCAATGAGACTTCTGCACGTGTCCAAATTTATTTTGGCCCACTCATGAGCAAACTGCTCCAGCTGTCTCAGGTGTGAAGTTGCCTTCTCCAGAGTGCAAGTTTCAGCTCCTTCCACATATGTTCAATAGGATTTAGATCAGGGATCATAGAAGCCACTTCAGAATAGTCCAATGTTTGTCCTTAACCATTTTGGATGTTTTTAGCTGTGTTTTCGTTCATTATCCTGTTGGAGGACACCGGGCAACACATTTCTCTCCAGAATGCTTTTATAATCTTGATATTTCATTGTACCTTGCACAGATTCAAGACACCCTATGCCAGCAAAGCAGCACAAAAACATAACTCTGCTTCCTCCATTTTTCACAGTAGGTACAATGTTCTTTTCTTCATTTTTGAGTCTGTAAACATAGCGCTGATGTGACTTGCCAAAAAGCTCCAGTTTTGTTTCATCTGTCCAAAGGACATTCTCCAAGAAGCTTTCCACCTCAGCCGTCTTCCATGAAGTCCAGTTTCACCAAAACAATGACAGATGGCACAATCTGATATACCTTAACCTTCAAGTTCATCTCTAATCTCTTCAGAAGATGTTATGGGCTCTTTAGTTACCATTCATATTATCCGTCTCTTAAATTTGTCAATAATTTTACTCTTGCAACCATGCTCAGGGAGGTAGACTACAGTCCAATAGACTTTCCACTTCTGAATAGTATGTGCAACTGTATTAACAGGATCATCAAGCTGTTTGGAGATGGACTTATAGCTGTTACCCTTAACATGTTTGTCTATAATTCTTTTTGTAATCTCCTGGTACAACTCTATCGTTAGCTTGCTTTGGTCCTTGTTCAGTGTAGAATACACCATGATACCAAACAAAGCAGTGACTATTTTTCACCCTTTAAATAGGCAGATTGACTGATTACAAGTTGTTAAGCACACAGGTGGCGCACATGGTTTGTGAACCCACTGTCCCATGGACCGGACCTACGATGGATGGGTGGAATTTATCATCCACCTTGGTGTTCAATGGAGCCTCTAGTGGTGAGGTCAGGCTTCTCTAGCAGGTAACTGCCAGGTACCACTCCAGGGTGGCGTGTGGCAGTAGCAGCTGACACCACAGGTCTAAGCCATTAATCCAGACTCCTGGATGGGGCAGTACATGTACTGGAACAAGTTCAAGCTGTGAAGATAGGACAGCCATTTGGGATGGGTTCAGAAAGTGCAGAAAAGGTGGCCACTTGGGACAGGCTCAGACTGTGCCTACAGGATGGCCATTTGGGACAGGGTCCGACTGTGCAGTCACCAGAAAGCAGAGTGGATGGCCACAGGGACAGGTTCAGACTGTGCAGTCTCTGGATAGCAGATGGGACAGCCACAGAGACAGGTTCAGACTGTGCAGTCTCTGAATAGCAAACGGGATGACCTAGGGATAGGTTCAGACTGTGCCAACAGGATGGCCACAGAGACAAGTTAGACAAACTGGTCTTAGGAAACAGTTCAGGTACAGACTCCGGCAAAAAGGACACAGGAGCCAAGGACAACTAGACTGGACTAACAGGATATAGGAAACATTAACAGACTAGGGATGGGAGACCTGGCAACATACAGTTGCCCACACTAAACCACCTAACAGTAACTATAGGAGTTGCTCAGGCACCTCCCAGTTGGGGAGGGTGCCTTTTATACTAGATGCTTCCCAGCTAATGGCTGGGAGTCATCTAGCAGACGTACACATTAACTAAATGCCTTCCAGCTGTCAGCTGGTGGTATTTTACCATGTGTGCGCACTACCCCTTTAAAACCGGGGAAGCGTGCGCAGGCGCATACTAGAAGCTGGGAACTGTGTCGCGCACTCAGACCTGGAAGCATGAGTGCACCGAGGACCATGTCGGAGCTAGGGTGGTGAGTAAGCTGGCGTCCCTGAATGGAGAGAGAAGGGGACACCATGCACGGACGCAGGCAGCAGCGCTACACAAATTTGTAGACACCTGTAATTCTAATGACACGACAAACCTTAGTTTAACATGTTACCATGGATAAATTATTTTAAATCTTTTCTAGGGGCGCCATCATTTTCTGTCCAGGTACTGTAATTTGCATTTTTTTCTGATGGATCACAGTTCAAAAGATGAATGACAGGACCCAAGAATTCCCAGTTTTGCTATGAATCTGCCAAAATTTCCTTCTCACTATAGTGCATCCAGACTACACCCATTTTCCAATAGTCTAGGTAAGCGGTAAACACAAAGTTATCCATGTAAAAGAAGACATGATTCATCAGACCAGGTCACCTTCTTCTAGTGATCTACTGTGTCATTCAGATTCTCCAATGGCCATCGTAGGTGCTTTCAATGGTCAACAGTTTTGCTTTGAACACTTTGTGGCTCTTCAGTCCCATACAAGCAGGCTGAGAAGCACTGTGAGATAATAAATAATAATAATTCTATTTATATAGCGCCAACATATTCCGCAGCGCTTTACAAATTATAGGGTGGACTTGTACAGACAACAGACATTACAACATAACAAAAATCACAGTTCAAAATGGATACCAAGAGGAGTGAGGGCCCTGCTTGCAAGCTTACAAACTATGAGGAAAAGGGGAGACACGAGATGTGGATGGTAACAATTGTTTTCCTTGTTTGGACAAACCATATAGTGTAAGGACGGGTGTTCATGTAAAGCTGCATGAACCAGTTAACAGTCTAAGTATGTAGCAGTACAGACACAGAGGGCTATTAACTGTATAAAGTGCATGAGAACATGATGCGAGGAACCGGATTATGGTTTAAGTTTTTTGAATGGGCCACACAGGGATAGTAAGATTAATGCGTTGAGGCGGTAGGCCAGTCTGAACAAATGCATTTTTAGGACACGCTTAAAACTGTGGGGATTGGGGATTAATTATTAACCTGGGTAGTGCATTCCAAAGAATCGGCGCAGCACGTGTAAAGTCTTGGAGATGGGAGTGGGAGGTTCTGATTATTGAGGATGCTAACCTGAGGTCATTAGCAGAACAGAGAGCACGGGTAGGGTGGTAGACTGAGGCCAGGGAGGAAATGTAGGGTGGTGCTGAGCCATGGAGTGCTTTGTGGATGAGAGTAATAGTTTTGTACTGGATTCTGGAGTGGATGGGTAACCAGTGTAATAAGTGGCACAAGGTAGAGGCATCGATGTAACGGTTTGTTGAGGAATATGATCCTGGCCGCAGCATTCAGGACAGATTGGAGCGGGGAGAGTTTGGTAAGAGGAATTCCGATTAGTAGAGACTTACAATAGTCCAGACGAGTATGAATGAGTGAAATAGTAAGAGCTTTTGCAGGGTCGAAAGTAAGAAAAGGGCAAATTCTAGAAATGTTTTTGAGATGCAGATAAGAAGAGCGAGCCAGTGATCGGATGTGGGGGGTGAATGAAACCTCGGAATCCAGTATGACCCCAAGGCAGTGGGCATGTTGCTTGGGAGTAATGGTGGAACCACACACGGAGATGGCAATGTCAGGCAAAGGTAGGTTAGTAGAGGGAGAGAACACGAGGAGTTAAGTTTTTGACAGGTTCAGTTTCAGATAGAGGGAGGACATGATGTTAGAGACAGCATTAAGACAATCACTGGTGTTTTCTAAAAAGGTCGGTGTGATAACAGGAGCACAAGTGTATAATTGGGTGTCGTCAGCATAGAGATGGTACTGGAAACCAAATCTACTGATTGTTTGTCCAATAGGGTCAGTATACAAAGAGAAGAGGAGGGTGCCTAGGACTGATCCTTGAGGAACCCCAACAGTAAGGGGAAGGTGAGAGGAGGAGGAACCAGCAAAAGACACAGTGAAGGAGTGGTCAGAGAGATAGGAGGAGAACCAGGAGACAGGGACAGGATGGCCACTTGGGACAGGGTCTGACTGTGCAGTCACCAGAAAGCAGAGTGGACGGCCTCAGGGACAGTGTAAAATACTGCGGAGAGATCCAAGAGAACTAGCATGGAGCAGTGACCATTAGATTTAGCTGTTAGTAGGTCATTAATAATAATAATAATAATAATTTTTATTTATATAGCGCCAACATATTCCGCAGCACTTTACAATTAAGCGGGGACATGTACAAACAATAAATTCAATACAGGTTAAGACAATTTAAACAGTGACATTAGGAGTGAGGTCCCTGCTCGCAAGCTTACAATCTACAAGGAAATGGGGGGACACAATAGGTGAAAAGTGCTTGTTATTTCAGGTCTGGCAATTATAATACATAGGGATTTTCATACAAAGCTGCATGATCCGGTCATCAGCCGGAGTCACTAGAGACTTTAGTGAGGGCAGTTTCAGTAGAGTGTAAAGAGCGGAAAACAGATTGAAGAGGGTCGAGAAGAGAGGTATCTGAGAGATAGCAGTTAAGACTGGAGTGGACCAGGCATTCGAGGAGTTTAGAGATGAATGGAAGATTAGAGACAGGTCTATAATTAGTGGCACAGTTTTGATCGAGGGATTTTTTTTAAGTAATGGATGTATGATGGCATGCTTAAATGAGGAGGGAAAAATACCAGAAGAGAGAGAAAGGTAAAATATTTTTGTTAGGTGAGAGGTGACAGCCGGGGAAAGAGACTGGAGGAGATGTGACGGAATGGGTCACTAGTGCAAGTGGTTGGGCGAGAAGATGCAAGGAGCCTGATTACTTCTTTTTCTTATTCTGTAACTGGTTTAAAGTCAGAGAGTGAGCTAGATGCAGTGGGGGAGGGAGGACAGTGCATGGTATGAAGGGATTGGGAGATAATTTCCTGTCGGATGTGGTCAATTTTTTCTTTGAAGTAATTGGCCAGATCGTCAGCGCGGAGATCCATGGTTGGGGCCTGCTCTCTTCTGTTGAGTAGAAAATGAAAAGTGTCAAAGAGACGTGAGATGGCACCTTTCTATCAGAGTGTGAGGGTAGACAGCAGGAGGCGTGTCATGGTGATTTGTATGGGTCAGTATCTGATTTCATAATTTTTCTTGTATTGTTGTGTTATTCATTGTTTATCAAATATTTCATATGACTTCAATGCCCTGTCTAGTGTGAACACTCTCTTGAAATTGGGACTGTGGCTGTGTTCAGAATTAGCCAATCACAGTTAGTCATGTTAAATAGTAGTCAGTGCACAGCTGCCAACATTTACAGTGATTCTGATTCACCCCATATAAAGTTTAGCTGATCTACTGTAGTATGATTTTGTTTGCATTTTTTAGTAGCATTTTCTAGCAAAAGTCATGGTCCATAAATAGCTTACTACACCGCAAAACGATCTCATTGTTCAAAGTTATCAGTCAGGAGAAGAGTACAAATAAATTTACAACACATTAGATATACCATTGAACACTGTGAAGATGGTCATCAAGATGGGGTTTAAGTTTGACACACGTGTCTAGAACTGAGGGTGTCTAGAACTGAGGGTCCCTCAAAAGTAATGAAAAAACAAGAAGAAAATTGGTCCAGGAGGCTGCCAAGAGGCCTACAAGAACATTAAAGGAGCTGCAGGAATTTCTGGCAAGTACTGGTTGTATAACTGGTGACTTGAGTATAAGCCACGAGGGGCACTTTCAGCCTAAAAAATGGGCTGAAAATCTCGGCTTATACTCGAGTATATACGATATTTCTTTTTCTTTTTTATCCAAAAAGATTTCAGGTTATTTTTCAATTGAATTGACCAGATTATGGATGACATTAAAGGTGGAAAAAGTTTTGATATTTTTCTTGGTATGATTTTTTTACATGACAAAAACCTGGCATTTTAACAGGTGTGTGTACACCTTCTTAGATCCAGATAGACAGATATTTTTACTAGTTTACATGCTTTTACCAGTATTTTTTGGGTAAAAAAAAAAATATATAGCATTCACCTGCGCTGTCTACATTACATAAGCAAAAAATAAATGTGTGTAGTAAAGTGGATATAAGTTCAAAAAGCACTTAGTCATTGGATCATCATTGATGATGAGGTAGATTTTCTGATAAACCCTTATAGGTGCTGGTAGAATCTTTTTAAAGGATAAGAGAGAGAGAGAGAGAGAGAGAGAGAGAAAGAGAGAGAGAGAGAGAAAAAAACAAATACAAAGAGCAGGTGCTTTTATGTTAATCAAATAAATATAGTAGAATGCTGAGATATAGAGTCTCTACTCACTTAGGTACTGAATGGCAATATGCGGTAGGGGAATGTGATTCTTTTGTGTCCACAATTATTACTGGTGTTGTGATGGCTAAAAGTGCTTTTTCCAAGGGTGAACGGTTCCTCCTGCTTAGAAGGATATACACCCTTTTACAAGTGTGATTCTAAATGTCTGTGATCCAGTTCTCACAACGTTAAGTATACTTACTACTGATAACGTCAGGAGTGAAGCAAGGTTTAGTTGGTGGTGAGTATGCAAGTTACCGTCAGGTGGTGTTTGAAGTAGGTTACTTTAAATAGAGACAGTTACCCGTGCTTAAAAAATGAGTGGCAATCTTCCTCCAGTGAGACAATTTATAGTACTGATATATCACGGCTTATGCATGCATATGTAATTGGGCTGTACTCACTGTCTCGCTGGTATAGAGAGGAGCGGTTCCGAGGAATCTGTGTTGCCGCTGTACCGCTGCCGTAGCAGGACGGTGGGTTAGGACGATAGATGCGGCAAGAGCCACAAGACCGCGAAACCCCGCGTGCCCCGGCTGGAAGCAACGCTGAGGTAGCGGTCGGAGAGGTGGGCGGAGCTACACGTTACGTCACCAAGCTACGGGGCCAGAGAGAGCAGGTGTGCTAGAGCAGCTAACCAACCAATGCATTTCAAGGGCTCTAGCCCTCTTCGTCAGGGTTATTGCTGCTCCCAAGTTTGTCTGCTCTTATGTAGCAGCATGCCCTCCCCTCCTGTGTGTAATTATTGGTGGCATTTGTTCAATTAAAGAATCGCACCTGCATGAAATAATTGGTTTGCACCTTTAAAGGAAAGTTACTGGTGTGTGTTTATGTGCTTGAATATGGATCTTAATGGAATTGCCTACTAATTGGAGCTGAGATGCATAATAATCTAAAACTTGAAATTGCTAAAAGGTCAATACTTTATTACTCTTAAATAATTAAAAGCTTGAAAAATATTAAAATGGGGTTCAGTCTCTCAACCAGGCCAACTAAATGCAGCCGACAAAAAAAAAAAAAGATATACCATAATTAGTGTTGAGCGATACCGTCCGATACTTGAAAGTATCGGTATCGGAAAGTATCGGCCGATACCGGCAAAGTATCGGATCCAATCCGATACCGATACCCGATACCAATACAAGTCAATGGGACTCATGTATCGGACGGTATTCCTGATGGTTCCCAGGGTCTGAAGGAGAGGAAACTCTCCTTCAGGCCCTGGGAACCATATTAATGTGTAAAAGAAAGAATTAAAATAAAAAATATTGCTATACTCACCTCACCGAGGGAACCGGCACCTTACCGAGGGAAGCGGCAGCGTTCTTTGTTTAAAATTCGCGCTTTTCTTTCCTTTACAAGAAGTCCAGGCTTGTGATTGGTTGCGTGCCGCCCATGTGGCCGGGACGCAACCAATCACAGCAAGCCGTGACGTAATTTCAGGTCCTTCAGGATTTTAAAATTACGTTCCGGCGTTGTGATTGGTTGCGTCGCAGTCACATGGGAGACGCAACCAATCACAAGCCGTGACGTCACGGGAGGATGGACACGCGCGCATTTTAAAATGGGCGCGTGTCCAGCCTCCCGTGACGTCCCGGCTTGTGATTGGTTGCGCCGCGGTCAACCAATCACAAGCCGGGAGGCTGGACACGCGCGCATTTTAAAATTTTAAAATGCGCGCGTGTCCAGCCTCCCGGCTTGTGATTGGTTGACCGCGGCGCAACCAATCACAAGCCGGGACGTCACGGGAGGCTGGACACGCGCCCATTTTAAAATGCGCGCGTGTCCATCCTCCCGTGACGTCACGGCTTGTGATTGGTTGCGTCTCCCATGTGACTGCGACGCAACCAATCACAACGCCGGAACGTAATTTTAAAATCCTGAAGGACCTGAAATTACGTCACGGCTTGCTGTGATTGGTTGCGTCCTGGCCACATGGGCGGCACGCAACCAATCACAAGCCTGGACTTCTTGTAAAGGAAAGAAAAGCGCGAATTTTAAACAAAGAACGCTGCCGCTTCCATCGGTAAGGTGCCGGTTCCCTCGATGAGGTGAGTATAGCAATATTTTTTATTTTAATTCTTTCTTTTACACATTTTTACATTAATGTTGTTTCGATACCGATACCCGATACTACAAAAATATCGGATCTCGGTATCGGAATTCCGATACAGCAAGTATCGGCCGATACCCGATACTTGCAGTATCGGAATGCTCAACACTAACCATAATAGTATAAATAGAGAAATAAAATGCACAAACATTAAAAGATACATAGAATATGCTTTAAAAAGTTAGATCCCTCTGACACTTGTTAGACGTCTGTCTTTATATGTAGTTACCAATTTCTTGTGTTAACATGGGATGCTCACCTGTTGACTAGATTATAATTTGCTGTATTGAAAGCTATTACATTTCAGTTAGTATCCTGAGGGATGGAATTTAGTTTGATATCGTGTCTAAAAAAAGGCATAGAGTTCAATTTCCTGGTTCAACCCCTTGGGTGCCAGGCTGTCCAGGGAGAAAATCCATTTTGATTTTATTCTTGACATGATTTTAATGTAATTGCCACCCCTTGGATTCTTGGGTATGGTTTGAATACTGTAAGAAATGTAAGACTATTCTTACTGAGTGTGGTGGGGGACACTCGCTTGGCCGCGATATTCAGCACACTGGCACGGATTTTTTAAAACAAAACAGTCTATACGGTTTATTAAGCCACATAAACCCCATGACGTACAGTCCATTTCATTATATCTCTTAAGGTTATCCTGTGGCAACTAACACGCTGGTCCTCACTGACCGGTTGCCGTGGATTACCACACAGTTCAGGTTACAAGCACCAACAGCTTGTGGAGGTACCTTATGGGAGCTCCTGCTCCGTCTGCTGACTCCTTGTCAGTCCTCTCTCCTGGGGAAACTGCCTTACGGGGTTCACCAACTTGCCTGGCCGGCACACATCCGTCAGTCCAGAGCCACCGAAGGACTGTAGCTTCCCCAAGTTCCCCTGTGTGCTGCTCAGGGATCCTGGTACACCTCCCAGGACCTCTCGCTCCAGCATGTGCTCTCCAGGAAGCCTCCTACCAGGTCTTCCAGCACAGGAGCGTACACAGCCCACACACAGGCCCTCAGGAACTCCCAGGTACCATACACAGGACCATACACAGGGCCCTCAGGACCTTCACCACTCAGGTCCACTCACTGGAACCACACAGGAACCTGTGACCCACACCCTGGTCACATTATGTACCTGTAACCACACCCACAGTAATGGATCACATGGCTGGTCACGTGATCCTGACATCACTGCAGGTCTATTCTCACGGCCTCAATACAACTCCGTGCACATACCGGGGAGACCATGCAGCGCCCCCTACCTGTTACAGGGGTCACTGCATCACATATCCCCCCCCTCTGTTCAAACTTGTGGGGTTGAACACCTGTCATACACGTAGGGTCATGAGACATGTCACGCACGTTACCTTGCCCTATCAGTCGAGGGAACCGTCTCAGTCGGTTTTGGGCATCACATACAATCGTCCAGTAGTTGAGTTTACCCCGCCCCCAGCGGTCAATGTGTATGTTTTGAGTTTTTGTCCTCAAGCCACCATCTATTTGTGTCAACAGACCTTTGGTCACCACATTTTTCCTGTATGCCCCGTCACCCGACTTTCCTCTCCACGGCCGGCACCCACGGTTGGTGCGGTCATGAGTCCCACTGACAGTCAAACCGACTGTCTGGTCTGAGTCGGACCCACTTAGTACACGACAGGAACTACTACTTGCAGATTCTCGACGTTCTTGCCTTGCTGAAAGTCTCCGGCTACCTGCCATTTCATTATTTGGAGGGTCCCTTCTGTTCCCTTTTCCTTGGGAAGAAGGCGGCCGCCACCTCATGTTCTGCAGCTGTTTATTGACCTGCCGTCTGTACAGTCTTAGCTGCTCTATTTCTCTCAGGTATGCCACGCGATATCTCAGGAGCATCCGGATATTCCCTAGACTATAACAAAAGAAAAAAAAAAAAATGTGACAAAACCAGCTCACCTACTAGGCATTTGTTGTGGGGAAGCCCGGATAACGTGCAGTCTTCACGTAAGGCAGTGGAACAAATAGAGGAGAAAATCCAGCTTCCAAAAATATCAAAATTTATTGAAGATAAAATCCAAGATCCAAAAACATGGTTCACAGGAGAAGAAATGGCAGCATGCTACATGTTTCGAACAATAAGTTCTTTTTCAAAGCAATTTCTTCTCCTGTGAACCATGTTTTTGGATCTTGGATTTTATCTTCAATAAATTTTGATATTTTTGGAAGCTGGATTTTCTCCTCTATTTATTCCCTAGACTCTCCTTGGACCTGGCAACCAGGAATGACACCATCCCATCTTCACCCACCTGGGCCTCGTCATCAGCCGGAATCCTCAGTCTCTTCACACCGGATATATCCACCATCTCCTGCATCACTTTCCCAAATCTGCCAATGAGCTTCGCTACTAGAGCTTTGGGCACTTGGACTGTGTCCTCTACCAAGCCCAGACGACTTTGAGCTTTCCTGGCTTGCTCCAAACGTCGAGTGGCCTCACCATTCCTCAACAGGATCATCTGCTTCGTGCGGAGGCACTGTAGGTGCATGTCCCTCAGGACAGCCACCCTCTTCACTGTGACTTCCTTATTAGACAGTATCACCAACTGTCTCGTCTCCAGTGCCCAGTGCACACTACACGCTTCTACTGCCTTTTTAAAGGCCTCATGCACACCCTCACGGGTACATGCATCTTGCGCCTCTACGGGTACATCTATCATGCACTTGAAGAGCGGAGTCTCACTTCCTTCAAGAACAGATGGCTCCTGCCTTGCCATGGACCTTTCCATCAAGACACCTGTCACAACCGGGTGACCATCTTGTTCTGCTTTTAGCGCCCACTCCTCTTCAGCTTTACCCTCTTCCAGACCCCGGGTCAAGATGGGCATTAGCAGCTTCACCTCGTTACCACTCTGGTACTGACACGAGAAGTCTGCGACCACCACCTCTTTTCCTTGTAGAGGGCCTTTCAGTGCTTCTCTGAGCACGTCAATGTCTTCCTTTAGGGTCTGATACACACTTTGCCATCTGAACAGGTGACCTCTGAGCTCAGAGACTTCCTTCTCCAGCTCATCCACTCTGCGCTCAGCCGCTTGTCTCAGGACCCTTTCTCGTTCGACATGGTCGTTCACCGTCTCTTTAATCAACTCTATCTCCCTCCTTCTATCCTCTGGAGTGGTGAGACATCCATCACATGAGGAGGTATTTACTTCAGGCACCACCTCCTTGGTGGCCTCCTCCACTTCTGCACCCTCCGACTCTGCACTGTCAGGGTCGGCCCTCTCTTGGGTCTCAGCGGTGACATCACCAGGTTCGTCCCTTTTCCCTGGGACTTCAGAGTACTTCATACACCCCAGGTCCTCAGCATCTTCCGTCAATTCCTCACACGGAACAACCGGTTCAGCCCCTTTGGCTCTTTTACGTCTCCGGCGACGGGAGGAAGACTTGCCTGAGTCAACCTTATTGCACTCTTTCCCACTGGCATCACCGTCTGATTGAGAGTCATCATCAACCGTCACCACAGGTCCTGGACCCCGTCCTCCACCCGTCACCACAGGTCCTGGACCCCGTCCTCTACCTGTCAGCACAGGTCCTGGACCCCGTCCATGTGATTAGATCATTGTGCAAACGATCATGTGCAAATAGGCAGTAATACATAGTAAGCAGTGATACATAGTAAGAAACTTACACAAGTAAGAATATACACAGGAGAGTAATGGTATAGTTACCAAGAGGAGCGCTGTTGGAAGCCCACCATCACCCGACGCGCGTTTCGCACTGAAATGCTTCGTCTCCTGTGTATATTCTTACTTGTGTAAGTTTCTTACTATGTATCACTGCTTACTATGTATTACTGCCTATTTGCACATGATCGTTTGCACAATGATCTAATCACATGGACATACTATTGTCTGTATCTGTGATATTAATGTTTATGGAGTGTTTGGCTGGTTAGCCCTCCGCGTTCCTGTGTCTTAGGAGTTTACCCAGATTTTGACTGTCATTTATTGTATTTTGATTAATAAAGTTGTTCAATTTTTTATTGCCTCATATGAAGTTAGTTTTTTGGTGCTGTATTAGTCTTTACTTCATGGCTTTACTAAGTGGATATCATTAGGTGTTGTGCAATTATTATTATATACTCGAGTATAAGCCGAGATTTTCAGCCCAAAAAAATGGGCTGAAAGTGCCCCTCTCAGCTTATACTCGAGTCATGGTCGACGGGTGAGGGGGAGCGACGACTGTCACATATTCACCTGCTCCTGACGCGGTCCCTGCGTGTCCCATGGTCTCCGGCGCCGGCAGCTTCTTCCCCTGTTCAGCAGTCATGTGGTTCCGCTCATTAAAGTAATGAATATGGACTCCACTCCCATAGGGGTGGAGCCACATATTCATTCCTGTAATGAGTGGTACCACGTGACCGCTGAACAGAGGAAGAAGCTGCTGGTGCCGGAGACCATCTGTCCGGGAGAAGCTGCCAGGGACCGCGTCGGAAGCAGGTGAGTATTTCATATTCACCTTTCCTCGTTCCACCGCCGCCCCATCTTCCGCGTCCTCTGCACTGACTGTTCAGGTCAGAGGGCGTGATGACATATTAGTGTGCTCGCCGCCCTCTGCCTGAACAGTCATTGAGGAGAGACGGGACGCTGAGGAGCAGCGGGCAGTGACGAGAGGTGAGTATGTCATTTTTTTTATTGCAGCAGCAGCATTATATGTGGCACATTGTTATATGGAGCATCTTATAGGGCCATAAAGAACTGTATGGAGTATTACATGTGGCACATTGTTATATGGAGCATCTTATGGGGCCATAAAGAACTGCATGGAGCATTATATGGGGCACATTGTTATATATGGAGCATCTATGTGGCACATTTTTATATGGAGCATCTTATGGGGCCATAATGAACTGTATAGAGCATTATATGTGGCACATTTTTATATGGAGCCATAATGAACTGTATGGAGCATTATATGTGGCACACTTTTACATGGAGCATCTTATGGGGCCATAATCAGCATTTATGCAGCATTATATGGGGCATAATAGTCTATGGAGCATCTTATGGGGCCATAATCAACATTTGTGCAGCATTATATGGGACATATTTTAATATGGAGCATCTTATGGGGCCCATCATAAATTTTATGGAGCATTACATGGGGCATATTTTGTATGGAGCATCTTATGGGGCCCATCATAGACTGTATGGAGCATTATATGGGATTCCTGATTCAATATGGATATTCAAAAAACACTTAACCTACTGATGTCTCAATTAATTTTACTTATATTGGTATCTGTTTTTATTTTTGACATTTACCGGTAGCTGTTGCATTTTCCACCCTAGGCTTATACTCGAGTCATTAAGTTTTCCCAGTTTTTTGTTGTAAAATTAGGGGTCTCAGCTTATACTCGGGTCGGCTTATACTCGAGTATATACTATCTAACTTTTGTTAACTAAAAAAGTTGCATTGCATTTTTAGGTGAAATTGCAGTACAAAAGAGGCAGAAATCACACAAACCCAAAAGAATAGAAGGTCACCAATTCTCTATATAGAAAAGTGGTCAGAACTTGCCAATTTAAGTGTATATGGAGGTGCCTCATGGCTGTCCCCTGGAGACATATATCAGAGAAATGAATTACGGGGCATGTTAGATTTCAACATGCCCAATCCTTTGCTCTCAGAAGATAAGTCACTGGCAGAGAGATATCTGCCAGCAACTTTTTCCTTCTCTACATTGAATACAAGTGGAGTCGAGAGTAAGGGTATGTGTCCACGGTCAGTTAACGCTGCGTGTTTGACGCTGCATGGGGACGATACCGCCGGCCATCCTGAACGTGGACACGCACCCTAAGGGTATGTTTCCATGTTCAGGAAACGCTGCGTTTTTGACGCTGCGTTTTTCCGCAGCGTCAAAAACGCAGCGTCCAGATGTTACAGCATAGTGGAGGGGATTTCATGAAATCCTGACTCCACCATGCGTTTTTGCCGCGAAAACGCATGCGCGGTGCGTTTTTTCAAAACGCAGCATGTTGCTACAATGAGCAAAACACGCAGGTACACCGCAGGTGACCTGCCAGTGACCTCAGGTGCAGTTTTGGTCAGGATTTTACTTGCATAAAATCCTGACCAAAGCCTGAAGCAAGCCTGAATGTGGAAACATACCCTCAGGGTATGTTTCCACGGTCAGGAAACGCTGCTTGTTTGACGCTGTGCAGAGCTGCAGCGTCAAACAAGCAGCGTCCAGATGTTCCAGCATAGTGGAGGGGATTTTATGAAATCCCGTCTCCACTATGCGTGGAAACCCGCACGCGGCGGCCCTGCGACTCTGGACATGCTGCGCGTCTTTTCAGATCGCAGCATGTCCGTACACCTTGCGGGGACGCAGCGTCCCCGCAAGGCATATCACAGGGCGCTATGGGAGAGAGCGATCATCCCGGATGTGAAGAGTTAACACATCCGGCATGATCACGTCCCAGAAAGGGGGCGGGGCTTAGTGCCGAGCGGCGATACCGCCGGCCATCCTGACCGTGGAAACATACCCTAAGGGTATGTGTCCACGTTCAGGAAACGCTGGGTTTTTGACGCAGCATTGAGCAGCATGCATAAAAAACGCAGCGTCCAGATGTTACAGCATAGTGGAGGGGATTTCATGAAATCCTGTCTCCACTATGCAGTAAAAGACGCATGCGGCACACCAGAGAAAACTCACATGCTGCGAGTCTTTTAAGAACGCAGCATGTCCTTACATTGCAGAAAAAACTCAAGGACAATGCAGGTGACCTGCCAGTGACCTCAGGTGCAGATTTGGTCAGGATTTTACCTGCATAAAATCCTGACCAAATCCTGAAGCAATCCTGAACGTGGACACATGCCCTAATAGTAGTTCATAGAAATCTTAACTACATGTTCTCCTTAAAATTTCCTAAACTTACAAGTTTGAAACCACAAGTCATTATCAGATAGTCTTATCACAGACGTGACAGCTCATTTGTTTTACCAGTGAATAGCAGCATTACTTGGAAAGTGTACCGCCATCATTGTGTAGTTACCTGACAGTCTTTTTGTAAAAAAAAATAATAAAAAATTATATTTGTCTTTAATCTTGTTCATCACTGAGCTCCTTCACATTAACAGCGCACTACATATTTTTTGAAAATGCAAATGTCAAAAGCATTAAGCATGCGTTCAATCACTGGTGGAAAAATGCACTTTACAACAATTTCTCAATATGTAAGTTTCACTTTTTGCAGCTGACTCGTTAAATCTAGGCACTATAAAAACTGCAAAACTGCTGAGGATGATTCTAGAGGTAAAAAAACTATTAATGAGTGAAGTTGAGCTGATAACATAATTTGGAATGTGCCACATATACTTTTCTGTTAGTACATTTAGCATGTGCATTAAAGATGACATAAACTTAACCCCTATCCACATCTAGGGCATATAAACTGCTGGGTACCCTCCATTAGTAGCTCCAACTGAGAGATGCAAGCAAAAAGAAGTGGACTCAAGCTAAATATTACAAGGCCAGCTAGTCATGTAAGAGAGAACACTGCTAAACTGGAAAAACATCGCCAGGTCAATGAATGAATGATTCGCCACAAAGAGGCCTAACTTCAGAGGTGTAGAGGTTGCAGTCAGGCCTGGTCCAAAGGATCCATTTGGCTTATATAGCAAGACAAAAATTATAAATAATGTGAGAATACCTGAGGGCCCTGTTGGAGATTTTGCATTGGGGCCCAAGAGCTTCAAGTTATGCTCCTAGCCCAACTGACTTTCTCACAGAGACATGCCAGAAGCATCATAAGGATGGCACACTATGAGTGCACAGAATGAAGCGCCCACCTACCCCCTCATGTTAAAAGCGTCTGTCAGAGATTAACAGGTTAACAGCCACAGGCGGAGCTCCAAATCCACCCATGGCTGTTAAAGGCAGATGATGGCTGAACAACAGCCATCATCTGCTGGGAAATATGTAGGTTTGGCGTATGAGCCTGCACAAAATCAGGGAGACAGCATATGACGTACCAGTATGTCATATGTCTGACTTTAAAGTATTTTGCTATTAACTTATCTTGTAGCACTGTGTAAAGCCCTGTGTGTAAAATTAATCTTAGGGCGGGTTCACACAGGCGTATTTTATGTTCCATATACAGACGATCATGCTTAGACCGACCCCAGGTCTCCCAACTTGGACTTGGAACTTCTTAGACACATTTGAGGCTGTAAGTTTGGGAGAGCCGCCATCGGGTATTGTGGTGCGTATACTTATTGTGAAATACGCTCGTGTGGACCCGATCTCACTGATGCCTCTGCAGCAATCACCAGCACCAGGTCCAGTAGCAAACTACAAGGATAATAATGCTGGCAGCAGTCTATTTACATTTTTTTAGAGCGTTTGAATATAGTGGGGCAAGTTAATCAAATGAATGAAATGATGGAGCAAATTGGTGTTTTTGTAGATTTTTCACTAGATACTATTAAGAAGTCTACCTCATGACACTAAATTGTTAAATTGGCCCTAAGTCTCAGGAGTTGAGCCTATTCCTACCTATGGCAGGTGCCAGTTGTGTTATAAAGCAGAAACCTGCCTCTTAAGGCAGTGAACTGAGCTTGCTCCAATCACTGCTGTTTAACAAATGAACCCCCCTGAAAAAGTGATAAAAATGACAATAAGAATGAATGTATGCACAGCCATGAAAAAAAAGACTTGCTGTGCATATGTTCCATTCTATGTCCATTCCCCTAGCGGCTTCCACTTCCATGTTATATATGGAATTAAAAAAAAAAAACCTCCAGTGGAAAATCTGAGGACATCAGTAAAATAGCTTCAGGGAAAACACACCAGCGTTTTCCTGAAGTGACTTCAGCTTCAAAAACTGTGTCATGTACATACCCTTAGATGTTTGATCTTGGGGGCATTGTGTTAAGGTGCTCATCGGCCGGATTACTATGGCAATCAAGGATTTTGAGTAGGCTATTTTGGTTTTCCTACGAAGCTCACCAGATACCATGTATTGTGGTGTACTGTCCAAGCAATCAAAGGTTCACAAGTTGTTGTTTTTTGTATTAAAAAATTAAAACAAAAACCCCTTTGGCTACATTCTGCCCCATAGGGCAAATACAATGAATAAAAACAAATAAAAACACCACAATTTTTGTGTGTGGGGGGAATTTGTGTTTTTTTGTGGTCATCTTGCCCCCTCCCCCCAAAAAAAATATGTGAGAAAAAGCGATGAAAAAGATTTATATACATTGTTGGGAATTTTTTTTGCAACATTCACAAGTTATTTATTTATACATAGATACACTTTTTGAACATATACATATTAACATATAAAAAGTCCCAAAATTTTGTATAGACATAGATACTGGGCAATTTTTCCACCAAATGCACACCATGTGTACAAAAAAAAAACTCTGGCGGAATTGCATTGTTTTTCACCATTTCACTACACTTTCAATTTTTTTTTCAGGTTTTTCAATACAGTAAATAGTGAAGTGAATGATAAACTAATCAAATTTACAGAGGATGCAAAGCTGAGAGGGATAGCTAAAGGTACCTTCACACTGAACAACTTAACAACGATAACGATAGCGATCCGTGACGTTGCAGCGTCCTGGATAGCGATATCGTTGTGTTTGACACGCAGCAGCGATCAGGATCCTGCTATGACATCGTTGGTCGGAGCTAGAAGTCCAGCACCTTATTTCGTCGCTGGCTCACCCGCTGACATCGCTGAGTCGGCGTGTGTGACGCCGATTCAGCGATGTCTTCACTGGTAACCCGGGTAAACATCGGGTTACTAAGCGCAGGGCCGCACTTAGTAACCCGATATTTATCCTGGTTACCATTGTAAATGTAAAAAAACCCAAACACTACATACTTACATTCCGGTGTCTGTCGCGTCCCCCGGCGTCCGCTTCCCTGCACTGTGTCAGCGCCGGCCTGCCGTAAAGCAGAGTACAGCGGTGATGTCACCGCTCTGCTTTACGGCCGGCGCTTACACAGTGCAGGGAAGCGGACGCCGGGGGACGCGACAGACACCGGAATGTAAGTATGTAGTGTTTGGTTTTTTTTACATTTACACTGGTAACCAGGGTAAACATCGGGTTACTAAGCGCGGCCCTGCGCTTAGTAACTTGATGTTTACCCTGGTTACCCGGGGACTTCGGCATCGTTGGTCGCTGGAGAGCTGTCTGTGTGACCACTCTCCAGCGACCACACAACGACGAAACAGCGACGCTGCAGCGATCGGCATCGTTGTCTATATCGCTGCAGCGTCGCTTAATGTGACGGTACCTTTACAAGAGAAGACAGAGAGAGGATTCAAAAGGATCTAGATAAGCTTGAACAATGGGCAGTGACTAATAGAATGGTATTTAACAGGGAGAAATGCAAGATTCTACATCTGGAGAAGAAAATCGAAAATTACATCTACAGAATGGGAGGAATAGAGCTAAGCAACAGCACGTGTGAAAAAGACTTGGGTATACTAATAGATCACAGACTGCACATGAGTAAACAGTGTGATGCAGCAGCAAAAACGGCAAACACAGTTCTAGGATGAGTCTAGATCACATGAAGTAATTATCCCCCTCTACTCCTCTTTGGTCAGGCCTCATCTGGAATACTGTGTCCAGTTCTGGGCACCACATTTTAAAAAAAGACACTGAAAAACTGGAGCAAGTTCAGAGAAGAGCTACCAGGATAATGAGAGGATTACAAAGTATGTCCTATGAGGAACGGGTAAAGGATCTGGGAATGTTTAGCTTACAAAAAAGAAGGTTAAGAGGAGACTTAATAGCTGTCTACAAATATCTCAAGGGCTGTCACAGTGTAGAGGGATCATCATTACTCTCATTTGCACATAGAAACACGAGAAGCAATGGAATGAAACTGAAAGGGAGAAGAAACAGATTAGTGATGAGCGAGTATACTCGTTGCTCGGGTTTTCCAGAGCACGCTCGGGTGGTCTCCGAGTATTTGTTAGTGTTCGGAGATTTAGTTTTCATCACCTCAGCTGAATGATTTACAGCTACTAGCCAGGCTGAGTACATGTGGGGGTTGCCTGGTTGCTAGAGAATCCCCACATGTAATCAAGCTGTCTAGTAGCTGTAAATCATTCAGCTGAGGTGATGAAAACTAAATCTCCGAACACTAACAAATACTCGGAGACCACCCAAGCGTGCTCGGGAAAACCCGAGCAACGAGTATACTCGCTCATCACTAATACAGATTAGATGTTGGAAAAAACTCCATCAATGGAAGTCTTCAAACAGAGGCTGGACAGACATCTATCTGAGATGGTTTAGTGAATCCAACTCTAACATTCCATGATTCTATGTATCACACAAAACTACAACCAATATCGAAAAAAGCCAAACCTGATATGGTTAAAATTATCTTCAATAGGAGCAGATCTGTAGCTTTCCGCAGTGACCACTTCACAATGTATGTAAATGTGCTGTTTAGCGCTAATCACTATTTACATCCGGCCACCACTGGAGCTAATAACAGCAGATCTGGGGCAACATCCTGTAGAATGTAAGCCCGCAAGGGCAGGGTCCTCGCCCCTCTGTATCAGTCTGTCATTGTTAGTTTGCTTACTGTAAGTGATATCTGTAATTTGTATGTTACCCCTTCTCATGTACAGCACCATGGAATCAATAGTGCTATATAAATAATAATAATAATAATAATAATACCTTTAATGCAAAAACAAGAAAAAGTAACATTACAGAATGGTGGGGGTTTCTAAAAGTAAATTTAAGAGAAAATTAACTCTCACATATATAGTATGTCACCTCAAAATAGCAGTTTTATAGAATAAAGCTTGTCCTGCAAAACAAAACCCTATAATGTACATAAAAAAAACCCAGCAAGATGAAAAATCCATCAATTTTTGACAAATAGAACATATGGCCACTAGATGGCAGAATAATCAGCATAACGCAGCTTGTTTCATTTTACTGTTGTTTTTTTGCTCCAGGCTTTTTTTTTAATAAAGGTATTTCTTGTAAAAAGAGAAAATATTTATTTTATAATAATTTCATGTGATTTATTTTAACAGTATACATAATACTTTCTATTTAATAATTTCTGGATTCTTAAAGTTCTCTAAGAGATGTGCTTACAACTGTGAATGCTGCAGTGTAGTTTTACATTATCTTTATTGTGAAATATATTACTATTATTATTACTAATTAGTAATATTATTATATTCTTCACTTCTGATATTGTAAGCTCGGCTGGTACTGGGATGTAATCCATCAGGAATACAACATGATATACATTTTTTTCCCAGTCCATTCCTTTGTTTCACAACTGATATCATACTAACAAACATTATCTAAATTTTTCAGAAGTTACCATCTATTCTCTTAGGTCGCGATTTTGTGGGATTTCTGCAGCGCGGATTTGTCACTAACCCTGAAGGATTTCCTGATGCCGGCAAAGTGAATGAGAATCCTGAGGTCTCATGCACACGTTGCTTCTTTGTGACTTGCAGATTTGGTGCAGATTCAGGTCTGCAGCATGTAACTATTTCAGAGTTTTTGCAGCATTTTTTCACCCATTGACTTCTATAAAGTCAGTCAAAAACGCTTTAAAAAAGCAGATATAAAAATTTTCTGTGTATTTGCTGCATTTTTAGACAGCAGTATATGCTACAAAAATAATAAATATAGATAGACAGAAATATAGACAGACAGAGGCGCCGGGTCACGCCTCCCTCTCAAGAGCAACATCAGTAACATCACTGCTCTTCAGGCGTTCCTGGTCACTCTGCGCTCTGGACTACGTCGGATTCCATGGACTACAATGGACCTGTGTGGGAACATTTCTTAATAAATAATAAATTGGTGAATGAGGGACAGTGTCTTGTTTTTATTTCCCTCTGTTTTTTGGTTTCCATTTGTGGTCTACGTCAGATTCAGTGGACTACGTCGGACCTGAGTGGGAATTTTTTTTAAAATAAATTGGTGAACAACAGATAGTCTCAGGGAAGGGGATCTTTCAATATAATATTTTTGTGTGTGTGGTTTTCTTTTTTTCTAACTGGGCTAGTAATGGGGGTTACTAGCACCAGGGCTTGATGTCAGCTGTGTTTTTGGACAATTCACAGCTCACATCAACCCTAAGCCCAATTACCTAATCCGATTTCCAACACGCCAGGGCAATTGGGCAGAGCCAACGAGAAGTGCCAGAATTAGTGCATCTAATGTGATGCTCCACTTCTGGGGCGGCCGCGGGTTGATATTTTTACACTGGGGAGGGCCCAATAACCATGGACCTTCCCAGCCTGATAATATCAGATCTCAGATGTCTCCTTTACCTTTGCTGGTTACAAAAATGGGGGGAACCCGACATATATATTTTCATTCATTCATTCATTCATTCATTCATTTATTTAATCATGAAAGCTTTCAATAAGCTCCACAGGGTGCAATTTTATAATATGTCAGGGGGTTGTGCAATTATATCTATATGTCTGTCTGTCTATCTATATCTACTATCTATCTCTATAGCAATCATTGTTGTCTAAAAGGGCATGCAAAACAGCCTGTCAAGAGATACAGAAAAGGTGCAGAAATTTCTGCAGACAAATACTCAAAGTGTGCACATGCCCTTAGAGTGGCGTGTTTCTTTTCATATGCATTCTACCAACACTATATGTACTGGAACTTCATTTCCCCTCACTTTTCCAATCATTCAGTGCACCAGCTACTGTCTAGTGACTTATCTGCACCGAACCAAAAGCCCACCTCTCAGTTATGTCCGAATGTTGACAGACAGCAGAGCACTGTAGTCATAGTGAACAATAAAGAAAAACATTTATAAGGCAAAAAAGGGGCAAGAGTTTTTTGGACACTGCCAAACCAGATCTCCTCAGAAAAATATATGTGGAGATCAGAACAGACTCCCTACTGTACAAGCAAAAATAAAGCTGAACACAGTAATATATGTACAAAGGTAAAGACATAAACAGCCCCCACAAACTGCAAATACGGAAGCAAAAATGGCAATAAATAGTGGCTATGGTAGACCAATAGATCATAAAAGATGTAGATCAATGAGTAGAGACGAGTAGAAGTACCAGATTAGAAATAGGAATGGGACCTATACTGGTGTCTACTCAGGGAAAATAAAAGAGAAGAAAGGATGAGCGGTACGCCAGCTACTGTGCCTTCTTCAGGGGTATCAGTATGTAGTAGGTGGGACCCTTGTTACAAATTTTGAATTGGTGTCCAAGAATTTGCAGAATGTGGAGTATTGATTTAACCCTAAAATAGGTAATATTGTCTAGATATTTTTACATGTAACCTAATTTATTATGATAGTAAAGTACAGTGACATATGCAATGTTTCCAGATCTTCTTCAGGCGGTCACCTATAAAGTGCCCACTTGTTTTTCTTTACCTCTTTTTCAGTTATGTGCCACATTAGAGCCTGATAGCCTATAGCTAATTTTTCCGTACTAGCATAAAAGTTTATTGACATTCAAAAGCCAAGACTGAGAATCACGGCTACTGAAGCGTAAATGTAAGTAACAGAGCGTTGTATTCAGGCATAAGGGCATATGCTACTTTGTCTTTAGCGTAGTTGTTGCACCGTGTTGGTAGCCTGATTATGGTCAATTTAGCAATTATCCAGCCATTTTTCTGCTTGCTATGCAGTAGTGTAAGTACCTTGTCAGCACAGTGATGTAAGCTAGCGCTGTATCACTGGAGTCACATCTACGTGATGTGCTAATAGCTCAATTTGACTTTCAGTGAATTTATCCCCCGCAGTTGTGTGCGACTTACTGATGGCAGGGATTGATTTAGGTAATTATCATCATTGTACTGCTCAATGAAGTAGTATAGTTAGTTCTGTATAATTAACAGCTGACAGCATTGTGGGTAAACTTAGGGCCCATAAACAGTGGCAGATAATTGGGTGGGAACGTTCCCAAAAATGCTCGCAAGCGCTCCTGCACATGACCATCTCCTCATCCGAGAGAATCTGATCACACAATGATCACAATCTGATCAGAGTGTGATCAGAGTGGGATTTGCATATTCACCCGATCCTCTTGGATTATAGAATATAGCACATCGTCCTGTGTAAGCAGGACATATGCTGCCAAGAACAATGATATTCTGTTCGCTAGTATCAACAATTGTTCCACGTGCATGGAAGTTCCGCCAGCCTGGCTAAATGGGCTATTAAAAGGCTATTGAATGACTGCGATCAGGGTTCATGTAGCCAATCGGAAGTCGTTTAATGGCCATGATAAGTTGTGAAAATGCCGCGTTAGCTGGCCCATCATTAGATAATCTTACAATCACATTTATATGTTCAATTGATTTTTAAAGAAGAATGATTTTATAGTGTTTTAGCTGTAAGTGCGGATTTGGATTTGGCTTTGCCCTTCATACTCATTCTTTACTCATCCTTCACTCGTTTTATTATAAAATATGGTTATATTAGGGAAATGTCTGTCAAATGGGCTAGAAACTTGCTGACTGATAAACCAGATTAGTCGATCATTTTAATTATAGATGGTTTAGCTGATACATAAGCATGAATGTGGCTGACATCAGAGGAAAAATTCTGCTTCATTAATTAATAAGTAGCACTAGCATGCCTCCATTATAACGTAGCTTCTGCCGTAAAGGGATCTGTGACCTTCCGCATGCCACTAATTTTATAATACGGGTTTTGTCAGAAAAAGTAGTCATTGCATACTCCATTGCAAATCTTGCAATGCCAGTTTCAGAATGAAGGACTTATTAAGGAGTGTAAAGGGATAAAAGCTCGAACATGGAACTGCTACTCAATACAAGGAAAAAATAACTAGAAAGGTGACATACGGCAGCGGAATATACATAGTGATCAGGACAACTATATATAAAAGTAGAAAAAAGTTATAATAATAATTAGTTGCCCAATAGAATTTCCTGCCATGGGTTCCAAAAAATAGGACCGGTTACCAATTAACAAACATGAACAAAGGTGGGAAGGAATAAATCCAACAGATAACCCATGGTCTATTAAAATAATGCTTTATTGTGCAAGGCATGGAAATGGTGACAGCAACAAATGGCCACCAGACATGAAAAAGAAAGAGCACTGAGAGCCCATACGTGCCTAAAAGATATATATATATATATATATATATATATATATATATATATATATATATATATATATATATATATATATATATATATATATATATATATATATATATATATATATATATATATATATATATATACAGTGTACACATAACAGGGGACCCCCTACCTGCCCGCACTTGCCTGTACTCTCTGGGTGATGTATTACCAAATTTTTTACCTGCATGACTTTTTATTAACTTTGTCTCTGATGTGTTTGGTCTCCTTATTGGAGCTTGAACAAAACTAATTGTGTAGGGATAAGGAAAAATCTCTTCATGTGGTGTAATACATTCCTATACCCCGTTATGTGTACACTGTTTACACTGTGTATATATATATATATATATATATATATATACAGGTCCTTCTCAAAAAATTAGCATATAGTGTTAAATTTCATTATTTACCATAATGTAATGATTACAATTAAACTTTCATATATTATAGATTCATTATCCACCAACTGAAATTTGTCAGGTCTTTTATTGTTTTAATACTGATGATTTTGGCATACAACTCCTGATAACCCAAAAAACCTGTCTCAATAAATTAGCATATTTCACCCGTCCAATCAAATAAAAGTGTTTTTTAATAACAAACAAAAAAACCATCAAATAATAATGTTCAGTTATGCACTCAATACTTGGTCGGGAATCCTTTGGCAGAAATGACTGCTTCAATGCGGCGTGGCATGGAGGCAATCAGCCTGTGACACTGCTGAGATGTTATGGAGGCCCAGGATGCTTCAATAGCGGCCTTAAGCTCATCCAGAGTGTTGGGTCTTGCGTCTCTCAACTTTCTCTTCACAATATCCCACAGATTCTCTATGGGGTTCAGGTCAGGAGAGTTGGCAGGCCAATTGAGCACAGTAATACCATGGTCAGTAAATCATTTACCAGTGGTTTTGGCACTGTGAGCAGGTGCCAGGTCGTGCTGGAAAATGAAATCTTCATCTCCATAAAGCATTTCAGCCGATGGAAGCATGAAGTGCTCCAAAATCTCCTGATAGCTAGCTGCATTGACCCTGCCCTTGATGAAACACAGTGGACCAACACCAGCAGCTGACATGGCACCCCACGCCATCACTGACTGTGGGTACTTGACACTGGACTTCAGGCATTTTGGCATTTCCTTCTCCCCAGTCTTCCTCCAGACTCTGGCACCTTGATTTCCGAATGACATGCAAAATTTGCTTTCATCAGAAAAAAGTACTTGGGACCACTTAGCAACAGTCCAGTGCTGCTTCTCTGTAGCCCAGGTCAGGCGCTTCTGCCGCTGTTTATGGTTCAAAAGTGGCTTTACCTGG
The DNA here is from genome assembly GCF_051348905.1 of Ranitomeya variabilis. Taxonomy (NCBI): domain Eukaryota; kingdom Metazoa; phylum Chordata; class Amphibia; order Anura; family Dendrobatidae; genus Ranitomeya; species Ranitomeya variabilis. The sequence continues at coordinate 80,892,391 of NC_135234.1, forward strand.
GGAATGCGGCACCTGTAGCCCATTTCCTGCACACGCCTGTGCACGGTGGCTCTGGATGTTTCCACACCAGACTCAGTCCACTGCTTCCTCAGGTTCCCCAAGGTCTGGAATCGGTCCTTCTCCACAATCTTCCTCAGGGTCCGGTCACCTCTTCTCGTTGTACAGCGTTTTCTGCCACATTGTTTCCTTCCAACAGACTTACCGTTGAGGTGCCTTGATACAGCACTTTGGGAACAGCCTATTTGTTGAGAAATTTCTTTCTGGGTCTTACCCTCTTGCTTGAGGGTGTCAATGATGGCCTTCTTGACATCTGTCAGGTCGCTAGTCTTACCCATGATGGGGGTTTTGAGTAATGAACCAGGCAGGGAGTTTTTAAAAGCCTCAGGTATCTTTTGCATGTGTTTAGAGTTAATTAGTTGATTCAGAAGATTAGGGTAATAGGTCGTTTAAAGAACCTTTTCTTGATATGCTAATTTATTGAGACAGGTTTTTTGGGTTATCAGGAGTTGTATGCCAAAATCATCAGTATTAAAACAATAAAAGACCTGACAAATTTCAGTTGGTGGATAATGAATCTATAATATATGAAAGTTTAATTGTAATCATTACATTATGGTAAATAATGAAATTTAACACTATATGCTAATTTTTTGAGAAGGACCTGTGTATATATATATATATATATATATATATATATATATATATATATATATATATATATATATATATATACATATACATATATATATATATATATATACATATACATATATATATATATATATATATATATATATCTTTTAGGCACGTATGGGCTCTCAGTGCTCTTTCTTTTTCATGTCTGGTGGCTATTTGTTGCTGTCACCATTTCCATGCCTTGCACAATAAAGCATTATTTGAATAGACCATAGGTTATCTGTTGGATTTATTCCTTCCCCCCTTTGTTCAATACAAGGAAAGCAAAGATATTGACTACTGCCAGGTACCACCGGGACACATTTCAGATGGATGGTGAAGAAAGTGAAGTTGTAAGGGACTTGAGCCTACTTAGGTTGATGATATCTCAAAATGCAGTGATGACTCCAGAAGTCAATAGGAGAATAGCTATGGGCAAATCAACAATTAAGTTACTGGACAAGGTCCTCAAATCGAGGAACATTTCACTGGCGATGAAGACACGGCTGGTACACAGTTTGGTCTTTTCTGTGGTAATGTACGGATGAGAGACCTGGATGATAAAGAAACGACAAAAGAAGAAATGGCGCCTTCGGAATGTGGAGCTGGAGAAGGATGTTATCAATACCATGGATTGCAAGAAGAGCAAACAAATCAATTTTGGAGCAAATCAAGCGAGACATATCACTTGAAGCAAGGATCGCCAAGCTATGACTTGCTTACTTTGGACACATCATCATCATATGAAGAGAACAATCACTGGAGAAGGACATCATGGTCGGAAGAATAGAAGGAACAAGGTGAAGACGAAGACCAGCAACCCGATGGCTTGATATTATCAAGAAAACAGCGGAGAAGACCCTGATGGCCCTATCTAGGTTTGCAGATCGATCTTGCTACAGAGCGTACCCACCATCAAATCGCCATCGATCAATGTTAAAATTAAAATACCCTTAAAATTAAAGACTGTTCATGTCCTTGTCAGTGGGCAAACTTACAAAATCAGCAAGGGATCAAATACTTATTTCCCCCACTGTATACGTTTTAAGTTCAGTTAAGTAGACCCATGGTCAGCTCGGCAATACAGTAGCAGATAGCAGGAGGGAGGATGGTGTGCACAGATCTGCAGTGGATAGAGGAGATCAAATATCTAAGGGAAGAGAGTGGAAAAGACTTTGGAGAAGGAAAGCACATGAAGTAGAAATAAGTACAGTATTGGAGTTGTGCTGGTACGTGAAAGCAAGAGAAGACAGCATTTCCCTGGATACATACAGTCCTCACATCCTACCTGTATTAGGCCTCTTTCACACTTCTGTTTTTTACAATCAGTCGCAATCCGTCAAAATGTTGAAAAGACGGATCCCGTGCTGACTGTAAAAAACGGATGCACTGGAGCTGTTTTTTTGATGGCTCCAGTGCATCCTAGAAGGCTGTGTGCGCACGTTGTGTATGCGTCTTCGCAGCGGTTTTTTTGCTGTGAAAATGCATACACAACACAACCCAGGTTAAAAATAATAATTAAAAAAAAAATAGTGATATTCTTACCTTCCGGCGTCCCCTGCAGCCTTCCCGATGCTCGCGATGCTGCCAGCAGCTCTTTTTTTCCCAGTAATGCATTGTGAGCAATGACCTGTGATGATGTAACGGTCTCGCGAGACCGCTACATCATCGGGTCATTTTGCAATGCATTACTGGGAACGGGGGCTGCCGGCAGCATCGCGAGCATCAGGAAGGCCATGGGAAGGCTGCAGGGGACACCGGAAGGTAAGAATATCATGATTTTTTATTTTTTTAATTATTTTTAACATTATATCTTTTTACTATTGATGCTGCATAGGCAGCATCAATAGTAAAAAGAGAGAGAGCGAGAGAGAATTTCCCCGACGGGAAATTCTTCCGTGCATGCTCAGATTCAAAAGACGGCATCCGTCGTTGGATTCCTGCTTTTGACAGTCAGCGATGGATCCTGCGCCCATAGGCTTCCATTATAGCCAATGACGGACAGCGCAGGATCCGTTGTTGAGCGATTTTCCGACGTACAGAAAAAACTTTCCTCTGTGCGCTGTCTCCGCCCAACGGACAGCAATTTTACGACGGATCCAGTGCACAACGGATGAAACGGATGGCCATCCATCACTAATACAAGTCTATGAGAAAAAAAAACGGATCCAGCAGTACCATTTGCTGGATGCGTTTTTTTCACAAAACGATGGATTGTGATGGAAAAAGAGAGACAGTAGTGTGAAAGAGGCCTTACTGTGAGAGCGACTCCTGCAGGAGATAAATCTGTAACTTGGATGAGGCTGCAAACTGCATATCAAGCAATCTAAAAGTGAGTGAAGGTATGAAGATTCTGCTGTCAAACTTAATGCAATCTTATTAACGAAAACTAACAACTAACAAATGTAAAAATAATTTTCCATGCCAAATATGCCCATAGAATTTAAAATATAATTCCCACAATTGTATTATTGTTCACAAAGACAAGTAAATGCATGCTTATTGTTAAAGTACAGGCAGAGCGCAACATATAGATTCTCTCTTGTACCTTGTGTCTTTTTTCATCTCCATCTACCCCGTTGTGCTTCCAGCTTTACATAGCTGAATGTACAGTCCTATTCTTGTACTACTATAACTACATTTCCCAACAACACCCTGCTTTTCCTCAGTGCTGCAGACCCCTCTCTCCCTTTTCTTTATGCTCCTGACTAACCCCACTTATATCAATTGATGACTTATATTTGCTCTGGAATCCAGCTAACTGATGAATGTGTAAAACAGCACAGGCTTCCAATATAAAAATTACCAAATTTTGACCTAAATAATCTAAATTCCACCCTATTAGATGAAGAACTGACCCTTACGAAATTATAAATACTTAGTCAACATTTCTGTGCTATGTTAGGAGAGCACTAAAAGCCATTGTCAGCTATTGTAGCTTTGTGAGGATGAACTGCATTGAAAGGAAATTATTCTTGAATGGCGTCGCTAGACGTGGCCTCACAGATCTGAAGGAAATAAAATTAAATAACAGCATTTCCCAAGTCAACATCGTACCCATATAGACACTCATCAATCTGCTGAGTACTGAAAAACATTCACATTCCTTGCATTAGTATTATTTTTTTCTCCTTTTTATCAGCTAATTAGTGAGAACATGTCACTATATATTATTAAATATATGGAACATTTTCCCATGACAATATTTTATGGCATATCTGCAGCGCCCCAGAGTCCTGGTCGTTGCAGTACTGTGGCTCCGCCGCTAAGGGGAGCTATGGTGCGTCCGATGGCACTGAAGGAGTTCATCTGATCAGGTATCACAGACACCAATACATTTCACAGCCGGGCCTCCAGGGGGAGCTAAGGGTTCTATTCATTAGGCCACTCCTCACATACTGGTAAAACTGGGGGTCAGGCAGGAAGTTAGTTAGAAAGCTGACTGGGTTGGAACCAGGCAACACCTTGTGGCAGAGGGTGTTGTGAGGGAAGATTCGGTAGGGCCCCTGTCGGGGGTGGGATCCTGACAGAGGCTTGGCAACTGGACAGAACGTAACGGGACCGTGCCTGCTCAGTATAGCGGCGGTGCCCAAAGAAAGGAATAGAAGCGAGATATATTGTGCTGAGTGAGAAACGAGATCAAAGCAAGAAGGAGAATACCAGTAGGAGTCGTGCTGTAAGACCGAGGCAACATCCTACTGAGGCGCACAACCAGCGGCCGGAACGCCGAGGAAGTATTACTATATTCAGCTTCAGGCAATACTTCAAACCAACGGCAGGACAGTCAGTCAAAGGCGGGCTGTCTCACCTATATCACCTATGCAGTCTTGGGGGGCAACTTGTGGAGAGGGGCGACTCTAGGGTCCCGGAAGAGCTCCGAGCCTACCCGTCATACGGGTGCCGTCCTAACCGTAACATCAGGGAGGGACGGAGGATTAGCAGAACATCATCTGATCGAGTTGTGAGGGAACTTAAGAAACGGACACAACAGTTGTGGGGACTTTCCGTAAGCACAGCAGGGAAGGACCGCAACACATAGCGCTAGCAGGTAGGCACAGATTTCCACCTGCAAGGAGAACTCTGGAGGTGCCATTGGACCGGCCGGACTTGCGCAGCCTGGTGAACCCAATTCCGGACTGAGGACTCAGAGATCTTCAGTAAAGAGACTGCAACCTGGTGTCCTCGTTATTTACTGCACCGCACCACCACCACCATCCACATCTATCATTTACTGTACGCCCCTCAGCAGGGTCACGGACCGGGCCTAGCCACCGTGACAACCCCGGAGCAGAGACTCAGAGGCCCGGTACCGAGTACCCCTCGGCCCTGCGGCAGTGGGGGCGCTACATATCCACTAGGTATGGCCACAATTGACCACTTGCTGGAACCATATCCAGTCCAAAAACAAGATTATTTAACTCTCCATTTCCTTGAAAAGGTACTTCATATACATAGCCAGATTCTATTGAAGGGATTTGTCCCAATGAAACAGGTTTTCACCCATTCAGAGGGACAGTGGCATCTTCTATATTAGTCTATTATTCTATTTTATGTCTATTAGAATAGACAGTGCAGATGATCAACCGCTGCTCCATTCATTCTGTCTGGACTGGCCAGGACCTGTATTCAGCTTTCTCCTCCAGCCCTAGAAGAATGAATGGGATGGCGGGTGAGCCCCCAAAGACCTACCCCATGGTGATTACTTGCCGTAATCTTTGTTTTTTTCTCATATAGCTCATAAAGCTTTCTTATATAATAGAGGTGTACATAATTTGGGGCTTACGTTATTTAAACAATTGTAGTGGAGAGTGACTGTAAAGATGGTCCCTCTTTCTGGAGGTCCTAGTCTGTCCACCATGTTTTACATGGTCAGCCCATGGATTTCAGTGAGACCTCAAACAATTCTTCATTTTCTCTGCAAGGTAACTAAATACCTTCTTCCAGGTTGACAAATTCCATCTGATCACTGGGGTTCTAAGCAGCAAGGCACCTTGTGATCAGCCTATATTTTGTGGGAAGTATAGGAACAGATAAATGCACTGTGCTTTTCATATATATCTAAAAAAAACTTTAATGGAGAGTGACTGCTTTTGGACATCCATTGATATCAATAAAAGTGAAGTCTGGTCTCCATTTTTTTTAGAGAAATGGTTTACATATGCAGTTAGTCTCCATTAAAAAGGACCTGTCATCATGTCATGACTAGCCGTTTTTTGCTCTTATTTTATTCCTGCTGCTCTCTTGATTACTCCATTCTTTATTTTTGTTAAATCTGCCATACGGTTCCAGGGTTATGGGCCTTTTTATTTAGTGTTAAGTTTTATGGTCTGTACCCCCTTGGCGTTGCTCATAGGATAATAATGCAGAGCAGCGTGAACACACCACACCCCAGAGGATGCTTTTATCCATGCACCCTTTGTAAAGACCATAAAGATGAATATTAAATAAAAAGGCCCATATCTCTGGAACCGTATCATGTAATTAAAAAATAAACATCGGAATAGTAGTGGAAATAAAATAAAATAAAAAAAAACCCACTTTCATCATTATGATAGGTTCTTGGGAGACACAGGGATCGCTATGTGCTCACACAACTATTTCTAAATCTCCTTTAGCGCAGAGTCACCATGATGAGACCCCTCTTAACTAAGCTCTTTATTAAGATTTTTTTAAGGGAAATTGCAAAGATGCCAGACTAAAGTGTTTCTCATTTGCCCAATTACATTACCCTAATTCTGGATAACGAGCCAGGAAAGGAATGATAATAATTTCTCCTTTCAACCGAGTCTTACCAAGCTGTTATCTTATTGACAATTATTATGGTATTTAACAACGCATTATTTTTTTAATAAATTCAGTGAAATGTGAGAAAATATCATAGAAGTTAACACAAATCCGGCCTGCAGTTAAAAAGATATTACCGTGTCCTGTATATATCAACCAAACCGCTAGGATTGTTTTTTCTTTTCAATCTGCTAATAAAAATAAAATCTAGCATAATGTGAATGTGAAAGTACAGGAAAGGATACGATTATGTTATAAGAGGTTCTGAATATCTGAAGAACATCAGTTAAGAATAAAAGCTTTTATGGCTGGAGAGAAGAGATGAGGAATTCCACTGTTAACACCCAGGAGAATCCAGTGATGCTGTTCACTGTGAAAACTGCAATAATCTGCTTGTGTCATCAGCCCAGCATCTGAGATGGTTCGTCCTGAGAGGACGATTCCACTTGAGAAGCCTTTAGCAGAGGCTGGGGCAGGGCAGCAGCAGTCTGCAGCAAACCTACCAAAGAGCTAGAGCTTCACATAGGATCCTACACCACCCAACTCTCCATTCTGCTCTTCTATAACCTAACAAGACCCCTTTCTTCTCCATCACGCACATCACATTTGCTACTTTGCATTAGCCTTTGTCGTACAGTCTCCATGGGATTTTAGCGGCTCTGAAAGAGAAGTTTTTATCACTTTTGTAAATACTGCAATAGACAGTGTGGTGGAGAAGTCTATCACTGTCATGGCCATTAACACAGATGCCCAGTATGAGAAGACGCTGAGTGGATCAGGTAACCCTTTACCTGCAGATGCCCATGAAACTGAGAAACTCCTGACATCTGCCTCCGAGGCAAAAGAAGAGAATGGGATGAAGAAGTCGTTCTCAGTTACCATGTCCAGCGAAAAGTCTATAGGAGACCTGGACCAGAATGGCCACAGTCTGCCCTACAAGTCAGTTTCTGCAGGACAACTGGAGTCTGCACCCCTCTCGCCCTCCAGAGGCAGCCTTGCCAGGGCGTCTTCTACAGCCACCACCACCGCCCAGGAGCAAAACAGGCCCACTGATTATCTGGTCTTGGCCATCTTATCCTGTTTTTGTCCTGTTTGGCCAGTCAACATAGTGGCCTTGGTCTTCTCCATCATGGTGAGTACAGTCCCAACTGCTAGTGGCATGGTGGAGCACTTTGTGGCAGGGTGCACTGCATGAATTGCTTTATGGTTAATATTATTAGAATTCTGTGTTTGATATAAAACCGAAACATTCTATTAAAAAAAAGTAATTGCTGCATCTGTTTGCATGCGAGGCCCCACCCAACAGTGGTAATGAAACAATGCACACACGGATTTCCACAACAGTATATGATAGACATAGAGTATAAGCTACTGCATGATGAAGATGTTACATCTCTACCCATGCTGCTATCCTATAGAGCCGGGTGTTCCTGGTATAGGATGGCTTTGGCAGCATGCCCTCCATGTGCGTCTTACTGTACCATATTACAAATACCATCCCTATTAATGGGACATAGGAAGGCACTGACTCCTCCCTGCTGCTTCCCGCATCCAATTTACTTCTGGCCATCTCAGCACTTGGATATTGAGCCTGTTCTTTTAATCAGACTGAAAAGCAGGGAGTGTGCATGCATGACAAGCTGGGGGGGATTTATGTGTTACTGGATGCTGCTTTTCAGCATTTAACCCCTGCTTGCGTCATTTGAGCAAGAACTTCCAATACTGTTTAGTGAAAGGTCAGCATTATCCAGCCATTGTCCATATTGATGCTAGAGTCACTGCTATTCCTTCAACAATGGATGATTGTATCAGCCGCCTAAAACACACCCCAGGGTATATGGCACACAAAAGATATGGACTATCCTACTGCATGCTCGTCAACTCATGAACTGGCCCTTCACAATGCTCAAATATCACAAATATAATAAGTGTAACAACTCACGAGCTGATGGAAAATATTATACTGTTTTTTTTACCAATGACCTGATTTTCTATTACTTATTAAGAGAAGCTACTCAATTAATAGATTAAGGATTTGCTCAAAATAATGGCTGGCGGAGATTTCCTTTAAGTAATCAAGGATCTCAATTGATTACAACACAGTTTACGTTTGTCGTTGGGACACATTGTAGATTATTAGAATGTATCAAACATTATACTGTTTTGTAAACAGATGGGAAAATAATTCTTCAGCTCTTTATTATGTTCACGTCTTGCTTTATTGGTGGTTCTTCCTCCAACCATTAAATTATTTTATAGAAAAGGTTGAAATATATTCTGTGTAATAGGAGGGGGGGATCGCATGGAATTGACTGCTTAACAAATGCAAAGGGTCCGTCCACTGCCTGCATGGGAGGGGCCCTTTAATGTCCTAATAAAACATTGCTATCGATTCCCAGATAGATGTGGATCAATACTCAGCTCTGGGATTTACATCAGACCTGCAGACTTGGTTGGCTTCAATTTTTTACTTTCATTCATCTTTAATTCACAGCTATGTAGAAACAAAAAGATTAAGCTTGGCCAAATCCCTAGCCCTGAAGCTGTAATAGGCATATATCATTTACATGTCGACAGCGACTGCAGTATGCTGTATAATAAATGTGTGGACTGATGACTTCTCTCTCTCTCTGAAACAGGAGAGTGAGTTTATTAGGGAGGAGACTGCCGCATCACACAAGATTTATAGTTTGTATAGAATCTGTAGAGTAATGATAGGGCATTTCCGATCAGGAGCTCTCCGTGGTCCTGCATTAATTAAAGCGAGGAACAATTCACAATCACATATTACGGGCAGTGCACTATTTGCACTATGACAAGGTGCGATAGTAGCACACATCCAGTCTGTTATCCATAGATCATTTTGGTAGGGTCTTAATGGCATTGATATGTAGGTATTAGCCATCATCTGGGTTGTCAAGGATAAGGAACTTTATATGACATTCATTCTAGCCATTGCAAGGAATAGCATCGAACATCACCTTACTATATAATCTCCTAATATGATCTTCACCATAACTCTTACATCTATAACATTTCATGTAAAAAGCTATTTGGAAGTTCATTTGTGGCTCACTGTTCCCTTTAAACCCTACAGAGAATTACACAAATGTTCATTCATTATTAAAATGTTTTAAGAATATTTGATGAAGCGTTTGCAGTTTTCACACACGCTGACCCATGTATGTGACAAAGCATTTGGCCATTTCACGTTTCATCTTGTACTACATTTATGTTCACAACTTGAGGGTATACATGAAGGATTGTTGGGTATCTGTTAATACAATGATATTGGAGTACTTTTCAAAGGAATAACTAAAATAATATTAATCGTTTAGTTTTATCTGTCAGTTCTGTGGACTGTTGAGTTGCGCTTGTTCATCAATGTTTATCATGAGAACTTGCCTCCATGTTCTCATAATCAGGAAAGTCCCAATGGTTGGACAAGCCAGCGATCACCTGTGGAAAGGTGATAACTAAGTGTTAATTCTGGAAAAACAGATTTAAGGGGGTTGTGCACTACTTGAACAACCCCATCTCAGTCCTTGTGTTTCCTCCTTGTATAATAATAACACCTATACTCACCTCTGCTGTTTCAGCGGTGTCAGCGCTGGCTATTGCGGGGATCACATGTCATTGTTGTGTCACATGATCCCTGCAGCAAATCGGCTCTGGCTTCACTCTCCTTCGGACAAATCACACAGATCCAGAGGAAACTAGAGCTGCTGCTCTCTCACTTTCTCTGGATGTATGTGATTCGTCTGAAGGAGAGTGAAGTCAGCGCTGATTGGCTGCAGGGATCGTGTGACATTATGTCACGAGAGCCCTGGGAGAGCCAAAGCCGACATTGCTGGAATGGTGACGGCATCAGAGGTAAGTACTTACAATTGCTAATTTTGCCCTTCTACTCAGTTAATTATTCTCTTTTCCATTAGGTCTATGACATCATGTGATTAAAAACTGACGAGCTAAGTAGTGATGAGCGAGTGTATTCGTTGCTCGGGTTTTCCCGAGCACGCTCGGGTGACCTCCGAGTATTTATGACTAGTTTTCATCACGGCCGCTGAATGATTTACAGCTACTAGCCAGCCTGAGTACATGTGGGGGTTGCCTGGTTGCTAGGGAATCCCCACATGTAATCAAGCAGGCTAATAGCTGTAAATCATTCAGATGCCTTGATGAAAACTAAATCTCCAAGCAGTCATAAATACTCGGAGGTCACCCGAGCGTGCTCGGGAAAACCCGAGCAACGAGTATACTCGCTCATCACTAGAGCTGAGTCCTTCTAAGCTCTAAGCAGAAACAGGAGGTAAATTTTCCCTGTATGAGACACAAGTCACTGCAAAAGTCAATAGCAGGTCAGAGGAGGGAGTAGTTGGGCCAGGAGTTGAAGACGGGGGTGATAAACGCAGGGACAAGAGACTTCCTGTTTCTACATAGAGCAGAGAAAATAGAAGAATTAACTGGGTACAAAGGCAAAATGAGCAATTGTAAGTACACAGTGCTATATAATATGATGATTGAAATATAATAAGAGGATTAAGAGGATAAAAACATTGATGAGAGGAGGAGTGCTTCTTTAAGTAAAGGTACCTTCACACGAAACGACTTTGTAACGATATCGCTAGCGATCTGTGACGTTGCAGCGTCCTCGCTAGCGATATCGTTTAGTTTGACACGCAGCAGCGATCAGGATCCTGCTGTGATGTCGCTGGTCGCTGAATAAAGTCCAGAAGTTTATTTGGTCGTCCGATCGCCGTGTATCGTTGTATTTGAAAGCAAAAGCAATGATACCAGCGATATTTTACACTGGTAACCAGGGTAAACATCGGGTTACCAAGCGCAGGGCCGCGCTTAGTAACCCGATGTTTACCCTGGTTACCAGCGTAAAAGTAAAAAAAACAAACAGTACATACTCACCTGCGCGTCCCCCAGCGTCTGCTTCCTGACACTGACTGAGCCCGGCCCTAAAGTGAAAGTGAAAGCACAGCGGTGACGTCACCGCTGTGCTGTTAGGGCCGGAGCTCAGTCAGTGTCAGGAAGCGGACGCTGGGGGACGCGCAGGTGAGCATGTACTGTTTGTTTTTTTTACTTTTACGCTGGTAACCAGGGTAAACATAGGGTTACTAAGCGCGGCCCTGCGCTTAGCAACCCGATGTTTACCCTGGTTACCTGGGGGCCTCGGCATCGTTGGTCGCTGGAGAGTGGTCTGTGTGACAGCTCCCCAGCGATCAAACAGCGACGCTGCAGCGATCTGCATCGTTGTCGCTATCGCTGCAGCGTCGCTTCGTGTGAAGGTACCTTAAGACTCTTCACTTCTCCATTTCTTTCAGATTTCCATCAAGATTTCTCTAATTTTGATGACATTAAAACATAGTAATGGAACCCCAGTGTACTCCATTACATCTATTTATGTGGCAGCACAGGTCTTTGGGCTGTCTTTAGATCTATCATATAATGGATCTCGCACACTCCTTTTATTTCATTTATGAATGAAAGTCAAAGGCCACTGTTTATCATTGCCTTTGCATCTGTTTATTTTGTCTAGCTTTGTGTGTTTTACGTCTTTTTTTGTTTGCATTTCATTCATTAATCTGTTTGTGGCTTTTTAAAGTCTATTTTATATGTAATTGCCTTCTTTTTTTGTTTTCCGCTTTGTGGATGGAGTTTAGTGATTCCAAATGTTTTTTCCCCAATACATAAATTATTACTTTTTAAAATGTTGCAAAAATTTGGTGCAACGCTCCTGCAATTCCTCCCTGGTATGTTTTTGAGTACATCATAATTTTGGTGCAATTTTTATGAATTTTGTGACCAAAGTACACCCAAAAAAAAAAAACAAGACAGGAAAAAAGATCATTTTTCATTTTGCAGCAAATTCATGAATCACATGCACCATTTGAAGGAATTGGGTTAAAAAAGGGCAACCAATACAAGACAATAAAGGAAAGTGACGTGAATGTTGAATGATGTGAAAAAACATGGAAATGATGAATCGGGGACCAAAGTGCTAAAATTAAAAAAAAAAAAAAAAACTTCTAAAACTCCATTTTTCAAAGATCTACTTCTAAGGATAGGTCATCAATGATAAAGTAGTGGACATCTCTTTTTTTTTAATAAATGTATCTTTATTAGGTTTCAAAGATAAATATTAATGTAAACACAAGTCACTAATTGTGCGGAAATAGCAGGTCAACAGGACCACATGGAAATAACAATAAACAGTATTTTCATAGCATTTAAAGCAAAATAAAGTAAAGTAAACACAATCCAAGGTAGAATCACAAGTTGTACATTGGTTCAGTGTGTTATATAATATTACCTGCATAGAGACTCAAACTTACACGTTGAATTGTTACATAAAACTGTAAATTAATAAGGGGGATAAAAAAAAAAAAGCAGGAGAGGAGGCTAAAACCATAAACACAGAGACACACAAAGACAAAGGGCGATGGGGGAGGGGAAATCCGGGAAAGAGGGTAAGGGGGACAACAGAGAGGCTCCTAAAGTGTGTATAAGGTAGAGGTAATCAGAAGATAATTTAAACTCCATCCAATAGAACCATGTTTTGTAGAATTTGTCATGAGAGTTATTGATCTTGAAGGTGACTGCCTCCATTAGCATAATCTCATTCATTTTGGAAAACCAGGGCGAGATTGTCGGTGTGGTGTCACTTTTCCATAACAAAGGAAAGCACGGTTTAGCAGACGTAATCAAATTTCTCAGTATTGAGTTTTTAAAGGGATATCACTGTGATGAAGAAGGATGAGCGCTGGATGAAGGTCTGAAATAACATCAGTGAATTTACGAATGACTAGTTGTACTTTTCCCCAGAAAAGGGAAAGAAGTTTGTAAGACCAGAGAATATGTAATATCTCCAACACATGGGATTAGCATCTGGAAATATAGAGCGTAGGTGAGTTGGGACCCCATACCATCGAGGGAGTAGCTTATAGCCGGCCTCCTGAAATCGAGAGCAAATGGATGATTTATGTGTCAGAGTGAAGAAAAGCCGCCACTGATCTTTCATCAAGGTGCGATCTAGAGCCTTCTCCCATTGGGTCTGAAAGCCATCTTTAGACTGGCCCAGGTGATTAATCAGAAGGGAATATGAGAATGACAAAGTATGTCAAAGTACGTAAGAGGCCAGTGTTCAAACATTCCACTTCAAAAAATGTTTTATCATTTTTACAAAATGCTCTAGATGGGAGTGAGTGAAGAAAATTAGAAGGTTGACTATTTCTCCAGGGTCCTAAGCTGAAGGAGCCAAGGGCACCTGAGGATGTTTCTTTGAAGGGCAATGGACAACCTCTTTAACTGTGCGTTCGCCTCTCCAACATCGAAGGAATGCCGGAACACTGAAGCTTGCCAGATCCAGCAATATGAACATCTTCAGAGCAGCACTTGCAAGCTGTATAGTAAAAAGCTTGCAAGTGCACGCTACTTGTCTAGGAAATCGGCCTCCTCTCAGGTGGCTGGTAACCTTCGCAATGAGCTGTAAACTATCTTAATATATACTTGCCTTGTAATGTCTTCACATCCTGTTCCATCCAGATGTGTCCAGATCCCAGAATTCCAAGCGGCGGAAGTTCACCGACCTCCACATTGGGACACCCAAGTGTCTCAATATGGAAACTGCTGGTGGTACCAGCCTCTTGCGTACGCACCAAACACACACACACACACACACACACACACACACACACACACACACACTGTATATGCCGTATGCAGCCTCTTGCACGGTACCACCAGCGGAACACCGTCGCACCACACACACACACTGTATACGTCGTATGCACCACACACACACACACAAACACACACTGTATATGCCATACGCACCACACACACACACTGTATATGCCGTATGCACCACACACACACTGTATATGCCATATGCACCACACACACACACACACACACACACACACACACACACACACACACACACACACACACACACTGTATACGCCATACGCAGCCTCTTGCGCGGTACCACCAGTGGAACACCATCGCGAACACGCCGCCGCCGGGTTCAGCTGAATGATTCACTGACCGCCGCCATCTTTGTACAGGAGGAGCGCATGTGCAGTTATAATGTGACTGCCGCTATCTGCCTGCACAAAGATGGTGGCGATCTGATTTACTGCGTCTGCGCAAATTCTATGCAGGTGCAGTGAATCATTCGGCTGATCCCGGCGGCAGATGCGCGACGTGTCTACAGGCAGAGGAAGCTGGTCACATTAAAGGGGTTTTCCACAAACGAAAGTTCATTTTAAAACTGGTCTGTGTCTGACCGTGTACGAGAGCACATGGGGTACACAGGTGAAAGAAGAGATGACATGAGAGGAGAAGACAGCAGATGGGGGAGAGAAAGCGCACAGGGGTGAGAGAGACAGAACACAGGGGGAGACAGCTCAAACGGGACAGCACAGGAAGGAGAGAGACAGCAGACAAGGGGTAGCACATGGGGTAGACAGGTCAAAGAAGAGAGCACAGAGGGGAGAAGTCAGCACAAGGGGAAAGAGTGGGTAGGTGGGTGAGCACATGGGGGGAGAGATTCTCAACGCTGCAAAGCCTGCTCCCATCGTGACATCACCGCCCTCCCGATGCGATAGCATCAGGCCTCCATCTAGTGAAATTAATAATCCTTCTATTCTTGAAAACAGAGATGATTTTTCTACTAGATAAATTTCAAATGTATTTGTTTTTACAAGCTCTTTGCAATTTTACCCATTTATGATTATGTTTTGAAAATTTGTTCTGGTTAATATATTGATATTATCCCTTTAATGCAGCTGTGTGGCATACCGTTGGGGAATTGGACATGAATAAATGTTCTTCAGGCCTTAATTTGAGAAATATATCCTAATGAACTTGTAAAAGAGTCAGATCATGGCAGTGTACGGCATATCCCTGGAGACATCGTTTAGCAGCTATGCAACCATTATGGGTTACATTCTGATTATATTATCCAAGATCTTTAAAACAAAAACTGATTGAAATATGTCTGTGTTATGTGATCCTAATTCTGGGTCAACCTAGAACAGACGATAGCTATGCAGGCTTTATATAAGCTTTTCATTTTATGCTAGGTGTATATTCATCATAGCACTGGTGAATGTGGAGAAGCAAACAATTTGTAATGTTAGATCATGTTCCATTCAGAGATGTAAAACATAGAGTCACTCTGAAATATGTAAAATTTTAAAGGGACTTTCCAGGGAAAAATATAACTAAACTAGATGGTGGCCCGATTCTAACGCATCTGGTATTCTAGAATATGCATGTCCACGTAGTATATTGCCCAGTCACGTAGTATATAGCCCAGCCACGTAGTATATTGCCCAGCCACATAGTATATAGCCCAGCCACGTAGTATATTGCCCAGCCACGTAGTATATTGCCCAGTGACGGAGTATATTGCCCAGCGACGTAGTATATTGCCCAGTGACGGAGTATACAGCACAGAGCCACGTAGTATATTGCCCAGTGACGTAGTATACAGCACAGAGCCACGTAGTATATTGCCCAGCCACGTAGTATATTGGGCAGTCACGTAGTATATTGCCCAGCTACGTAGTATATTGCCCAGCCACGTATGTCACAGGTTAAAAAAATAAAAAATAAACATATACTCACCTTCCGCAGGCGCGTTGTAGTTCTGTCGCCTGTGTGGGGTGCAGTCGGCTGCTTCCGGTCCCAGGGTGTGATGACGTTGCGGTCACGTGACCGTGACGTCATGGCAGGTCCTTTTCGCGCAGGACCTGTGATGACGTCGCGGTCACATGACCGTGTCGCAGTCACATGACCATGACGTCACGGCAGGTCCTTCTCGCGCAGGCGCGCAGGACTTGTGATGACGTCGCGGTCACATGACCGTGACATCATGGCAGGTCCTTCTCCCAGACCATCCTTGCCACCGGAACATGCCGTTTGCATGGATCGGCCGGAGCATTGCGAGGAGCAGGAAAGGCGACGGAAGGTGAGTATCTAATGATTTTTTCTTTTTTTAATTATTTTTAACATTAGATGTTTTTACTATTGACGCTGCGTAGGCTGCGTCAATAGTAAAAACTTGGTCACACAGGGTTAATAGCGGCGGAAACGGAGTGCGTTACCCGCGGCATAACGCGGTCCGTTACCGCCGGCATTAAACCTATGTGAGCGGTGACCGGAGGGGTGTATGCGGGCGCCGGGCACTGAGTGCGGGGAGTAAGGAGCGGCCATTTTCTTCCGGACTGTGCGCGTCGCTGATTGGTCGTGGCAATGGTCGTGGGCGTTTTGCCACGACCAATCAGCGACTTGGATTTCCATGACAGACAGAGGCAGCGACCAATGAGTATCCGTGACAGACAGACAGACAGATAGAAGGACAGACAGGCGGAAGTGACCCTTAGACAATTATATAGTAGATCAGCCGTAAACAATGAACTGCATAACTTACTAAGCTATGTTAGGCGAGGGTCCTGATCCTCTGATCAACGCTGCAGCAGCTTTTTGGTTTCAGCCGGCCAACTTCTCTGTCACAACTAATACAGACAGATATGGGGGCTGGTTTAGCAGTACAGATAAATAACCAGACCCCTCCATACACTGCTATGGTCACCTGCCAACATAGGACACATTGCCCTATCTCATTGTATGGCCAGGGTCACACCATACGGACCAGTGCTATGCGAGAAAACATTGCAAAGCACTCAGACCAGTGTTAATTTATGGGGCAGATCACATCTGCGATTATTTTCTCATGCCGAATCTCAGAGAGAGAGATCGATCCACTCATTTCACCTCACGTTTCATCCGTTTTCCGCAGGATCCGTCGCAGTGTGCTTTTTCGCCAGACAGAAAAAACGTTCCTCTGAACGTTTTCTCTGGCCACCAGAAAACTAATTTTGGTCGGATCTGGCAAAAAAACGATGAAACGTGAGACCATCAGGCGCAATCCATCACTAATACAACTCTATGAGAAAAAAATGGATCCGGCAGCAAATTTTGCAGGATCCCTTTTTTTCAAAATTCGCCGGATTGTGTCTGATGGCAAAAACCTGATGTCTGAAAGTAGCCTAATGTGTTTGATCGGCCAAGATGAAAGTTAACTCTCCACCAACTAACCGCTGTGCAGTGGCCATCTTAAAGGGAATCTGACAGCAGCGTTTGCTATATAATCTGAGAGCAGTATGATGTAGGGTCAGAAAACCTGATACCAGCGATATATCACTTACTAGGATGCTTGCTGACATTTTGGTAAAATGCCTATTTTCTTGCTTGTAGATGGAACAATGGTCAGTATGCTGAACTGTGCATAACACAGCTTCGTGTGTATACTGTGCATTGTTAGTAAGCTGCCTATCAGCGTTGAGGGCGCGGTTACAAAGAGTAGCTGGACTGGCCTGCACGTGACATCTAGTCCTGCAGTGATAATCTCCTGCTTATAAAATACTGTATTGAAACTACAGTTTTATCTTTCTATTAACACATTTTTGGGACATCATTTTGAGGCATAAATATTACAGGTTCAGCGCCGTTCTCTTTTGTCAAATACCATCTGCTTGTTAGCAGACTTAGTCATGGACTGCATAATGCTCCTGTTAAAGATGGCCTCCGATGGCAGGGCACGTGATCAGACCAGAACATCAGTCTACTTCAGTTGAAAAACATTGTACATGGCAAAGATGTGATTCAATTGGAAGAGGTTGATGATACTGTCTGGCCATGTGCCCCTCTATTATCAGACATGTTGAAAAAAGGCACCTAGCATTCAACGAATAAAGTTACCTTCCAAGAGTGTGCACTGATTCACAAGGGAGGAGAGCTAAAATACTTACATATAGATATTGCCACAAAATCACAATATTTCTTCAAACAAAAATTAAGTGGACAAACTATTCAAGGGGTCAAAGATGCACATTAGATAACAAACATAACATTTTTAATTGACCAAAATGCTAATAAAACATCACTGTGGGTGCAGGCTTCAGTTTTACTTTATGAAACAGCATAAAATTCCCCTAGACAGAAAGTAGCGGCTACAGAGAACGCGTGAAGCCAAGAAGTAGATGAGATTACTTGCTGAATCCAGTTTGTGTTCTTTGCAAATTAATGCAGCAGAAAACTGCTGGTGTATTGGCAGCGTTTCCTGTGTCTGCAAGTAACTGGCAAAAGTATGCCGAGATTTACAAGTCAGCTCATTTGTGAGCGCCACGACTAATTGTTATTTTATTCATGGCGAGGACGCTGTCGTTTGTTGGAATGATTTATTTCATTTAGCTGAGGTTTCATATTTATAATAAATCATGAGAGTTCTATAAAACCATCCTAATATTTTGTAAATATACACAACAGAAGAGACACACAAAAAAAAGTCTAGTAATGATGGTTCTCACTCTCAGTGTTTAACCCCTATAAAAAGAAGACAGTCGCAGACAAATAACATTTTTAAGGCTCATTCACACAAAAATTTTTTCTTGCACAGGTACTCTCTGTTTTATACCTGTTCGATTCCTTCCTCGGACCGAATGGTCCACGGAAAATATTGTAGACATGTCCGATTTTGATCCAAGCGGCGGCTCAAAATTTGCAATGCAAGTCTTTGTGTCTGTGAAAAAATCAGATTGCACTCGAATGACATCCAAGTGCAGTCCGATTTTTTTGTCAGGATGAAGAAGGTGGAGAAACTTCCGTTCAAGAAAAACTGATGACACTCAGACACTCGGCCCTGAAAGTTCAACTTTAGGGCTCGCTCAAAACAATTTTTAGGATCGGAGAGGTGGCCCAGCCAGTGGGTCCGGATATTATAGAAATGATATAGGATGCCAGATATTTTGACCACAATACACTTAAAGCGTGATTGTATTAAGACAATGTTTGCCTAAAAGTAAGGATAGAGATGAAGATTTCAACCAAATGGCTCTGTGGATCCCAGTGGCCATATTGAGTATATGGACGAGGTGATGAGTCCTGTTAGTAACGTTAAGAGGTTTGTCTCCCAACAAAATAACCATTGAGTAAGAGCAGAATGATCCAATGAGTGCAGGAACTAGAGAGCCGACTTTTCTCCACCGGACACTCACAATAAGACAAAACCAGTAGGTACCAATGGTCTCCGCCTGTGAAGCAGTGATCAGAAACCGAAGAGGAAGTGGGAACACGATACACTCGGTGCCAGTGATTGAGGAATGGTTTAGTTAAAGAAACTTAGTTACTACCCATAGAGAGGATGTCACAGCAGTGCCACCATCTTACAGGTGATCCATCTCCCATTGCCAATGGATCTCAGTACCATGGGGAGGAGAATTAAACTGTGAGTACAATAAAAGATATCACACCTCATCCAAAAGGATCAGAAATGCAGATTCTTTCAACCCTTGTGGCAATGGCTATAGAAGACATGGAAGGAAGTGAATTAATAAAGTGGTTTATTTGGTTAATACGGAAAGTTTTGGATGGAGGAATGGAAGTGTTTTTGGAATTCAGAAATTGTAAAAGCCTGTTTCCAGACTTCAGAGGACTTAGGATTGTGAGCCCCCTGTGCTTCTACCAGAGATATTCAGTTGCGTTGTGTCTTGACCTGCAAGAACATGGGGTTATTATGAAGAAAGATAGGACGTGTGAGGGTCGGTTTTGTAATTGAAATTTGAAATGCATTCGTCTCTACAAGTTGAGGGAATGTGACGAGAAAGGAGCTTTTCCTGCAATACCCTCAACAATAGGACCAGTATCCCACATTAATCCTTGCAGAGTATATAGGGAGGATAAAGCTAAATCTAGAATTTTCTATCTACATTTGCTATTGTGTATTCTGAGAATTTGCACCGCTTTGTAATACAGAGAAATTTGGGGTGAGACAACCTTCCTACAAAACTGTGTCTAAACATGGCAGTCTCCACAATACTAGAGTGCTTGCCTTGGTAGAAAAATTGTGAAAACATTAATTATTATTAAAATAAAAAAAATATGATTAATTTGTGCAAACACCCTGGCTGAGATTAGAATGGGGAAGGAGCAAACGAGATAGAAAAATTTTGGAAAATAAATTATTTTCATCACATGAAGTTGACCTAGCCAAGAATGTGAAGCGGTAGACAATCAAGACAGATCCTCCATAATTTTCCCAATAAGCAGAGAGTAGTTCAACTTAAGCAGAGTTTTTACTGATGGGAATGTTGATGCCTAAAGACGTAAGATAACGGTCTTTCTTTTGGAATCCAAATTGAGAAATAATACTATTTTCTTGGAAGGCAGTGTGTTAGGAGCTTCTGATTTTTCAGCATTTATCTTGAGGCCAGATATCCATTCAAACCAGCCCAGAAGGTCAAAAAAGTTAGAAATTGCAATGTGTAGATGCGTAATGGTCATGAATAAATAATATGCGAAAAGACTTGGCTTGTATTGCGCGGAAGAAAGGTTGAACGCAATGATATCTGTGTGTGCTGTGGCCTCATGGCCACTGCCAATGGCTCAATCACTAGAATACATAGCGATGGAGACAACAGGATTCCTTGGTGAATTCCTTTTGCTATATGGAGACGGGGGCTGTAGTAGGGAGCTTGTACTAATAGAGGGTAAGAATCCAAATTTGACACTCTATTTATTACACTGGGCACTCTTTACACCGCCAGGACACCAGTGAGATCGGAGCAAGGAATAGTTCAATAAAGCAGTCCAACATCCTTAACAATAAAAACAGGCAAAACACAATTTTACAGTATCAACGATCTTTAGAGCAGAATCCACATAATCCGGAATCCTCCTGCTTCATCTCACTAGGCTGGTTTCACACTTGCGTTTTTGTAAGCTGCGTTTTAGCGCTAAAAAACGCATGCGTTTTTTCCCCCTATACTTAACATTAAAAACGCATGCGTTTTTTCACATGCAGTTTGCTGCTTTTTTCGGCAACGCATGCGTTTTTTGACGCTTGCGTTCATTTGCAGAAATGCTACCTGTAGTATTTTCTTGCGGCGTTTTTTTGCCGCGAAAAAAAGCATGCGTTTTTTCGTGGCAAAAAATGCATTGCTGTCTATGGAAACGCATGCGTTTTTAAGCACATGCGTTTGTTTGCGTTAAAAACGCATGCGTTTTTATAGAAAAACACAAGGAAACACAAAAAAAACAAGAAAACCCTAACCCCAACCCTACCCCTAACCTCACCCCTAACCGTTTAATGATCATTTTCTGACAGTCATAGTGCCACTTATTTCAGTGCCACGTATTTAAGTGCCACGTACTATAAATACTATAACTACGTGGTTATACGTGGCACTGAAATATTGTGGCACGTAAATACGTGGCACGTAAATACGTGGCACTTAAATACGTGGCACTTAAATATCGTGGCATTTACGTGAAATACGTGGCACTTAAATACGTGGCACTTAAATACGTGTAATACGTGGCACTTATATACGTGGCACTTAAATACGTGGCACTTAAATACGTGTCACTTAAATACGTGGCACTTAAATACGTGGCACTTAAATACGTGGCCACTGAAATATCGTGGCACTTATATACGTATATACGTATATAAACGTATTTCAGTGCCACGTATTTCAGTGCCACGTATTTCAGTGCCACGTATTTCAGGTTAGGGTTAGGGGTGGGGTTAGGGTTAGGGGTAGGGGTAGGGTTAGGGGTAGGGTTAGGGGTAGGGGTAGGGTTAGGGGTAGGGGTAGGGTTAGGGTTTGGATCCCTTTATCACCTTGATGGTGGGGGGTGGCTTAGGGTTAGGGGTAGGGTTAGGGGTAGGGTTAGGGTTAGGATCCCTTTATCACCTTGATGGTGGGGGGTGGCTTATCAGTGACCTGGTGACCAGGACATTCTAATAAAAAGATACCCCTAACCCTAACCCTAGGGATCCTAACCCTAACCCTAACCCTAGCTAATTCTATTATTAATAGTGTGTTTTCTAGTTGATTTTGATGTTTGGCAGCTGTCACACTTCTCAGCATGCATTTCAAAAACGCAAACGCGGGAAAAAACGCATGTAAACGCGGGAAAACGCCGCGTTTTGCCGCAATTTTTTTTTTTCCCGCAAAAACGCATGCGTTAAAAAAACACGGCGTTTTGCCGCGTTTACATGTGTTTTTTCCCCACATGCGTTTTTTTTAAAAACGCTGCAGATCAAAACGCAAGTGTGAAACCAGCCTTACAGTTTCATTCAATTCATTGAATTATATGGCTATTAGTGATGAGCGAGAATACTCGGTACTCAAGATTTCTCGAGCACACTCGAGTGACCTCCGAGTATTTTTTAGTGCTCGGAGATTTAGTTTTCTTCGCTGCAGCTGAATGATTTACAGCTACTAGCCAGCCTGAGTACATGTGGGGGTTGCCTGGTTGCAAGGGAATCCCCACATGTAATCAAGCTGATAGCTCATCACTAATGGCTATCAGTCCTGCTGAGTTCAGTAGTACCACATGCAATCACCACCAATGATCATGTCATAAGTTTCCCTTAAAGAAGAAACCAGACATAGAGCAGCACTGATGGACAATTAGATTTCAATTGTTTTTTTTTATTTTGTACTCACAAGAATTCTACAGTTTCTACATGACCCTGGGTTAAGCTTCTGCTTGGGGAAACCTCAGGAAGAAACCTATGAGTGAAACCTAGAGTCGGGAAGAAGCTTGTATGTTGGATATATTTGTTTCCAAATAATTTATTCTTCTATTATTTTGTGAGTATAATAAGTCACCGTAACTGGAAGCTAATTGTCCAGCTGTGCTGCTCTATGATTGGTTGTTCTTTAAGGAAAACTTGTGATAGTATTGTTGGTGGTGATTGCTTGGAAAACTACTAGTCTCAGCAAGACTGATAGCAAAATCATTGGATAATTACACTAATAATTAAAGTGTGAAAAAGAAGCAGGGTTGTTGTGGATTCTGCTCTAAAAATCATTGATGCTGTAAAGTTGTATTTTACGCTTTTCTGTGTAGCATATTGGAATCGGTTTATTAAACGTTAGTGAGCCTCGTTCTGGCGCTTCATAGACTTACATGGTAGAAGCCACTTTTGGGTCACGTACATATACACAGTGTGATCTGGAGAGTGCGATTTGCTGTCACATGACTTTGAAGAGGAGCAGAATGGTGCTGGATTCCGGAGAAGACGGCGATCATTGACTTTATTAACACATTGACACTACAGTACACTAACATTTACAATGGCTTAGGGGATAAAAGGTTAATGGAAGTGCTTCTTTAAGTAAATACTGTATATGGGTCTGTAGTTTTTAGACTTGAGATGATCACATTTTTTCGGCTTGATATGATCACATTTTTTCTTGGAGATTACAGCCAAGTTGGTGGTATAAAATTGAGTAATTTCAGATTCTTGTAGCAAGACACTACAGCACTTTTTAATACGCGGAGGCAGGATGGATATGATTTTTTTTGTAATATAAGGCCGACAAGCCATCTTGTCCTTTGCCCTTACCCCTCTTCAGGTGCTTTATTACCTCCTCAATCTCTTCTTCTGACATTGGATCCTGCAGCTGTAGAGTAGGTAAATTTAGTGACCTTTAGATTATTTAGAAACTGTCAAGGGTTCAAAATTATTGGAGTAGAGCTTTTGATAGAAAGCACTGAAAGTTTTGTACATTTTATCTGAATGAGATGTTTGGTGAACCTACTTGTTGAATATGGAGAACACAGTGTTGAGTGACTGTTTCTCAGCTGGCGGACAAGCGTTTATTAATGTATCTGTAGAAGGAGACCTGCTTCTATTTCAGATCTCTTTCTCTCTGAGTGTTGTTTGTATGCTTTTTAGTTCTTCTAAATTAATATCAAGTCTGAGTTTACTAAGGTATAAAGATTATATGATTTGTTATAATTATTATTATTTTATTATTATTTATTATTATTAATAAAAATGAGTGCCGTAATCTTAAGCAATAAAAGTCATGACTGGTACAGGAGGAGAGAGGACCCTGCCTGCGAGGGATTACAGTCTACAAGGGATGGGTGAGGATACAATAGGTGAGGGTAGAGCTGGTCGTGCAGCGGTTTGGTGGATCGGTGGTTACTGCAGGTTGTAGGCTTGTCGGAAGAGGTACGTCTTCAGGTTCCTTTTGAAGGTTCTCTGATCCTTGTCTAGCAAGCTGGTTTTCTAGATCAGTTTGGAAAGATGCACATTTCTTTTTGCGCACAGAGACTAAATGGATTAAAGTCCCTTGAATGTATTGTTTATGAGTCTTATCGATCCTATGTATTGGGTCTATGAAGAAAGATTTATTAAGCTCCCAACAGTAGAGCGAGAGGCTTCTTTCGGGTGCTTGGGTCTCAGGGCTCAATGAAGCATAGCTAGACTCAATGAAGCCCACATT
Source organism: Ranitomeya variabilis (assembly GCF_051348905.1). NCBI lineage: Eukaryota > Metazoa > Chordata > Amphibia > Anura > Dendrobatidae > Ranitomeya > Ranitomeya variabilis. The sequence continues at coordinate 80,917,179 of NC_135234.1, forward strand.
TGTAACGTCACTGGCATATCTCTTTATTAGGACCTAATTCCTATTAGTATGTTTAATAACCAGTGATTGTGTCCCACTGTTACATAAGAATGACCGGCATCAGTAAGTTGTTTTCCTAGTTGGGATTTGTTCTAGTAACACATTTAAAATATCAAGTTTATTTGTGTTAGTACTGTCTCTTTGGCAATTTAATGATCTGCATGGCTGCTGCACAGATGTAGGTTTTCAGGAGTGATAGCAGCTCTGGTACAATGGAGAGCTGTACCTCTAGTCAGCTAATTATAATATCTCTTTAAAAGTTAAATGATATGCTGTGGAATTTTCGTTTGCCTCTTTCCCATTGTTCTATCCTTCCCCTGTCTTTGTCTGCTTTCCCCCTATGTTAATTGCATTACTACTATTGTTACAACTTTTTGAATTTCCCCTGCGAGGGAATAATATATCTTCCCTTTCCTTTTATGAAAACAAGGTATTAAGTTTAAATTGTTTAAATAAAACTTTATTGAAATTAAAAGTTAAATGATATGCAAGACTGCGGCTGCATCAATTTAGGGTTTTGAGATGCTACTTTGCAGGCTAATCCAGAACAATAGTGTATATGCTCCAACTTAGTCATTTCTGAGGTTGTGAATCCAATCTTATCCACAAGTATCTAATTTAGTAATTTTTTAATTTCACTTTAACCTCTTAAAGGTAATCTGACACCAGGTTTTTGCTATTCCATTTGAGAGCAGCTGTAGAGGAGGGGACCCTGAACCCAATAATGTGTCACTTACTGGGCTGTTTGCTGCAGTTTTGATAAAATTACAGTTTATCTGCTGCAGCTCTAACAGTACTCTGAATGCTCAAATGTGTAAAAACCCACCCACACCACTGATTGTGCACTGTGCATAGGTCGAAAACTGACAATCAGTGGTGGGGGCAGGGTTATACAGAGCTCATAAATATGGTGTACTACATGGCAGCAAGTTTACTAGTTCTCGAGTGATAATCTCCTGATAAAACAGGGATTTTGTCAAAACTACAACAAGAAGTGACACATCACTGAAATTAGCGTTTCTGACTCAACATAATGTTGCTCTCAGATTTGGTGGCAAAATCCTGATGACAAATTTTCTTTAAAGGTTTATCCCCATCCCAGCTTTCATGGCTGAGATGGAAATAACTACATCCAGCTCCAAACAAGGGAAATAGCTGAGAGCAGCTGAGTGAAACTTTTTTTTGTAACACCTTTATTATTTTTATGGAAGCTACAGAACTAGCACAACTCATCTGCTCTTGACTGATTTCTGTAGCTCCTTCTCCAGTGGTCACAGGTGGATAGTTATTTTCCATCTCATTCATGAAAGCCTGATGCGAGAATAACCCTATAGAGGTGTTTTCTTGGTTTCAGAAATTTTGTACCCCCTGGCTGCAGTTTGTTTTAAAAAAATAAACTTTGCTTTAATGACCTTTTCTGAATCCACTGATGAGTCTCTGCCACATCGCCAAGCAGGGCCGGGACAAAATATTTTGGTGTCATAGGCAGATGAAACCAATGGAGCCCCACAACCCCAAAGCAAAGGAATGGCTCAGAGACTAAGGTAAAAGGATCTCTAATGCACATTCCCGCTTCCCCTATGATGGGTTAGGTCGCAAACTCTGATGACCACTTGCACTAGAATTGTTCCCTTTTTCACAAAAAAATATGTCATCAAAAGTAAAAAAAAAAGTGGTGTACTTTAGGGATGTGACTTAACAGGGAGTGCAAATTCAAAGTTAGATACAGAATCAATCATTTTTTGCTGATTATTTACACAATACAGGGGAGAAAATAGCACTATTCATCCCTGACGTACTATATTTTAAATATAGAATGCAAGGATAGTTATTGAAACTAATTAAGTCTAACAATAATCGGGGCCATTTGGTTTCAATTAAGGTATCCTGCATTTAACAAATATCCTAATGAAAAATAAAAAGACTCCCATTATAAATAAAGAGATACATCTCATGGTTTTTACATCCACCATACGACAAATACAACGTGCATAAAACTGATGGTGCTACTAGTGACAAATTTATCTAGTAATGCTTGTTCTGGTTCTTTATTCATGTAGTGATGATGATGATTTTGGTGATATATTCATCACCTGAACCATCATCAGTACATGAATACGAAGCCAAAATCATCATCAGAACACAATTCGTTCATAAGAGCCATCAATAGTACATTAATATGGCACCAGAAACATCATCATTAAATAAATACATCACCAGATCAAACATCAGTGCATGAATGTCACCAGAACCACCATCAGTACATGAATACATCACCAGAACCACCATTAGTACATGATGCATCACTAGATCCACCATCACTGTCATGGTATTGGACATGGTTCATGTCCTGCTCTCTCAGGGTTAATATTGCTGGCCTCCACACTCCAGACTAGGATTCCCTGACAGCTATATTTTCATTTAGTTTGTGTGTCTGACCTCTTGAGTGTGTGCTCAGTTTGCATTTTCTTGTTTTGCTCTCTGTGCTTTACTCTGCTTGTTTGTTCTGTTGGCTTTCTGACCTTTGGCTTCCTTTCTGACTTTCCCACCGCCTCACCCCTCTGTTACCTCATTATCTCCTGGTTTTGATCTTGGCACATTTAACTACTCTCCAGGGTATATCGTTTCCCCTGCACCCCGGCGTCTGGCGCCGTCCTCAACTACCTCCTACCCTATCATGTGGTTCAGGTCCTGGTTGCTACTTGGTGAATTCCCCACCTCTCTGCTCTCAGCTCCCTTGTTGCGGCGCGCTGTTTTCCCTGCAGCAGTTATACCTGGGAGTCGTGACAATCAGTACATGAATACATCAACAGACCCACTATCAGTACTCGATTACATCACCAGAACCACCATCAATACATGAATACATCACCAGAACCACCATAAGTACATGAATACATGAACAGAACCAATAATACTTGAATACAAGAACCAAGCTTAGTACAACAATCAATTGTAACATGAAGTCAGCCCATAAACAATTTTAGCACATTAACCTACAACAGTACAACTCCCAGTACGTCCTTAACAATGGTATGGAGATACTGGGTGTTGTTATTAACAGCCATTATCAGACAGCGGACTATACTGGAACCACAGTACTGATGAGAATTAGTCAGTATCAGAAATAAACATTTACATCCAGGTGTCTTATAAGTTACATCTTCTCTGGAGTCGTCTTTTTTTTTCACTTCTATCTTGTCTAGATGCCATGATGACTTTTCATATCCACAGCCGTTCTCTGCAGACCTCCCTTTTCTCTGGTCTTTTGCAGCTCATCCTCACAGTGTCCTTATAAATAACTATGTTATTAAAATGCCCTCTGCATAAAAATATCTGTTCATATTACGATGCTAAATAAGCCTCCTATGGTATATGGCCTCCACACTGTCTAGCATTATCAGTTATAATCACTACACCTTCCACCCTTCCACCCTTATGAACCACGCCCTATACTATGCCTCTCCCCTCTCTAATTTTCCATTACACTTTTATTTCTCCACACTGTCCCCCCACCATGCTAACCCATCTTCATATTTTGACTCCATTTCACTCTGTCCCTTTTCTATATCCATTCTGTTCCCATTTTTACACTCTTCACACTGTCCCCCTACACAAAGGAGGAAAGGTATCCAGCAGCAGTGAAAATTATTTAAAAACTAAAATCTTTAATATATAACATGGTGAAAATTATGGCATAAATCATTAATTTAGAAAAAAGGCAAGTAACCCGGGAAATTCATGGCCTTACGCGTTTCAAACCGACTGGTTCGTAATCATAGTTCAGCCTACATAGTATTATGGTCACCACAGCCTCCCATATGGTATAATATCCACAGCAAGCCAGCAATATATAGTATGATGTCCACAACAGCCCTTCATATATAGTATGATGTCCAAAACAGCCCAATGTATATTTTGATGGTCCCCACAACACCCCATACAGTATTATGGCCCACAAGCAACACCCCAAACTGTAAAACATTCTGATATTCACCAAAGCCCCCTGTCCAGCATGGTCACCACAGCTCCCAGACTAATTACCTCCACATCCCCATATAAAGTATGGTTACCACAGCTTCTCATATACTTTACTGTCCCCCTTTCACAGCACCTCATTTCATGTCCCCCTGCAACGCCTCTCATTTCATGCCCCCCTGCACAGCCCCTCAGTTTATTCCCCCTCTGCACATCCCCTCAGTTTATTCCCCATCTGCACAACCCCTCAGTTTATGTCCCCATCAACACAACCTCAGTTTATTTCCCCATCAACACAACCTCGGTTTATTTCCCCATCAACACAACCCCTCAGTTTATTCCCCTGTCAGTACAGCCCCTCAATTTATTCCCTCATCAGAACTTCCCCTCAGTTTATGCCCCCACATCTGCACAGCCCCTCTGTTTATTCCCCCATCAGCACAGCCCCTCAATTATTTCCTCTCCATCAACAGAGCCGTTCAGTTTATTTCTCCACCTGCACAGCCCCTCATTTTATTCCTCCCATCTGTACATCCCCCTCAGTTTATTTCCCCATCAACACAGCCCTTGAGGTTATTTCCCCATCTGCACAGTCCCTCTGTTTATCAGCACAGCCCCTCACCTCATTTTATTTCCCCATCAGCACAGACCCTCTCCACATTTTATTCTCCCATCAGCAGAGCCCCTCCTTCATTTTATCATCCCATCCTCACAGCCCCTCATTTCATTATCCCTCATCAGCATAGCCCCTCACCTCATCTTATTCCCTCCATCAGCACGGCCTCTTCCCTCATTTTATTCCCCCCATCAGCACAGCCCTACCCTCATTGTATACCACCCATCTGCACAGCCCCTCATTTTATTGTTTTTTCATGCTCACCTAATCCCGGCTCCCGTACACCGTGCAGCAGTGGACACTGGATAGTGCAATGATGTTACTACATCGCATCACTCAACATTCCCTGTGTGTGCTTCCTCCAAGTGGCCTGCATCTTGCTGGAGAGCCCGACATAAATATAATTGAATGGGGGAAGAAACGATGGTTGGAACGCAGGCAGAGAGTGGGGTGAGCAGTGTCAGTGAATGCTCCCCTCTCTACCCTCCCCTGACTGTACTCAATGTCTGCAGCCGGAGGAAGATACCGGGCAACCACAGACATTCAGCAATTTTTTTTCAAAGTGCGCCCCTTCAGGCAGGCAGGTGCCAACCTTGCTTACCCTTCGTCCTGACCCAGTTGCCAAGTGTTTGTCATTATCTGCAGCATTGACATCACTGAGCTCACTAATTGCCTGCAGCACTGTCAACATGACGTCAGTTCTACAGACAATAAGAGACACTGGAAGCCATGGTAGACACTCAGTGCTGGTGTAGGGGATGTGATAGTTTTGTGCCTTTTCTCCCCTAACCCCTGTTTATGTGATATGTGATACTGCTACATTACTTAAATGTATTATCACTAACTGTATTGAGTACTGCTATGCATAAAGCATATTACTCTGCATTTATTTATTTGTCTAATGTATAATATGATTGCACATGTACTGTTGTTAAGGAAAGTAAGTGCCCTGGGTCCGTATAGTGTTAGGGGAGTAATACTCCAAGTTGGCCACTAGATGGGGGCATCATAGATATTAGATATGGCATAGGGAATAATTAGAGTAGGAGGGGCACGGTGGGATAAGACAGTTAGGTTTTCCTGTTTAGTTCAGTTGGGGCCAGGGCGCCTGTACAGCTCACAGAGGGCTAGCTAGCCCAGGGCACTTCTCTTCTTGGAAGAGTGGGCCCAGTAGTAGTATCCAGGGGGCCAGGATTAAGAACAGAGAGTACAGCAACTACAGGAACAGCAGTGCAGTAATAGTGGGACTACAGCTGCTGGACAGATGTGGTAGGCTTTTGCGTGGGCCTCCATTTTCAGGACTGGGGCGAAACGGCAGGGAATGCCCCCACGAAAGGCAGAAATACTGGACATTGAGGACACTGTGGGACCATATAGTACGGACCGTCGCGAACGCAGGCTTAGCGACAGGCAAGGGTCAGAGATACCGATGCCCGATGCTGTAACAGTGTGTGCCCTGGATGACAAGTTGCTGAGTAAACATGTTGAAGTGAAACCGGACTGTGACTCTTTATTCTTGGAATCGTCTGCAGAGGTAACTGTCCCGTACCGGGAAAACCCTGATGGCGTAGAGGAGCAGCACCGAGGTACTTTAAAGGGACGGGGACAGCGGGTGATCCAGGGATTACTGTTGCCCATGACTACTGCCCTGGCTCCCCAACTCTACACTGGTTCTGGGTAGAGTGAGTAAAGTAAGGATTTTTTTTTAAACAAACTGGGCTTTGGGAAAGGTTTTCTGAGACCTGAAAACCCCTTTAAGGATGTAGCCTACTTTGGTAATTAATGATGCAGCAATTTCCTTTTTTTTTATCTCAACATTTCAAACACCATAACTTTTTTTTATTGTAGCGCATCAGTGCTTCTTTTTCTAGGACACACTGTATTTTTAAATGGCACCAATTTAAGGTTACTGCATTCAGTGATTCATTACAGTTTCATTTTTCTGTTGGTAAAGCTGTGTGTAGGCATATTTTTGCTTTCTGCAGAATGACATTTAGTTTTCAGTGGTGCCATTTTGATATTTTGATCATTTTTATTGCAAATCTTGGAAGAAGAATGAACAAAATATAGCAATTTCGTAATTTTTCCCCGTGCTCACTATGCAGCATAAATGCAATCATTATGATGTATAGCTGTTACAGATGAGGTAATACTAAACACTTTGCTGACTTTTTTTTCTTTTTTCTAAGGCCTCTTTCACACTTTCGTCTTTCATCTCCCGTCACAATCCGTCGAGTTTTCAGAAAACTGGATCCTGCTAATGCTGTTTTTTCTCATAGACTTATATTAGCGACGGATTGTGACAGATGGCCATCCGTTTCATCCATCGTGCACTGGATCCGTCGGCAAAAAACGGTCCGTCGGGCGGAGAAAACGTTCAGAGGAGTGTTTTTTTCTGTACGTCGGAAAATCGCTCAGCGACGCATCCTGCTGACTGTGAAAAACTCCCTCTCTCTCCAGAATTTTATACCTTAAAATTCAGGCTGGAACTCGTTCGACGCATCCGTCATAACACTGGATGCGTTACACACGATTTTCCCTATTTTCACAACATCCGTTGATACGTCACTTCACTAGGACGTACCCCGAACGACGGAAGTGTGAAAGAGGCGGGAATTTCATATGCTGTTTTACAGTGTATTGCAGTATGTCTCTCACTGCAAATCTGATGGGCAGCATAGTAGATCTTGCTTTTGTTACAATACAGTAACGAGACACCTCCATCTGTTTAATCATTTAGATGAGGAGACCAACTCCAAATTCTGCATCTATGGCGTTAGTCAGCCAGAATCTGAGTTATCTCAGATCCTGGAGATTAGAATGGCATGTTTGCTATTTAATACAGCTGGCTCCCACAAGTGATAGCATCATCATATTATTACTGTAGGTCACTGGAACCATATACAGCTCTGGCAGAAATTAAGAGACCACCACATCAAAACCCTGTCATGGGCAGCCCAATCTCCAGACCTGAACCCCATTGAAAACCTCTGGAATATAATCAAGAGGATGATGGATAGTCACAATCCATCAAACAAAGAAGAACTGCTTACATTTGTGCGCCAGAAGCAGTGTGAAAGACTGGAGGAAAGCATGCCAAGACGCATGAAAGCAGTGAATACAAATCATGGTTATTCCACAAAATATTGATTTCTGAACTCTTCCTGAGTTAAAACATTAGTATTGTTGTTTCTAAATTATTATGAACTTGTTTTCTTTGCATTATTTGAGCTCTGAAAGCACTGGGGTTTTTTTCATTTTGACCATTTCTCCTTTTCAGAAAAAAATACAAAATGTATTGCTTGGAAATTCGGAGATATGATGTCAGAAGATTATTGAATAAAAGAATAATTTACAGTTTTTCTATAAAGAGAAAAATAAGTCAATCTGAAAATTTTGCAGTGGTCTCTTAATTTTTACCAGAGCTGTATGTTGCAGAGCAGCAAGAGGATAATAAGGCATAATATGGGAAATGGTTTTAACACTCATAAGAGGAGCAATTATCAAAGAATGTTGAACAAACCAAACTAAAAAAAACAATGAATGATTTGTGTATTCTTCTTGCTCAGGTCTCTTATTTCTTTCGCAGGCACTCAGTCAACACCATGTGACTTCACAATGTCCCACAACTGTATTGTATATGGCAACAACCTCATGTTCTTTTATGTGATCCGGGTCCACAAGGTTAGAAACGTTGGCCATCTTGTAAAGTCTTGTACCCTTGAACATGACATGCTGACAGATCAATAACATTGCTAATTAGTAGTGATCTAGGATTCCCACTTTGGCCCAAATGGAACTTTCGCTTGGCCACCGCTAGACATCTGTACTCTACCCATTCCAATTTAGTCTAGGGCTGTACTACTAGGCCTCATCTGGTGTCTACAGGTAACTTAATCTCACGGGAGTTATCTACCACCATACAGGAATCTTCCTAAACCTCCCAAAAGAAACCAACTAAACCATCCTGTCCTGATGGTTCACGTAGATCATCCTAGCTAACCTCTCAGGCTGACGCTCTGTGTCAACTGACCCCGCTTCTATAGTGGCCCACCCAATACACTTTCCACAGCTAGACTCTATAAACCCATAGACTAATTTGTTAGTTCTCTGTAACACATACTCCATGCTCCACTTGACAAAGCAGCAGTGCCAGACTTGTCAACTTTTGAAAACTGCCTTTAGGGAGACACAGGCATGCGGCACATACAGAATTTTAATGCCATACCACAACATTTTGCAGAGCAAACAGCCTTTTGTAGACTTTTTTACCAACCATACCCATTTACACGCCCTTACCACACCCATGACATATATAATTAATAGTAACCAAAATGAAAGGCACATTGGCTATTCTGCAAATGTAATCCTGCAGATCCTATGTAACACCACAGGTAACACAAAGTGATAACCCCCTGCATACAGATAATGTAGCTGATGTCACAAAATAGAAGGGGAAAGTACATATACGTCGTAAAACATCTGTCACCTAGTTTGTAGACCAGTTCTACCTCCTAGTGACCACAAATTGTTGGTTTGTAGTGTTGTGACACCCCAGGTTCCTGGTTGTCACAGTGGCATTGCTTTCCTCATGGGAAGAGTGATGCGACACTTGGAAGCGAGGAAGGATCTTCTTTATCAGGTAAACACAAGCATACAACATGTTCACACTCCAGGCCAGAAGAGGGAGCTCTGATCCAGCTTGTGGGTGGCTCCCCTATATATATTCTGGTCTGGAGGGAAAGTGAGTCAGTGAGTGCCAGAGAGCAGACTGGAGCAGTCTGAGGCAGAGAAGGAAGCAGAGGAGCCGTGCAGCCACGAGGGTGCTGCAGCTCCTAGAAAGAGAGAAAGAGAAAGCTGAATGGATTGTAGAGAGCATGTAGGAGAAGTGAAGCACAAGAGAGTGAGAACTGGGGAGAACAGCTGCGACTGAGCTACCTCCCTACAGAGAGCAGACACCGGTAGCCGGAAGCCCGAGGTTGTGAGGGACTCCATGACTCACAACAGAAACCGGCAGGACAGCTGGATTACAAGTCATCCGTCCGCCCTGACACCTGGAGACACAGTGGCGCATAGAGCCCGGGTCGTGATAGAGACCCTGTAAAAAGGCTCGAGCCACCTGTCATACGGGTTAGTGTCCTACCTACAAGGAGGACAGAGAGGACACGTGAGGATCTTGTGAGAGGACTAAGGCAGCAAGGGACTACACCACAGCGCTAGAGGGAAGGCTTCTAACTCCACCTGGTAAAGAGGACTCCCAACTCGCTTCCAAGCCGGCCGGGCCCTACCTGTACCTGTGATCTGGTGCCCTGGACTGTGGCAGCCTGAATTCTTCAGTAAACCAGGTAAAGAGAGTGCAAACCTGTGTCCTCTCTTTCTTTCTTTCTTTCTACACTACCCACCATCTCTATCTACACACCGGGAGCCCTGGGGACTCAGCTTCACCTGTGGGAAGCTATACCATCCCTGCTGCCACAACATCACCCCAGATGACCCCTTTTACATGGGAGCCCAGGGCCACGGACCGGATCATCGCCGTGACACATCCTTTTAAGTACCGGACCGGTACCGAGTACCCCACGGCCCTGGTGGGGCATCACAGTGGTACATTGTTTTAGTATTCAAAGGCAGCTGAAGAAATATGGCCTTCATGAGTCATCAGAAGAAAACCTCTCTGTTCTCACCTAATTCAGCATCAGAAGTATGCAAAAGAACATCTAAACATGCCTGATGCATTTTGGAAACAAGTCATGTGGACCGATGAGGCCACAATGATCAAAGGTAAGTGTGGAGAAAAAAGGGCACAGAATTTCAGGAAAAGAACATCTCGCCAACCAACAAACATGGGGTGGATCAGTCATGCTTTGGAGTTGTGTTGCAGCCAGTGGCATGGGGAACATTTTACGGGTAGAAGGAAGAATGGATTCAATGAAAGTTCAACAAATTCATGATGCAAACATAACACCATCTTTAAAAAAGCTGAAGTTGAAAAAAGGATGGCTTCTACAAATGGATAATGATCCTATTCCTAAACATACAACAAAATCCATAATAGACTACCTCAAAAGGCGCAAGCTGAATGTTTTACAATGGTTCTCACAGTCCTCTGATCTGAACGTGTAATTTTTTAAATGTAAAAAATGACTATATAATTTTGTTTTTGCCTAAAACACAAAGTAAATGTGCCATCTTTAACCTTAGTCCTTTTAGAGATCATTTAATCTTCAACTTGTTTAACTATTCACAATAGTAATTTTGACCAAGGTTGCCCAAATTTTCACATGCCACTGTATGTGTAGGGACTGTGCGAGAGGCATAACATTTGTAAAGTGCTGTGGAATATGATGGCCCTATATAAGTAAAAATAATAAATAATACTGTGCGGAGGTGACACATTATGTGTGGTGTAATGTACTGAGAGGACCATGAATGCTGAATCACACTGTGTGGGAACACTAATGGGCATCACTAGTTGCAATATTTCTGTATGGGCATATAAGAGACTGGGCAAGGTTAGGGAAGTAGCATAGAGTTGAATCAAAATTCCACGCCACAGTATTATTATTATTATTATTTATTGTTATAGTGCCATTTATTCCATGGCGCTTTACATGTGAGGAGGGGTATACATAATAAAAACAAGTACAATAATCTTAAACAATACAAGTCAGAACTGATACAAGAGGAGTGAGGACCCTGCCCGCGAAGGCTCACAATCTGCAAGGGATGGGTGAGAATACAGTAGGTGAGGATAGAGCTGGTCGTGCAGCGGTTTGGTCGATCGGTGGTTACTGCAGGTTGTAGGCTTGTCGGAAGAGGTGGGTCTTCAGGTTCTTTTTGAAGATTTCGATGTATTTTTGTTTCTCTTTCTTGCACTTGTGAGTGTAATTTTATGTAAGTTTAGTGCACCTTTATTGTGGATATGTCTGACCATTGGTAAAATTAGAGTCTTGTGGACCTCGATGCAAAATTTTGACTTGGGTCCACACCAGCATGTCAGTCAAATGTATGATTCCTGTGATAATGTCCTCCATCTGGCCCCTTCCTATCGAGTAATAATAATCTTCCCTATCCTGGTCCCTGTACTGTAATAATGTCCCTTTATCCTGGCACTCTACTCTACACATTTTAGAAAAGAAAAGATTCTTCATCCCTGTCCCTGCTCCCATGGAGAGCAGCATCCTCTTCCTCCTTCATAGCCAGCACAGGAGGCGGTCAGTAATTGATTGGCCAGCAGCCTGTACAGCTATTGCGGTGCAGGGAGTTGGTGGCATACTGCACCGCAATACATTTTAGCTGCCTGTGCGTCCAAGGGCATTCAGCTGGAAACGGCTCTTTTACAGGCCGTTCCCACTCCTACATGGGCCTGGTCACTGTCGCACCCCCTACGAACATGATCGTCACTCCCCTGTGTCTGACCTTATAAGAACACACATTTCCTTGTCATTAAGTAATCTAGTGGTGGATAGAAAGTGTTGAAAGTACATGGTTCCATGAATGAACCCAATGATATCCTTGAAATCAGTTTGCATCTTCTCAGTGATAAATTGTAGGTTACAGCATCATGCATGTGTAAAAATCAGGGTAAGTTGAAGTTCCACATTATGAGCGTGCAATGTATGACTGAGGGGGCTCTGGAGCCATACAAATAGACACCTGGCTAGGCAATACATGGGGCTTCCTGTGGCTAACACAATAACACAGGGAAGGTATACTTTTTGTACCTGAGGTACAATTTTAAGCAAACTATTGTAGAGTGAACACTTTGTTTATTGTCTATTGAAGAAAAATGTAGAAATTAATTTACAACTACTACACCAAGAACTTATATTCACATTAGGTTTTTCTATGTTGCTACTGTGCAGATTCAGACATGCATAGTCAGTTCACATTAATTTAAAGCCACGTTCACACATTGAGTATTAGGTCAGTATTTTACCTCAGTATTTATAAACCAAAACCAAGGGGGGGAAACAATCAGAGGAAAAGTATAATAGAAACATATGCACCACTTCTGCATTTATCACCCACCCCTGGTTTTGGCTTACAAATACTGATGTGAAATACTGACCAAATACTGAATGCGTGAATGCGGCCTTATAGTCTATAGTATGGCCTCATTCAGACGTCTGTTTTTTTCACAAACGAGAGAAAAAACGGGCTGAGTCTCATCAATGTCTGTGATCTGAATTTCATTCGAGTTACAGCAGAGTTTTATCAGTTTGGTCCAAGTTTCAGCAGTTTTTCTCAAATGAGAATTTTTTTTCTTGAGCTCATCCTATCTATCAGTTCGTGGCTGTCTGTTTTTTTCATGGACGCATAGACTTGCATTGCCGATTTTGATCCAACATTCTTATCAATATCAGACATGGCTCCGTGATTTTATGCAGACCACTCAGTGTGACAAAAATAATGTGAGCAGCCTCATAGACTATCTTAGGTACAAATTCTATCAGTGAAAATCAGAACTTATAAACATATGCAAATTGCCCCTTCAGAGAAAAAGAGGACTTGAACTCTATAACGCCACCTGTTGGAAGACGCTATAGAGTTCAAGTCCTCTTTATCTCTGAAGAGGCAATTTGCATATTAAATTTCCCAGAGGAGCACTGCACGGCGAATAAGCTTCCTTACCTTGACAAGCCAGAGCTGGTATGTCACTCTCCACAAGGAGAAACTTTACCCCTTAGAACTTATAAACAGACGTCTAAATGAGGCATAAGGGGGTTGCACCACTCTTGGAATAAATAGAAAGGTAGATTCAGATCACCCTCACTGAGATTAACACTGCGGTGGAAAACAGCGAGAACATTATGGGAGAGTCAATCTCATAGGACAGTCTGAAAGGTTGGTGGTTCCAGCACTCAGGTTGTTTCCAATAAAATCAATATACTCTTGTCCCGTGCCCCGACATGTTGCATGAAATCAGGGGATCCTGCCTGGGTGTGTGGACATGTGCTGTGAGGGTGCTAGGCCTGTACAGACTGCATGTAACCGATGTTGCTGGTTTGCCAGGACCAGGTGTTGAACAGATCAATGAGGGAGACCACCATTTGAAATTAAACTTTTTACTGAATGTGAACTTGGTAGGGAATATATACAATAGATAGCAGGTACACAGTCATTTGAACGTTTCCTTTGCAACTCAAAGCATTTTCCACCTTTGTTTCTCTATTCTTCTGCTTTCCCCTTTACTCTCTCTACTTGTCTTCTGTCTCCACTGTTTTTCACTACTTCACCACAGTACTAGTCCTGTTTAGCAAGAGTCCTTTAATCAACCTGCTGTTCCATGCCTTCCTCCCAATCAGGGTGCCAGTATGGCAGATACTTATCTTCTCTAGCGCTGAAGCTCTGAAATTCCCACCAGGGATAATCTATTCATCTTACGTACCCAGTCATGTCTAGGCCCTTTACCTTCAAGAGTTATAAACTCTTGCCTTTCTGCTAGGAGTAGTCTCCAAAGACCCGTCTCCGATCGATCACTTTGTCTCTTAGTCAATTCTGCTCCGAATCTCGCTATCTCTTTCCTTCGGTATCCTCTCACTTTAGGTAGACCCCAGAATGCGTCCCTGCTAGTGATGAGCGAGTGTGCTCGTTACTCAAGATTTCCAAGAATGCCTGGGTGTTCCCCGAGTATCTTGGGCGTGCTCGTAGATTATGTTTGTGTCACCGCAGCTGTATGATTTGCAGCTGCTAGACAGCCTGAATACATGTGGGGATTCCCTAACAAACAGGCAATCCCTGCATGTGTTCAGGTTGTCTAACAGCCGCAAATCATGCAGCTGTGGCGACACAAACATAATCTATGAGCACGCCCAAGATACTCGGACAACACCCGCACATGTTCGGAAATCTCGAGTAACGAGCACACTCGCTCATCACTAGTCTCTGCTGTGCCAATCTCCATTCGGGTGGTTATTGGGTCCACCCTATCTACTCAAATCACTCATCAAACCAATCTATTTATACTCATGATCTCTCCAAAATATCAGGAGATAATTTCCTTGTTGGTCATCCCCGAGGGTATTGATGAGGTACTGTTAGGCATACCTTGGTTGCGACGCCATTCGCCCCACATAGATTGGGCTACTGGGAGCATACTGGGATGGAGTAGGTCATGTGAGGGACAGTGTTAGGGCCCAAGTTCTGGTTGGGTTGTCTGAGGTCACTTGTAACTTCTCTTCCTAATCACTACTGGCAACATGCTGATGTGTTTCTCTGTCCTATAGACCTCATCCCGGGGGCAGAGCCTCCTCATGGGCGTGTTTACCCTTTGTCTCTCCCGGAGACCTAGGCTATGACGGAGTATATCAAGGAGAATCTGGCGAGAGGGTTTATTAGGAAATCTGTGTCTCCTGCAGGGGCAGGGTTCTTATTTGTCCAGAAGAAGAGTGGGGAACTTTGTCCTTGCATTGATTATAGGGGTTTGCATGCCATCACTATCAAAAACGAATACCTTTTACCACTCATCTCTGAGCTCTTCGATAGACTGCTAGGATCTAAGTACAGAGTAAAGTACAGCAGTGCGCAGGCGCTGGGCTTCTCTGACCTTTCCCAGAGCCTGCGCACTGCACTACTTTGGTCTGCCCTCAACAGGGCAGATAAGTACGCCTGCGCAGGAGCACGATGCCGGGGAGCGATGAAGCAACAGGAGGGCGGCATCACAAGAAGATGGGAGGTGCCAGACTTGGACCTGCAACACCCATCGGACGGGACCGCACCAGACCGCCCCATCCCCCCGGGCGAGTATAATAAAAATTATGTTTCTTATCTTGCAGGTCGGACTGGGGCTTATCTACAGCATTATAGAATACTGTTGATAAGCCCTGAAACGCAGTGGCCGTATCGTATATCGGCTTCATTTAATTAAGCTCAGGCAGCCATTTATTCACTCAACATCTATATTACTATTTTCTTATAAGCAGACAATTTGTCTGTATTTCTAGCAAAATAATATATTTTTTCAATATGATGACTGATATTTGGCTGTTCTGGCGGTAATTTTATTGAATCTCTGCATTCATGGCAATTATACCATTTTGTATATGCCCATTACTTGATTTATGTATGGTCACTGCATTTATACAGGAATTTACACTTACTTATCAGGGTAGACTTTTGCATACTTGCTGGATGTTCTGTCCTCCCTCTGTTTGGGTTTGAGGCACTCTTTTAAATTTCATGTGTATGATTTTATATTTTTTCTAATAAAGCATTGATTTTAATAATATTTGTCTTAGTCAAACACTTCTTGATCTATATGCGATTTACTATCGTTTGATCTATGTGGTTTTGAATTACCGGTATATAAAGTATATGAGGGGTTTATGCAGGGGTTGGATTCGGCCGGGTCTCTCCCGTTTGATGGAACGGCTTGTTAAAAAAGCAGCTGGTTCCCCGAATTGGGGAGATTCAGAGCCGCGATCCGGTACCACACCTCCCAACCGTTCCGTATCCCGCGGGGCAGTCCCGATTTTGAGAGTCGGTCCAGCACTGCAGAGCCGCACACCACATATATGGCTGCCGCTGCTTTGTGCACACAAGCCCTGTAATGAGGCCACAGGAGGGGAGGAGTCAGGAGACACATGATCAAGGGCCTCTGTGTATTGCAGGACTCTGCCATGCTGTCATGGTGTTGGAGGAGGGTAAGCTTATGTGTGGGGTCAGGAGGGGATTACAGTGTGAATGTAGCAGAGCCGTGTGTGTATGAGGTGTACGGAGCAGAGCCGTGTGTGTATGAGGTGTACGAGGTGTACGGAGCAGAGCCAGGTGTGTACGAGGTGTGCGAAGCAGAGCCGCATGTGCAAGGTGTACGGAGCGGAGCCGCATGTGTAGGAGTAACTGTGTGGCCATTATACTGTACGCAATATCATGTGTGGCCATTATACAGTATTGAGCATCATGTGGGGCCATTATACAGTATGGAGCACTATGTGTGGCCATTATACAGTATGGAGCGCTGTGTATGGCCATTATACAGTATGGAGCACTATGTGTGGCCATTATACAGTATGGAGCACTGTGTGGCCATTATACAGTATGGAGCATCATGTGTGGCCATTATACAGTATGGAGCACCGTGTGGTGGCCATTATACAGTATTGAGCATCATGTGTGGCCATTATACGGTATGGAGCACTGTGTGGCCATTATACAGTATTGAGCACCGTGTGGCCATTATACAGTATGGAGCACTATGTGTGGCCATTATACAGTATGGAGCACTATGTGTGGCCATTATACAGTATGGAGCACTGTGTGGCCATTATACAGTATGGAGCAGTATGTGTGGCCATTATACAGTATGGTGCATCATGTATGGCCATTATACAGTATGGAGCACAGTGTGGCCATTATACAGTATTGAGCATCATGTGTAGCCATTATACAGTATTGAGCATAATGTGGGGCCATTATACAGTATTGAGCATCATGTGTGGCCATTATACAGTATGGAGCACTATGTGAGGCCATTATACAGTATGGAGCACTGTGTGGCCATTATACAGTATGGAGCACCGTGTGGCCAGTAAACAGTATGGAGCATCATGTGGGGCCATTATACAGTATTGAGCATCATGTGTGTCCATATTTTTTTGTTTATAATTATTGTTTATGAAACAGTGTGATCAGCAGTGCTAAATGGGTGTGGTTGGGACGTGGATATGGGTGTGACTAGTTGTGAAATGGGTGTGGTCAGAGGCGCGGCTTAAAATTTGCCGCTGTGCGCCGCAAACTTTATCCCTCTTTCCCTTCTTCAAAAGTTGGGAGGTATGGTTTGACTGCACCCCTACTTGTATATGTTTGAGGGAAAGGTGTGTGTGAATGGGTGTGGCTTCAAAAATGAGTGTGGTTTTCCTACACACAAACACAGAACCTGTTGTTAAAACTTTGAATTCCACCCCTGGGTTTATGGTAGTATGCTTACAAAGTCATTTAACCAGCAGTGCCTTATCTATTATAATTTTAACTTTATAGGTATATTATACTTGCACAGTCACTTTATGCCTTTATTTTCTTGCTAATTATACTGGTTTATGTTATGTGGACCTGGTGGGCACAAAGGTAATGAATAATTTATTAAGTGAACTATATTACAGACACCTAACAGTCTTACCAGGTTGTAATTGTGCTACTTTGTTATATATATCTGACTGGTGTAAATGTTTACTGTATATCCCCGCATTTAAATAGCAGCGCTTGTTTCTTTACAATTTTTAAATTTATTTTATTAATAAAGATTTATTGTAGTTTAACATACTCTGGGTGTTTGGGCTTCTTTTCATGCCCACAGTTATGCTTCAACAGCATTCACATGTATGATTTGCTTTTGCCCACACCTTAGCTCCAAATCCAAACAAAATATTAAGAGAATTCCCTGATAATTGCATCTATTGTGCGCACACGATACCGATGATGCATGGAAACAATTAATGGGATTAAAAAACTACTTCAAATAACTCTTGTATATTGGGGGTGGGGAATCAAGCATTCCCTTAGTGGTTCTACGCTTCTGGCATAAAAAGTTGCAAAAAATGTTGATATCGTTTGTGGCAGCCCTATCCATTTTCTAAAAGAGGGCATTGTTTAGCAGAAGAGAGCTGAATAAAATTATCACATCAAAGAGGACGCTTACATTGCATGGACGGATGGACCTACAACAATGCACATGTCTAGGGATCAGTGGTTGTTCAATAGCCTGCTTAAACATGCTAACTGCACTAACCGTGTGCACAGAGCAACCGTTAATAGATCATCTTGTGCACATAGGTTGTCATTGATTTTGGCAGCACATGTCCTTTCTAGATAGGACGATGTGCTGCCAAGAATGATAAACAGAGAAGTATCTTACATTTCCAATTTCCAATCCTTTTGTTGCCTGAGGAGTCTAGCAGACACAGGAGCGGTCAGCTGTGTATTGGGAATTTGTCACCCGAACAATCTTTTGACAGACAGATATCCAATTTGTATGGGGGTCTTTAGATGGAACAATGATTGAAACATACTGAAGTCCTGCCCCTCATGCATTACATACATGCCACACACACCACCCACATCAGACAAAGTGTTAACAAACGACATATATTGGACTTTCATGCACACAGTTTACATATTATACACTTGCAGCATCCACCATTCACATATCATACACCTGCTGCACGTACAACACTCACATATTATACACATACATCACACATTGCTTACATATCATCGGCATACAACACACAGGTCACCTATTATACACATAGATCACACATTGCTTACTTATCATCGGCATACAACACACAGGTCACCTATTATACACATAGATCACACATTGCTTACTTATCATCGGCATACAACACACAGGTCACCTATTATACACATAGATCACACATTGCTTACTTATCATCGGCATACAACACACAGGTCACCTATTATACACATAGATCACACATTGCTTACATATCATCAGCATACAACACACAGGTCACCTATTATACACATAGATCACACATTGCTTACATATCATCGGCATACAACACACAGGTCACCTATTAAACACATAGATCACACATTGCTTACTTATCATCGGCATACAACACTCTGGTCACATATTATACACATGCAGCACAGACTGTTGACAAATTATACACATTCAACACACACCACTCGCATATTATACATATACTGTACTCCACACACTGCTCAAATATTACCAACATATAACTCACTGGTCACAAATTATTGTCATGTCTGCAGGTGGAACACATGGTTTATGTACCCATTGTGCCACAAAGAAGGGCTTGCTAAGTGGGTACCTGTTGTTCACTGGAGCTCCTGAAGCTGGAGTCAAGCTTGAGGTGCAATTTGTCGCCAGGTACCACTCCTAGGCAGTCCCTAGCGCTACACTTTTAAGAGTGGGGGGGCACCTGCGCACACTAGGTGATCTGCCGGGAGGTCTGTGCAGCATGCATAGATAGGCAGGAAGCAAGAAACGGGTAGCTCATCACCGCACCGCCTGGGAAGTATGTTGGTGTCCCGGCATGGAGGGGGAAGGAGAGCCATGCAGGGGAGTCGGCAATAGCGTTACAATTAGACATACAGTACAGACCAAAAGTTTGGACACACCTTCTCATTTAAAGATTTTTCTGTATTTTCAGGACTATGAAAATTGCAGTCATCAAAGCAAAAGGTGGCTACTTTGAAGAATCAAGAATATAATACATAATTTCAGTTGTTTCACACTTTTTTTGTTAAGTATATAATTCCACATGTGTTAATTCATAGTTTTGATGCCTTCAGTGTGAATGTACAATTTTCATAGTCATGAACATACAGAAAAATCTTTAAATGAGAAGGTGTGTCCAAACTTTTGGTCTGTACTGTATGTAGCAAAGACTAATCTTATATTATACACATATGACACACATCACTCACATATTACATAGACTGTTCACATATTGTACACATACAAGATACATCACTCACGTATTATATGCCTGAAGCATGTACAACACTCACATACACTACGGTTCCAAAGTTTAGGGTCACCCGGACAATTTTGTGTTTTCCATGAAAACTCATACTTTTATTAATCAAATGAGTTGCCAAATGAATTGAAAATCTAGTCCAGACATTGACAAGGTTAAAAAAATATATATTTATTTGAAATAATAATTTTCTCCTTCAATCTTTGCTTTCATCAAAGAATGCTCCCTTTGCAGTAATTACAGCATTGCAGACCTTTGGCATTCTAGCGGTTAGTTTGCTGAGGTAATCTGGAGAAATTTCCCCCCATGCTTCCAGAAGCCCCTCCCACAAGTTGGTTTGGCTTGATGGGCACTTTTTGGGTACCATAAGGTCAAACTGATCCCACAGCAGCTCAAAGGGGTTGAGATCTGGTGACTGCGCTGGCCACTCCATTACAGATAGAATACCAGCTGCCTGCTTCTTCCCTAAATAGTTCTTGCATAATTTGGAGGTGTGCTTTGGGTCATTGTCCTGCTGTAGGGTGAAATTGGCTCCAATCAAGCGCTGTCCACAGGGTATGGCATGGTGTTGCAAAATGGAGTGATAGCCTTGCTTATTCAATATCCCTTTTACTTTGTACAAATCTCCCACTTTACCAGCACCAAAGCAACCCCAGACCATCACATTACCTCCACAATGCTTGACAGATGGCGTCAGGCACTCTTCCAGCATCTTTTCAGTTGTTCTGCGTCTCACAAATGTTCTTCTGTGTGATCCAAACACCTCAAACTTGGATTCGTCTGTCCATAACACTTTTTTCCAATCTTCCTCTGTCCAATGTCTGTGTTTTTTTGCCCATATTAATCTTTTCCTTTTATTAGCCAGTGTCAGACATGGCTTTTTCTTTGCCACTCTGCCCTGAAGGCCAGCATCCCGGAGTCACCTCTTCACTTTAGATGTTGACACTGGCATTTTGCGTGTACTATTTAATGAAGCTGCCAGTTGAGGACCTAAGAGGCGTCGATTTCTCAAACTACAGACTCTAATGTACTTGTCTTGTTGCTCAATTGTGCAGCAGGGCCTCCCACTTCTCTTTCTACTCTGGTTAGAGCCTGTTTGTGCTCTCCTCTGAAGGGAGTAGTACACACCATTGTAGGAAATCTTCAGTTTCTTGGCAACTTCTCGCATGGAATAGCCTTCATTTCTAAGAACATGAATAGACGGTCGAGTTTCACATGAAAGTTCTATTTTCTGGTCATTTTGAGAGTTTAATGGAACCAACAAATGTAATGTTCCAGATTCTCAACTAGCACAAAGGAAGATCAGGTTTATAGGTTCTCTTATCAGCCAAACTGTTTTCAGCTGTGCTAACATACTTACACAAGGGTTTTCAAGGGTATTCTAAACAACCATTAGCCTTCTTACACAGTTACCAAACACAAAGAACACTGGAGTGATGGTTGTTGAAAATGGGCCTCTATACACCTATGAAGATATTGCATTACAAACCAGACGTTTGCAGATAGAATAGTAATTTACCACATTAACAATGTATAGAGTGTATTTCTGAATCATTTAATGTTAGCTTCATTGGAAAAAACTGTGCTTTTCTTTCAAAAATAAGGACAGTTCTAAGTGACCCTAAACTTTGGAATGGTAGTGTATATTATACACATACAACAAACATTATTCACATATTATCGGCATACAGTACACTGGTCACATATTATACACATTCAATACACAACACTCACATATTATACATATACATCACTCATATATTATAAACGTACAACACTTACCACTCGTACTATAAACACACAAAACAGACCACTCACATAATATACACATAAAACACACACCACTCACATAGTATACACGTACAATATAGACTTCTTACATATTATATTCATACAACACACGCCATTCACATAATATACACCCCTCAAATATTATAAACATGCAACACTTACCACTCATATTATAAACACACAAAACAAACTGCTAACATAATATACCCATACAGTACAACACGCACACCCACATATTATATACATATAGATATATTTATATATGCACACAACACTTACATATTATACACATATAGTACACACCACTCATATCCAGTCATGGCCAAAAGTGTTGGTACTCTTGAAATTGTTTCATAAAATGAAGTATTTCTCCCACAAAATTATTGCAATTAATTACACATGTTTTGTTATACACATGTGTATTCCTATACACATATTTGGTTGCACACCCTTTGGAATAAATAACTGCAATAAATCGCTTCCTATCAACAAGTTTCTTACACCTCTCAAATGGAATTTTGGACCAATCTTCTTTTGCAAATTGCTCCAGGTCTCTCAATTTGAAGGGTGCCTTTTCCTATCAGAAATTTTAAGATTTCTCCAATGTGTTCAATGGGATTTAGTTCCAGACTCAATGATGGCCACTTCAGAACTCTCCAGCGCTTTGTTTCCATCATTTCTGGGTGTTTCTAGAAGTATGTTGGGGTTATTGTCCTGCTGGAAACCTAGGATGCAAACCCAGCTTTCTGACACTGGGCACTACAAAATCCTTTGGTAATCTTCAGATTTCATGATGCCTTGCACACAGTCAAGGCACCCAGTGCCAGATCCAGCAAAACAACCCCAAAGCATCTTTGACCCTCCACCATATTTAATTGTAGGTACTGTGATCTTTCCTTTGTAGAGTTCATTCCATTTTCAGTAAACATTAAAATGATGTGATTTACCAAAAAGCACTATCTTGGTCTCATCTGTTCACAAGATACTTCCCAGAAGGATTTTGGCTTACTTACGTACATTTTGGCAAACTGCAGTCTAGCTTATTTATGTCTCTCTGTCAGCAGTGGGGTCCTCATGGGTTTTCCTGCCATAGTGTTTCATTTCATTCAAATATCGATGAATAATATACACTGACACTGATGCACCCTGAGCCTGCAGGACAGCTTGAATTTCTTTGGAACTTGATTGTGGCTTCCTATCCACCATCCAGATTATTCTGCATTGCAACCTTTCATCAATTTTTGTCTGCCTTCCATGTCCAAGGAGATTAGCTACAGTACCATGGGTTGTAAACTTCTTGATCATATTGTGTACCGTGGATAATGGAACATCAAGATCACTGGAGATGAACTTGTGACCTTTGTTGATATTGTTCAACAATTTGTGTTCTTAAGTTCTCAGTTTTCTCCCCTTTTCTTTTCCCATGCTTAGTGTGGTACACAGACACACAATACAAAGATTGAGTCAACTTCTCCCCTTTTTATCTGGTTTCAGATGTGATTTTCATATTGCCCACACCTGTTACTTGCCACAGGTGATTTTGAATGAGCTTCACGTGCTTGAAACAAAGGTATTTACCCACAATTTTGAAAAGGTGCCAACAATTTTGAAGGCTAATTTTTGACTTTTTTTCTCTGCTTTTTTTTTGTGTTTTTGCAATACACACAAAGGAAATAAATGTGTATAACAAAACATGTGTAAGTGGAATAATTTTCTGGGAGAAATACTTCATTTTCTGGAACAGTTTCAAGAGTGCCAGCACTTTCGGTCATGCCTGTATATATATAACCACAACCGAGATAATTATTTGAGGCCATGTTTGCCCAATTCTTGTAGCCACATAGTAAACTATGCCCCCATACAGTGGGCCGCATTCTGTCAGTATTTCTGCAGTTCTGCCTGTAAACCTAAGTGGATATTAACAATTATGTTAATGCTGAGTGGTTTTGCAGGAAAAACAGCATTATTAGCAATAAATATGTTAGATGAATTTGTATGTTATCGAAAAATCTCGGTATGTGGCTATAGTTGAATACAGCCAACCCAATGTGTGAACTCACTCTTGTTTTTAGTGACGCACAGCTGACAAGATAGGCCAGACTGAATCAAACCTGAATGTCTTGTAACTTGATGATACTGAGGTTGTGTGATTCTCCTATATTCAGGTTTGCCTTGCTGTTTTTAGCCACCTGCTCTTTCTCAATAAAAATTACAACTGAACTAAAATACAAGCTGCTTTATAACTTCCGAGAACACTGCAATCAGAGCAAAATAGAAGTAAATGTTTCACTATCTATCAAAAACTGAACAATTAGCAAAACACAGAAAAACTGTATGTAGTTTTATAGCTACTATGATTTACACCAATTTCTGTCTATTAATGTTAGGTTCTCTTGCTGTGTTTTTTTTACATGTTACTAGTCACGGAACAGCTTGCAGCAGGGTGATATGGATGGAGCCCGGAGATTGGGACGCTTGGCCCGACTACTGAGTGTTGTATCTATCTTGCTGGGAATTGTCATCATTATCCTTTGTATCCTCAGTCTTACAGGTAAGAAGTCATATAAGAAAAAAAATGCAAAAAAAAGTGAGAGTCACACATGTGAGGCCAGCTCTGTATACTGTACATTATGGCCCGAAAGACGTTGTCTATGACCACTTCACCAAGTGGAACAACTTACACTTACACAGACAAAAGTATTGGGACACACATTTTAATCATTGAATTCAGGGTTTTAATTTTATCCATTCCCACCGCTGTTAAGACCAGCCCCTCAGCAGTCTGCCTTCAATAACATTTATGAAAGAATTGCTCCTTCTAAAGAGCTCATTGAATTCATGCGTTGTCCTGTAATTGGAGCCACCGGTCTTACAAGTCAATTCATAAAATGTGGTCCCTCCTTTCATGATTAAAGAGAATTTATCATCAGGTTTTTGCAATTTAATCTGAGTGCATCATGAAGTAGGGGCTGAGACACTGACTTCAGCGATGTGTCACTTGTTGGGCTGTGCGCTGTAGTTTCAATACAATGAGTGTTTTGTCAGCAGGAGATTATCACTGCCATGAAGAAGCTGTTTTTGGTGCAACCATGCCCAACAGCACTTATAAGCAGCTTACTGTCAATATAAATGTACATAGAAAACTGTTAATCAGAGTTGTGGGTGGGGGCAGCTTTCTGAGCTCTGCTGTACTCTACATGTAAAAACTCTGATTGTATGACAATGGCTGCACCCAGTAAACTAAGTGACACGTTGCTAGAATCAGGGTCTCTTTTCCCACATTATTCTGCTCTCAGATGAGGTAGCAAAAACCTGATGACAGATTCCCTTTAACTGTATCATTATTATTGAAAAGTGGAAGCGTTTAGAAACCAAAGCAACTCAGCCATGAAGAGACAGATCACGTAAAGTTACAGAGCGAGTTCTCCAAGTGCTAAGATGCATAACGCTCTGTTGACTCAATAACTGCAAAGATCCAAACCTCCTCTGTCGTCAAAGGGAACCTATCATGAGTAGTTTACACTTCATACTAATGGCATGGCTGCATAGGTGATTTCAAGCTCATTAAATCCATACTTTGATCGTAGAAATCCATTCTGCAGCTTTGGTGAAATCTAACGTTGAAATTGTATGCAAATGAGCTGCAAGTGGGGCTTTGTGATGGGATATTGCACTTGCAGCTCTCCTGTCCTTTCTTCCTATTCCCAGCCCACCACCTGCCTACTGTCTGACTAACAGGTCCCCCTGCATTCAGTGACCTGAACAAATACCGCATATACTCAAGTATAAGCCGAGAATTTCAGCCCATTTTTTTAGGCTGAAATTGCCCCTCTCGGCTTATACTCAAGTCATTCCCAGGGGTCGGCAGGGGAGGGGGAGCGACAGCTGTCTAATCATACTCATCTGCTCCTGGCGCGGTCCCTGCACGTCTCTGGTTCTCCGGGCGCCGGCAGCTTCTTCCTGTATTGAGCGGTCACATAGTACTGCTCATTACAGTAATGAATATGGACCCGACTCCACTCCCATAGGGGTGAAGCCGCATATTCATTACTGTAATGAGCGGTACCATGTGAGTGCTCAACAGAGGAAGAAGCTGCCGGCGCCCGGAGAACCAGGGATGTGCAGGGACCGCGCCAGGAGCAGGTGAGTATGGGGGCATTGCGCGATATTCACCTGTACGCGTTCCACCGCTGGGCGCCACTCCGTCTTCCTCTGCAGTGACGCTCAGGTCAGAGGGCATGATGACGCGATTAGTGTGCGCGCCGCCCTTTCTGCTGTTTGCAATAAACCAACACAATAAGTCGATAAACCACTTATTCTATTAGTTGTGTTCAGCTGTTTACATTGTTCTTGTTTGACTGGTTTATTGCTAACAGTTTGTAAATTTTGGTAATAAATCTAATTCGCAACGAGAGGTTGAATAATTTTGATTGCAACTGTAAAGTCTTGGTGATATCTGGCTATTAGCTGGTAGCACAGTTTGTAAAGAAAGTTATTTCATCACAAAATATTACTATTTGGTGTCATTCACTGATATCTGATTTATACCTTTTTATATACCATTAGAAGGCATATTGGTCTAATTGGGGTATGTACATTTTAAACAAGGTCATATCTTGGATGTCATAAGTGGTAAACCTATTACCGTAATTAATGTAGGGGTGCAGTAAACTGGAAGTAAATCTCCTGAGAGTCCTATTCTTGAGTGGTTCTTCCCTAATTAGTATTAATGGGAACCTATCAGGTTCACCAAACATTTAAAACCACCACTATTTTAGCATCTTCCTCCCTAAGCTTTCCCTCCTGGGCATACACAGTGAAGGCAGATGTACTGCTCCTTGTTTTATTGGCATATTGGTATAGAGGAGCTTTGCGTAGCCTATAAGTCTCCTTAAAGGGAACCTGTCACCCCCAAAATGGAAGTTGAGCTAAGCCCACCGGCATCAGGGGCTTATCTACAGCATTCTGTAATGCTGTAGATAAGCCCCCAATGTTACCTGAAAGAGGAGAAAAAGAGGTTAGATTATACTCACCCAGGGGTGGTCCCGCTGCGGTCCGGTCCGATGGGTGTCTCAGTTCCGCTCCGGCACCTCCTATCTTCATTCCATGACCTCCTCTTCTGGTCTTCACACCGCGGCTCCGGCGCAGGTGTACTTTGTCTGCCCTGTTGAAGGCAGAGCAAAGTACTGCAGTGCGCAGGTGCCGGGCCTCTCTGACCTTTCCGGTGCCTGCGCACTGCAGTACTTTGCTCTGCCCTCAACAGGGCAGACAAAGTACGCCTGCGCCGGAGCCGCAGCGTGAAGACCAGAAGAGGACGTCATGGAATGAAGATGGGAGGCGCTGTATCGGTCCTGAGACGCCCATCAGAGCGGGACCGCCCCTGGGTGAGTATAATCTGTCTTTTTCTCATCTTTCAGGTAACATCAGGGGCTTATCTACAGCATTACAGAATGCTGTAGATAAGCCCCTGATGACGGTGAGCTTACTTCACCATCAATTTTGGGGGTGACAGGTTCCCTTTAACCTGACATGGTGCTCTCCACAAGGAGAAACATCCCCCTTTTAAACCCCCTGTCAGGGGCCTCTCATCCAGCCAAATCAGACCTCTTGCTTTGTACTGATCACGAGTAAATACCCTGAAACACTTATCCGCTAATGAATTGTCTGGGTTTTTTATCCTAAGTCATGTGGCACGGCTCATTTTAATGGTCAATATTGACTTTTGGGGTTCAAAGAAGATATTTGCATTTTTGGCTTCATGGTGCATGCTCAGAAAGGAAAGCTTGGGGAGGATGTAGCACGCATAAGTCATATTTGCTGTAAGGCAGAAATAATGTGGACAGTGTGGAGGATATCAGTCACACCCAGGGTGATGGATATGATCACATGAACTGAGGCCAGACTAGTCTGGAGGAAGTCACATCTCATAGGACTACACCTCGGTAAATTGCATATGGTGATCAACTGAATATGACTTGTTTTGCAACACATGGAAATGTTGAAGTGGGACATCCAAAACATTGTTAGACGGCAGGAAGAGGGCTCTCAAGTGTAGTAGTGATGGTTTTGGAGTCTTGGGGAGCTGATAGGTTCCTTGTAACATGAGGACTTTGATTGAGAGACATGTTCAAGTTGCACTCTATGCCCCCTGGCTTGACGGTTTATGGGTATTATATGGATACCCTTGTTTGATGTATCGCTATCTACTCCCAAGACCATGAAAATGGTTTCTCAGGATACATCACATCATTGCTTATGCCCAAGAAAAAACAATTCACATGTCGATCATGTCTTCCAGTCCTTTAGAAGTGATACTAATGTGTTTAGCCTAATGCTTTCTTCAATCTTTTCTCTGCTCTAATTACCATTGCTTATTTCTCTTCTAGTTTTCCACTAAGATTTGCAGATAATCTGGGGCTCAGACGGAGATTCAGAAATGGCCTGCCTTATCGTTTCCTTCAGTTTTTAACCTCTTCATTGCAAAAAGGCCCTTCTATTTTGGAGGCTGGCCGGAGGAAAGAAAAGACCCAACTCTTCCCATGGTCCAAGGGATTGCATGCAGCACTTTACACACCCTTGGGAATTGAGAGAGATGCAGGAGAACAGCACAAAATGTAAGGGACTTGCAAAAGGGGAAACAGAGAGTTGCCTTGAGGTTGCCCTCCTATCCTAAAAACCTACTGATGGACAATTTATGGAGAGGCATCTGGGGACTGGCAATCAGGTGATAGCACAACTCCTTTTTTATTTCCAGCTTTTGTATCAAAGGAATGAAAGCTATTGTCTGTATTAAATAATAAAGCTGAAAACTGCCATATATAGGGTTGCGATTAGGAAAGAACTTGACACTGCACCGTGCTGTGTGACCTCCCCCTGTTTTGGATGATGCTGCTTCCTCGCTGACAAAATGGAACAGGACTTTTAATCTCTTTTTTAGCATTTTTCATGGGTTGTCTAAAAAACACAACATATACAGAAAACTGCGGCTAACCATTTGCATGGTTCCTTGTTCTCTTGATCAAAGCACCTCTTCTCCTTCGCTTGCAGCAGACGGGAGCTGTGACATTCATACAAGGAAAGGAGTTATTGACGTGGGTAGACTTCTACAAAAGTGCGCACCTAGCATTTGTAGCAAATGACCCAGATATGTGCAGCGGCTTTATATAGCTAATGCTGCCATTTATTCTCTGTTTATATCTTCCGTTAAGATCACAGTCACTGAAATACAAGGTCCCGAGAGAGGCTTCTTTAGAAATAGGGACATGACCACGTAGGAGGATAGAGAAAGGCCATGGGCTTTACTGCTGTCTAGTCTGCTGAGTTTTTTAGAATTCTTAAGGATCATCCTGTCATGTTGACAATGTTATCTGATCGGCAGTCAGGATGTTATAGAGCAGGAGAAGCCGATCAGATTGATAGAGATTTTTTGTGGGAAAAATTTCAGTAAAACTTGCATTTCATTCATTGAAATCCCCGGTTTTTATATGTATATGAGTCCAGTGGGCAGTCCTATTCAGTGACTGACAGTCTTCCTTGTATGACTGTGCATGCAGAGATGGCTGTCAGTCACCAGTAGGGCCGCCTATTGGACTTATATTCATAAAGACACCATTAATTTCTATGAAAAAACTACAAGTTATACTGAATGTTTTCCAATAAACCTATATATCATTCTGCTCAGTTCCTCCTTGTCTATACCGTGCTGTCCACAGATCACAGTTAATGGACAACAAGACAGGTTCCCTTTAAGCATTACTAGACCTGTTAGCTGTTGCTATAAAGAAGAAACAGAAGCTGAGAGCTGACCTATCCAAGGTTTATTCCATTTTCCAATCGCAAGTCACAAGTATTTAGTTTTGGTTTTAAGAACGTTGGACTCTACTATGGTCCTTCAATGGTAATCATGTGGACAATTAATATCTCAATAACTAAGAAAGTATGGATGAGTTGACATTAGGTTCTTAGTTACTAAGAAACATCCAAAGAACCATTGTTCTTCAACTATTGCCATTACCTAATAGATTAATAATCTGGTTTTAAACAAAATATGTAAGTAATGATAAGGAGGATTTATAACTTACCGTAGATAGTTGTTGGTCAAATGCTTGTTCCATTGGTAGCTATTCTTCCCCTCCATCTACGCATTCACACTCAACTTGACTGAGCATTCAAGTGTATTCTCAGTGAGGAGAGGGGTAAAAGCTGCTGCTGGACACCTCTGGTGGCAGCCTTACCTTCTTGAAATCCAACATCAGCCCTCAGGGGAGAGTCAGTATAGGACCATACATTATAGGTGATCAGGTTGTTTTGCTGAAATTGGTAAGTTTGGGCAACATTTATCTTATATGTACGAGTGTTCTTTTAAAAAAGTGAAATATACTTATCTTAATTTAGAGTTGGAAATGTTTGTAATACTCTTATCTGCTGTTGCTTCTCCTACTTTGACCAACTAACTACATCTGAACATCAACTTTGCCAGAAGGGCCATCAAAGTTACGATAAGCTATAAGTTGTTTTTAATTATTTTTAATGAGCAAACCAGTCATTTAAAATACACTTAGCACGAAACGATAACATTTCAAAAAGGTCTAAATATCTAATTGAACGATCACTTACATTTCTAATATATATATAATATATCCACTCAGATTAGAATAGGCATAAGTCATAAAAAAGTTTGTAGATACAGCTCATCCCATCCAATATATGTATGTTGTTCAGCCTAGTTTCCTGGGCAGTCCACCCCACTATGCAAGGATAAAGCTTGTAAGGCATCAAGCAGTTTTGTTCAAAGTTGTGAAAAGAGGTTTTTCAATTCAACAAAGTGAATTAAAAGCAAAAACACTTTATTATGAATTCATTAAAATAGTAGCATGGGCATAAAAAATATATTCTGACGCGTTTCGAGTAAAAAAGGACCTTTTTTGAACTGCATCTACGATTGAGACTCAAAACGCGTTGGTTATATTTTTTAAGCCCATGCTACTATTTTAATGAGTTCATAAAAAAGTATTTTTGCTTTTAATTTGCTTTGCTGGATTGAAGAACCTCTTTTCACAACTTTGGACATAAGTTAATAAGCAATTAAATGGTCTGTTTATTTTATATGAAGAAATAAAAAATCACCCCAAGATAAAAAACCAAAACAAAACTCGAGCATGTTTGAATATTGGGCATTTATGTATCAGGTACCATAGTCAGTCACACCAATATGAGCAATAGTCACGTACAAGTCTACGGTTAATCACCATTTTTGCCCTCTCCGCTGGATTCTTCTACTATTATAGGCATTCTCTAAGTGCAAAATTTACAAGATGCATAATTTATATAACATACTCTGTGCTACAAAAAAAACACTTAAAAGCTCACACAGCCCGGACAAAGCTAAATGCTGTAAGTCCTGCAAAAACACTTTACGGCTAAGAGCATAATCCAATTTGCTAGTTAAACTACAGAGTAATGTGAGCGGCGTCACTCTGACATTACGGTAATTTTCGCATATGTTGATATTTTCAATTTTCACTAGATTTCACCCGGGTGAGCAGGTACAATAATGGTGATTGACATGTGCTGGTTAGTGACATCTATTTGGAACTCAGGACAAGAACATGTTGTGATGTGTATTTGATAAGCCACGGTGCTAACATTTGCCAAATAACTTCATCACTGATGACATTTATGTTTTCCGGTATTTATATTGTATGATTTAAATATTAATGTGTTCACTATGCAGTATTCTGAATTGTCAAGACGGAGTAGGCAATCTTCAGCAAGTACAAAAATGTGACTGATATTATTTACCACCATAGTATATGGTCAGCAAGGGCCAGGGACAGTCTGTTGGTAGCTAAGCCAGTGGTTTTAGGTTTGGGATAATTAATTTATAGGGAGTCTGTCAGCACAAAATGACTGTTCAAACCAAGCATAAGGCATTTGGTGTACCCTTGGCACAGCTCAGCTGTTCAGTGCACCTTTCTACCTTCTTGTTTTTCATCTACCGTATTTCCACCCCCCTTTTCCTTGATTGTCAGTCCTGGCTTTATAGGATTCAGAGGGAGGGTGAGGATAGATGGAAAGCAAGTATGTGGGAAGGTGCACTGAACTGTTTGACCGCACCAAGTGTGCACTTAGTGCTGGGGCATAGTTTTGTTTGATCAGTCATTTTGTTCTGACAGATCTCTGTTGCACGTTTCCCTACTATTCAATAGTGTTCTTAGTAGGCCAGGGTCACACTTGCGAGAGTGATGGGAGAAACTCGCATGAGTCTCTCGCAACAATACCCGGCACTGCTGCTGGCACTCGGACCGGAGTGTGCGGCTGCATGTATTTCTATACAGCCGCACACTCCGGTCCCGAGTGCCGGCGGCAGTGCCGGGTATTGATGCGAGAAACTGGTGCGAGTTTCTCACATCACACTCGCAAGTGTGACCCCGGCCTTACAGGAAAACACTGATCAGTTTAAAATAAAAATATAGCAGAAAATTACTTTTTTATTTAAAAAATGTTTCCATAAATTGTGCGCTCCCATACAAGTGAATGCCTGCTCCTCTCTGATAATTTGGAAGTTATCAATCAGCACTAGGTGATTATATTTTTGTTTGGAGCTTATCTCTAAGGCCGGGATCACACATGCGAGAAACTCGTCCGTGTCTCGCATGTGAAACCCAAGCTCTGGCGCCGGCACTTGGGAGCGGAGCGTGCAGCTCCATGTGTTCCTATGCGGCCGCACGCTCCGCTCCACAGTGCCGGCGCCAGAGCTTGGGTTTCACATGCAAGACACGGACGTGTTTCTCGCATGTGTGATCCCGGCCTAATCCTGTATTAATATGTGGAGAAGAGCTGAACCTTGAATATACTGTATAATTTATATGTTTATGGAGAAGCGTTAACATAAAAAAATCATTGTAAAATTAACTCTGAAAGAACGATATTTACGTAAAGCTAGGGTCACATGACCATTTTATCGCCATCCAAAAACGGTCCAATTATACTAATCACACTCCGATCAGTGTTTGGTCAGGGTGGGATACGTTTTTCTCGGAGGTGGAAAGGGGAAAAAAAAGTTGTTCTACCTTCCCCTTTCAATCAATTAATGAAAATCAGGCATTTTCCACAGACCCATAGACTTGCATTGCTGATTTTTATCCTACTCTCAGATCAAAATCGGACTGGTCAATGATTATTTTATCGGACAGAGTGAACAGTGAACAGAATAACATAGGTACAAGTGCTATCCATCAAAATCACATGTAGCACGCGTCTGATTTAAACGGTCGTGTGCACGAGCCCTTAAAGGAAGTATGCAGCACAGTGCCACACCTGGTTGTGTGTGGTATTGCAGTGTAACTCAGCCTCAATCACTGCAATTGAACTGGGCTACCAGACAAACCCTTTAAAGTTGTGGCCCTGTTTTTGTAATATAGTAGTTTTCATTTTCCAATCCTTTAAAACCCCTTTAACCTGCCATCACAGTACATTGCTGTAATGTTGAAGACTGCCAACTCTGAGGTTATTTCATATGTATTTTTTATGTCAATGTTAATGTAATATTTTGCCAAAACTAATTCTATGATGTTTTGTTCTATATGCAATGTGTGATAGATTCTCCATTGTGAATTAATAAGCGCTCAGACACACAGCGTACATCATATATGTCAGTCGCCCCTGTTGTTAGAGACCTGTAGAAGCAATGTCCGTTCAGTAACTCCTATAATCTCTGTAATCAGCAACTTTTTTTCTTGCTGATTAGATGAGACACTTAATGGAGACATAGCAGGAAAGTATTTATGATGAAATGCGGTGCAATGCAGGTAGGGCGTAGTGCCATGAGACTAGAAGCTACGTGGCTCTGCTCCAACCCTTGCTAAGAAGTGGCATGACCATTAGCATTTGCATAAAACCCCCACAATTCTCCTCTAGCGAACACAGCTGACCTTCCCTGGATAATGAGGTCCTTTCTAGAGTCTTATATCACTCAATGAACAAACAGTAGCATGCAGGAATCCCACACTGACTTCCTCTTGCCAAAAAGACAAGGGCATGTTATTAGGAATATATATACAGAAATCTAGAGGAGGAGGTGAGGGATTGAATGCATTCCATTTTGTATTTTTGGCATGAACGAAATAAAGTTTGACAGTGCATGGGCCACTTGCCTTGGGTCTCTCTTTTGCTCGCCTATCGGGTGACAGCAGTAAAGAGCTCGGTTTCTCCTTTATTTATGAGATACTTCTGCAGTATGGTCTTGGCAGCTTCACCAAGGAGAAAATGTGCATCAGGATGGAACACGCTGGATCCTGGCCAGATTTCCAATATATCAATGGTGAAAAATGAGATGAAACAAGAAGCAGGTTGTGCTCGCAGAAGGGGAACATTCATCAAGCTGAGTTTCCGGAGTATTAGTCTTTGCACTTCAGGTAGCTTTCAATTTTGCAGAGAATTGTGATCAAACCCAAGGAAGCTTAAGTTACAAAATCAAATCATAAAATATTATATATAATCTCAGTTTGGAAATCAATGTTAAAAGATTTAAAATCAAACATCATGAAAGCTAACGCATATAAGAAGAAGCACAAGTTACAAAATCAAATCATAAAATATTCTATAAAACCTTAGAGTTTAGAAATCGTTAAAGATGTGTGCCATATTTTTGGCACGAATTGCCGATTATTGTCATAAAAATGAGAAAAACATATTTAGATCTTACTAACTAAATACGGATGTCATTATAAAATTGTCAGCAATGCCCCAATTTCAGACTTTTCTTAAAAAATAAGCCCTCACCCGACCCCAGATTATGAAAAATGGAGACGCTACAGGTATCGGAAAATGGCGCAATTTTATTTATTTATTTTTTTAGCAAAGTTTGGAATTTTTTTTCACCACTTAGATAAAAGAGAACCTAGCCATGTTTGGTGTCTATGAACTCGTACTGACCTGTAGAATCATAATGGCAGGTCAGTTTTAGCATTTAGTGAACATAGTAAAAAAGCCAATCAAAAAACAAGTGTGGGATTGCACTTTTTTTTGCAATTTCACCGCACTTAGAATTTTTTTCCCGTTTTCTAGTACACGACATGCTAAAACCAATGATGTCGTTCAAAAGTACAACTTGTTTCGCAAAAAATAAGCCCTCACATTGCCATATTGATGGGAAAATAAAAAAGTTATGGCTCTGGGAAGAAGGGGAGCAAAAAACGAACACGGAAAAATGGAAAATCCCAAGGTCATGAAGGGGTTAAGCCAGACCCTTTTTTTTAAATAAAGCTGGTTCTGACAAGAGAAGAGCGACCGTTTAGTTCATAGACGGAGCCTGACAGCCATATACCTTCATCACAAAATATCAGAATTATTTGTTATGTCCTTTGACAACTCCTTTAACCCTTTACTTCACTAGTTCCTAAAATAAAACAACCTTGCCCCACAATCAGGGGCTGGCTGGCAAATTTTAGCCTGGGGGGCAGGCACACAACAGTGGCCCACAAGTTGTGGCGGCCCGTTTTTAAACAACTTACCTCATGCTGCTGCATAAAACAGCAGCCAAGCTTACCAAATCAATACGGGAGCAAAACCGAGCTTAACACATTGATATGGGAACAGAACTGAGCTCAGACATGTATATGGGAACAGAATCAAGCTTACTACAGACACAAGAACAGATTCGGTTATCAGAAACATAAGTTTGTGGCCTGGAAGTTGCACTTTATTCCTCATAATTTCTCCCATATACAAACTGCATATTTTCTGTGCTTGTCACGTGACCGCTCCATATATGATGCATGCGCAAGTATGAGCCAACCTCTTTAATTTACATTTCTCTCAGTTGTTACCACATCCTTTGCTCGTGATTAGTGATGAGCGACTATACTTGTTACTCGACATTTCTCGAGCACGCTCGGGGGTCCTCCAAGTATTTTTTAGTGCTCGGAGATTTCGTTTTTATTGCCGCAGCTGAATGATTTACATCTGTTAGCCAGCATAAGTACATGTGGGGGTTGCCTGGTTGCTAGGGAATCCCCACATGTAATCAAGCTGGCTAAGAGATGTAAATCATTCAGCTGCGGCGATGAAAACTAAATCTCCGAGCAATAAAAAATACTTGGAGGACACCCGAGCGTGCTTGTGGAAATCTCGAGTAACGAGTATACTCGCTCATCACTACTCGTGATTGGTTATATGCATGGTTATATTACAAACTGTGAGGGTATGTGCCCACGATCAGTAATTGCTGCGTACTTATGCAGTGTCAAACCCACAGCGGCCAGATGGTACAGCAAAGCGGATGGGATGTCAAAACATCCCATGTCCACTATGCATCCATAGTCGCCTGTGGATCACCCGCGGACATGGACATGCAGCGAGTCTCTCCACACCACAGCATGTCTATTTCTCTTGTGGAGCGGATCGTGACCGCAATAGAAATTTCACCAATAGAATGTATTAAACGCGGTGAATCTGCACGGTTCAGAGAACACATGCGGATTCACCTGCGTTCAATAGACAGCAGCGCTTTGGACGTGGCGGACATGCCCTGCATCCACAGCGCTGCTAATTCTGGATCGTGTGCACCCGACCTTAATCTTCTGCATGTGAAGGCAGATTCACACAAGTGTACAAGAGTTTCAATCCAGGAAAGTCGGACGATTTTTTTCTTACTTGTCATCTGTGTGCTGTCTGTTTTTTTTACAGGAGCAGCTATTAATTATTTACAGGAACATTTACAGTTTCCTATGTTACAGGATTTCAATGTATCAGTAAAAAGTGGATGTGGCATCTGATTATTTTTTTGTAACCATAGACTTGGGCACAGTCAAGAGAAAAATCTATCCATCACTATTATAAAACATAACAAAAACAGTCATCTGAGACATCCTATAGTTTATACACTGCTCAAAAAAATAAAGGGAACACAGACAACAGAATATAACTCCAAGTACATCAAACTTCCGTGAAATCAAACTGTCCCCTTAGGAAGCAACACTGTTTGACAATCAGTTTCATATGCTGTTGTGCAAACGGAATAGATAACAGATGAAAATTATTGGCAATTACCAAGACACACTCAATAAAGGAGTGGTTCTGCAGGTGGGGACCACAGACCACTTCCCAGTACCAATGCTTTCTGGCTGTTTTGGTAAATTTTGAATGTTGGTTGTGCTTTCACACTCGTGGTAGCATGAGACGGACTCTACAACCCACCTAAGCGTTTCAGGTAGTGCAGCTCATCCAGGATGGCACACCAATGCGAGCTGTGGCAAGGTGGTTTGCTGTGTCTGTCAGCGTAGTGTCCAGAGCCTGGAGGCGCTACCAGGAGACAAGCCAGAACACCAGGAGATTTGGAAGGGACCGTAGGAGGGCAACAACCCAGCAGCAGGACCGCTACCTCAGCCGTTGTGCAAGGAGGAACAGTAGGAGCACTGCCAGAGCCCTGCAAAATGACCTCCAGCAGGCCACACATGTGCTTGTGTCTGCACAAACAGATAGAAACCGACTCCATGAGGATGGTCTGAGTGCCCAGAGTCCACAGATGGGGGTTGTGCTCACAGCCCAACACCATGCAGGATGCTTTTTTGGAACCACGCCGGGGTCGAACCTATTCCTCCACCTATTCCTCCACGAGGAAAACGTGGAGAGGGAAACGACTACGGTCAAGATCAACACAGGATGACTACAAGATCACAGATAATGACACCCCCACCAATATTGTCTACAACATCTCCTCATATTGTCTCTCTCCATCGGAAATGACTGTGTTACAAAAAGGACTTACTTTTTGTCCTGTGCCAAGGTTCAATACCTTCCAACTTGATCTAGAGTTACAATGATTCTTTCGAAATGTAATACTTAAGGCCCATTTTTCTAATTTGTCTACTCTAACCGCTCCAACATCTGAGCCCACAGGGACAACCTTCACCTTAAAAACTCTGAATCTGCGTATTCCGAGTTCCTTCCAACCACCACGTTTGTACCATCCAGTTGAAACATTTATTGAATTTGTTAAAAAGGATGTTAAAATTATTTTGGAGTCCATAGAGAGGGGTCAGGTACATATCAAACACAATCTCACTAATGATGAACATAAGGCCCTGATGACATTAAAAGCAAACAAAGAGTTAATCATAAAACCCGCCGATAAGGGGGGCTCAATAGTGATACTAGACAGCACATACTATATGGAGGAGATACAAACACAACTCAGTGACTCTAACACATACCAACCTATCAATAACAACCCTACTTTTGATATAGCTAGGGAAATCAAAGATCTTGTAGTCTACTATAGTAAACTGGGGACAAAGATGAAAAACTAGGGGAGTTTTTCGTGAATCATCATTCGGTAATACCGGTCTTTTATACTCTCCCAAAAATTCACAAACATCCGTCAAGACCCCCAGGGCGTCCGATAGTTGCTTCCACCAATTCCATGCTTTGCCCCCTAGCCATCACCTTGGAAAAAATTCTGTCTCCTCTCATACCCCTTATCAAATCGTTTCTGAAAGACACAACAGACTTTTTGACATCCCTAAAGAATATAGGTATTTTACCAAATGGCTGCAAATTAGTAACCACAGATGTAAACAGTCGGTATACCAGTATAAGACAGCAAGACAGTCTAGAATCTGTTATGCTATTTCTCTCTCAACACACCAATTTTACTAATCATCAACTCAAATTTTGCAAGGACCTACTGAAACTCATTTTGACACGAAATTTCTTTCTTTTTGAGGATCAGTTCTACATACAGAAGAAGGGCACGGCTATGGGGTCCAATGTGGCACCCCCATATGCCAATATATTTATGGGACAATTTGAAACATCCTATGTATACCCTCATCCCAGTTTCATGTCGCACGTCATATATTGGCGGCGCTATATAGACAACATTTTTTTCATTTGGACTGGTGATGATGAGACCCTCCTCTCCTTCTACAATGATCTCAACTTATATATACCTGGTCTAACATTTTCCATTAACCGCGATTTTAGCTCTATGAATTTTTTGGACACAATGAATACCATCAAAGATGACAGGAGCATTGAAACAGACTTATATGTTAAACCTACAGATAGGAACAGCTTGCTGATGTACGACAGTTATCACCCCAAACATGTCAAAAGAGCACTTCCAAATCTCAACATGACAGAATTGACAGGATAGTATCCAATCCGGATACTCGGTACATCAGACATCATAAAATGAACACCAAGTACCATAACAGGGGGTACCACAATTATACCATAACTAATAAAACTAGTGGAATTCATAGATCAATCACGGATCGCAAGGCACCTCGATTGGCCTTTGTTAATACATTTCATCCTTATAATCAGCGTGTTAATCAGTGTATATTAAAACATTGGGGTATGCTACAGAATGCCTATCCCCAAGTGAAGGAATTCACTTCCAAACCCATTATTTGCAACAAAAGATCACAGAACATTAGAAATCATTTGGTCAGGGCGGATGTAGGCCCTTCAAATAAAGGATTTACACAAAAGGTTTTCAGCACACCTCGCAATGGAACTTTCCCATGTCTTAACTGTCTTCAGTGCTCAAACATCTTGAAAGGAGATTCTTTCACACATCCCCGTTCTGGTCGTAGGTATCCTGTCAATGGACACTTTACGTGTGATTCCTCCTTCGTTATTTATCTTATTAAGTGTCCATGCAGTCTCGGATATGTGGGAGAAACCACCCAGCATATCCGTCACCGCATCTCTCAACACAAGTCTACTATTAGATGTGGAAGAACACTTCTTCCTATTCCAGCACATTTTCAGCACCATAACCATGGTATTACTCAATTAAAATATCAAATTATTGATCATGTCCCTACACTCAGAAGAGGAGGAGATAGAGTTAAGAGACTGAAGGAACGTGAATCATTCTGGATCCACACACTTCAAACCCTTATTCCTCTTGGTCTCAATAGGGAATATGAAATCTCCTATTAAGGGACGTCTCAATATCCCTGACCACTACTGGATCCTCGTCTCTATGGATTCAATTACCATCTGTGCCAAATGTATTTATCACGCTAATTACTATAATTTCATGATCTTAAGTCCGTTAATATGCCTATTGGTTATAATAGATAGCTCATATAATTAATATTCATATTAAGTAGAATATCTAGACTTCCTATATACAGTTTACATATACTTTACTTAGAAAATATTCTTTTCCCAGTATATAAATTGATCTCCAGATGAATTCATTACTGAATGGCAGTAAGACCTTTCATTTTACTCTTTCTAACTAATTTCTCTTGTTCCTTTTTTAGTACACAGGCTGGGATCCGAGATAGACTTCACGTCTATATCAGCCCACACATGCGCACTTACCATCTGCACATATCGAGCGTGATCGGAGGCAATCGTTTTTTTCCGGAGGACACATGCGCACACCGTCTTCCTTTTTATCCCCTAGCTCAAACCGGAAGCACACGTAGACACGCTGGCACCAGAAATAGATTTAAAGCCGGCACCGCGCGTCCTCTTCACTAAGACTCACCACTGCTTGTGTATTAGTACATTTCCCGGTGTCCCGGATCCCGCAACACCGAAGACACAGGCACTACTACTCTATACCAGACTGCGGCAGGTAACTGAGGCTACTTTTAAACTAGTCCATCGGTACGGGCCGTCGCAAACCGTCGGCCCGACGGACAGTGTGTTAAGTGGCCATACGTCGCAATGCGTCGTTAATGTAAGTCTATAGGTAAAAAACGCATCCTGCAGACAACTTTGCAGGATGCGTTTTTTCTCCTAAACGACGCATTGCAACGTATTCCTAACAACGCTAGTGTGAAAGTAGCCTTAACGGCCACATTATTTCTTTCATATTCGGTGCCATTTTTCTTCAGTGTTTTTCTTCAGCCTTTTTCTTTAGCATGTTTTTCTTCAGCATTTTTTTCAGCATTTCCCCTTAACGCTTATAATGCTGGATCGTACTCAATAAGAATTCGTTTTTTATCCACAGTGAGATTGATATACCTTCTTCCCCCAATAGGAACAAATATAAGTAAAGTATAAAAACTCATTATCCTTCTTTTCTTTAAATACAGCACCTAGTATATGGGGGCAAGCGACCCACCCTGTACCATTTTCGTATTGTACTTTCACTAAAAGGCACTTAATAAGGGTTTTTCTTTTGTTATTCTAGTTATATGGTTAACACAGGGGATGCATTATCACATTGTATATATGGTTTCACTTGTCTCTGCATAATATATATGTTTTGCTTATCTTACACTGGACTATTCATATTGGTTTATTGAGCACCCCAGATGGTCAGACCATGATAATTTATTTTATATTATGTCTCCTCCATAACATAACCTTATGTTCATGTATTTATATTTATATATATTTCAGAAACAGACATTTCTTGAAAAAGGCTATACAGCCGAAACGTTGAATTTTATTCATATGTCTGTAAGAATTTTCAGCAAACATTGTTCTTGTTTATTTGGAGTCTTACCATTTGGATCACCTTTTTGAATAAAACATATTCGCATGATTTTTAGTGTGCCGGAGATTATCTATTTTTCTTGGACTATTTTTTTCTCCAGAGCACCTACCTAGCAGTGAAGCACCCCCTAACCTTATCTCTTGCTTTTTGGTCCCAGTCCGGCCCTGAATCACCCCCATTATCTGAATGCAATGAAGAGTGTGAACTTGTGCTAATTGTGCAGTAACACTGTCATCTTTGCTTTGTCCTGTCTTCCAGCACAGGGTTAAAAATGCTCCGACTCCACATCTGGCTTCATTTCTTGATCATAGATGCTGGATTCCCCAAAAAATCCCACCAACCCAAGATTGTGAAAGAAACACACAAAACACATTTATTGGATGTTAAATTGACCGAATTTTATGACAAATCTCATTATTATTATTATTTCATTCAGTGTCTGAAATTAAGAATCTGCCAATTACTATGGAAAAGACACTGAAAATGGCAGAACCCCCGACTCACGAAGAATCATCCTTCAGCACTCAGGAGAGAAAAAACCCCTGTGGTGGAAATCTCTAGGGAACCATGGCTGGAGGACTGCCCTTCCCTCGGGCTTAGAAGGTTAATGCCAACACAAATTGTACATTGTATCATATTTACAGTGAGACATAATATACATCCACCATAGATATGATCACAGTGACATCATATAGTCACACAGGTTACACATTACGTCACCAGAAAACAGACAGTAATGGTCAAAGCAGGATCCCTGTGTGGGCGCCGTATGGAGAGGTCTAATGTGACCCATAAAGGTGAAGGCGGCTAGTACCGGACGTGAGGGAGATCTGGCTGCATCATCTGTCACCCCATTGATCGCTAGGGTAGTTTGATCTGGCTGGCTAGGCGGTATGGCTGATCTGGCTGGCTAGGCGGTATGGCTGATCTGGCTGGCTAGGCGGTATGACTGATCTGGCTGGCTAGGCGGTATGGCTGATCTGGCTGGCTAGGCCGTGTCCCCTTCCTCCCATTGTGGAGTGATGAAGCTCCAGGTCTCCAGACACATCAAGTACGGCTCCTCTTACGGCTGAGTGACCTGTGGTTCCGGATTCTTCTCTATCATATATGCATATGTTTATGACATCAGAACAGTTGCCGTAGTTACCACAGATGTTTGATGCTGATGCTTAATTGGCTGGAAAGTCCCGCTCAGCGCTCTAAAGAATTAACCCTTGAATGACTGGCATTGTGCCTATATCCAGATGCCTGGAAAGTAATCTTGTCACTAGGCAGGATCGTTATCATTATTGTATTTTAAGGTTTGCCTAACCAAATTCTAATTAGTGGACGCATTTACAGATGTGATGTGTAACAAGCATAATAATTCCCTTAAGCCCCACTAAATGTATAAATGCACAGAATGAGTACAGAGCAGTCCCATAGAGAATGAATTATAGGGAGGTCAATGCAGTTAGATAAAGAAGTAGAAAGCCAAACTGGGGTGAGTGTTTCCCATGACAAAATATGACGTGCACTGCAGAGGAATGGCATGTATGGGTGTCATCCACAAAAGAAACCTCTCCTAAAGTCCATGCACAAAAAAGTCCAAGTTGCCATGCTGAAAAATATGAAGACTACAGGCAGGGGCGGGCTGGGCCAGGTGGCAGAGAGGCATTTGCCCCCTGGGGCGGTTAATTAGCAACAGTTCAGGGCCGGCGTCCTCACTGCAGGCTGAGTCAGAGGCTGACAGGGATGTTGGACTCGAGGCAGGCAGCGTTGCATTGCTATGACACCCAGCGGTGTGCTGGGATTGGATAAGTCAGGGTTCAGACAGAGTTCAGAGGCGTGTCATGTACAGCGTGATAAGTAATCACGCCTCTGACCTCTGTATGAACCCTCAGAGCGGAGCGCTGTGAAGAGCGGCAGCAGCGTCATTACTGTCTGAGAGGCTGGCAGCCACCATTAGTGTGTGTGAGAGAGAGAAGGCCAATCTGAGTCCCACTCCCTGCTGCCCAGTGCCTGCGCTAAGCCTGCACATGCTGCTGTTAGTGGCCATCTGACTCTGCAGCAGTGCTCATGTGACATGATCTATTCTTCATATTCTCTCATCATATATTGATCTATTGACAATAGATCAATATGAGAATTGTGTATAGCGCACCCCCTGTATATGCTGCACCCTGTATATAGTACCTGTATATTGCACATAGCAGGTACTAATATTTACAGCGTGCAGTATATACAGGGTATAGTATACACAGCGTATACTGCACCCTGTATATGGAGCGGCCCCCAGACGCAGGATGGCGGGGTACTCGGTACTGGGTCTCTCGGTTCTGAGGATGTCACTGTGGCCTGACCCGGTCTGTGGTCCTGCTAAGGGGCGCCCAATAAAAGGTGTGGGTGGTGGTGTAGGTCGCAGTAAATAACGAGGACACAGGGTTGCAGTCTCTTTACCTCTTTACTGAAGGCTTCGGCATCTGCAATCCAGAGCACTGCTAACAGGGCTGGCTGAGACCGGCCGGTCCGAAGGCACATCCAGAGTTCCCTTTGCAGGTGGAAATCAGTGCCTACCTACTAGCGCCTGGGTGTTGTAGTACTTCCCTGCTGAGCACCACGGGATAGTCCTCACAACTGTCGTGTATGTTTCTGTTCTTTCTCTCCGTCCCCCAGATGATATGGATAGGTCGCACCCGTATGATGGGGTAGGCCTGGAGTTATTTTATAGTGACCCTAGAGACCCCCCTCTCCCACAATTGCCTCCGTTGTCTTCATTAGGTGATTTAGGTGAGGCAGCCAACCTATAATTAACTGCCCTGCCGTTGGTTTGAAGTAATGCGTGGAGCCCAATACTTCCTCGGCGTTCCGGCCACCGGCTATGCGCCTCAGTAGGATGTTGCCGATCTCGGGGCACGACTCCTACTGGTTCTTTCACCTTTGTGCTGTGATCTCGTTTCTCACTTCTCCACAATAAACCTCGCTTCTTATTCTTTCTTAAGATACCGCCGCAATGAAGTGCAGGTGCGGCTCCGTAACGATCTGTCCTTTTCGCTAGGCCTCTGTCAGGATCCCACCCCTGACAGGGACCCCCCTGAATCTTCCCAAGCAACCTCTTCTCTCACTACGTGTTGCCTGGGCAAAACCCAGTCAGCTTCTCCCTAACTTCCTATCCAGCCCCCAGTTTTACCAGAGTGTGAGGAGTGGCCTAATCATAGAACCCTTTGCTCCCCCTGGTGGCCAGAGTGTGAAGTGTAATGTATGACTGTGATACCTGGTCAGGTGAACTCCTTAAGTGCCATCAGACGTACCATCACTCCCCTTAGTGGCGGAGCGACAGTACTGCAACGACCAGGACTCTGGGGCGCTGCATATATACTGCACCCTGTTTATTGTACCTGTGTATACTGCACCCTGTATATAGTACCTGTGTATACTGCACCCTGTATATAGTGCACCCTGTATATAGTACCTGTATATACTTCACCCTGTATATAGTATCTATGTATACTGCACCCTGTATATGGTACCTGTATATACGGCACCATGTATATAGTACCTGTGTATACTGCACCCTGTATATACGGG
The DNA here is from genome assembly GCF_051348905.1 of Ranitomeya variabilis. Taxonomy (NCBI): domain Eukaryota; kingdom Metazoa; phylum Chordata; class Amphibia; order Anura; family Dendrobatidae; genus Ranitomeya; species Ranitomeya variabilis. Next base: position 80,962,117 of record NC_135234.1, read on the forward strand.
GTTCTCTGATGCTTGGAGTAAATTAACTTTATTCCATCTGACCCGACAGTCTCACTCTTTCAGTCTTGTGTTCACTGACTGACAGCAGGTTCTAATGCCTAGTTAGCTGTCAGTCAGTGCAGGGGGCACGGTCATAGCCACCTCTCCCTATACACAGAGTGATGACTGAACCCGCGCCAGCATTACCCACGTGACTGAAAGAGCGAGACTGCCAGATGGAATAAAGTTAATTTCCTCCCAGTCCCAGCATCAGAGCTATAGTGTACATAGAGAGGTTATGTGCAGGGGCGGACATACCGCCGGTTCAACCGGTGCAACTGCACCGGGGCCCAGAGTGGGAGGGGGCCCCGATGGAGATACAAAGCAATGAGGTAAATGACAGCCGGCGGCAGTATTATTGCTAACAGGAGAAGCAGGGGGCCCGCTCTGCTGCACACATGTGATATGACGGTCAAAAGGAGCCCCCTTCCTGACCTCACCTGTTAGCATACATTACGCTGCTGTCCGGCTGTCACTGGTGCTTCGCGGTGACGGCAGATGCAGGAAGAGAGGAGGGAGAGGGTCCCTCGAGTCACTGAAGCTGTGGCTCTGCTTGTGACTGCTGCTGTGCACGTGCGCACTCTTCCCAGAGCCCCAATGATCGGCAGGACTGGGATACACATGAAAATAGGAGGAGGGGGAATCACTACTCTAGGTAGGTGAAGGGCCGGCCCGCCGGGAGTATGTAAGGCTGAGAGCAGTGGACAGGCTCCATGTCTCCCCTGCTCATTTCCTGTGTTCTTCTGGGACGGACCAGCTCCCTCCCTGCAACTGCACTTTCTGTAGGTACACATTCCATGTGATGTATGTTGGTCTGTCTAGTGTGTGTATGTACTGCTGTGTGTGTATACTGCTCTGTGTGTATATAGGGCTAGTGTGTGTATGTGTGTACTGCTGTGTGTATATAGGGCTAGTGTGTGTGTATACTGCTGTGTGCGTGTATATAGGGCTAGTGTGTGTATATAGGGCTAGTGTGTGTGTACTGCTGTGTGTGTATATAGGGCTAGTGTGTGTGTGTATACTGCTGTGTGTGTATACTGCTGTGTGCGTGTATATTGGGCTAGTGTGTGTGTGTATATAGGGCTAGTGTGTGTGTGTACTGCTGTGTGTGTATATAGGGCTAGTGTGTGTGTATACTGCTGTGTGTGTATACTGCTGTGTGCATGTATATAGGGCTAGTGTGTGTGTATACTGCTGTGTGCGTGTATATAGGGCTAGTGTGTGTATATAGGGTTAGTGTGTGTGTACTGCTGTGTGTGTATATAGGGCTAGTGTGTGTATACTGCTGTGTGCGTGTATATAGGGCTAGTGTGTGTGTATACTGCTGTGTGCGTGTATATAGGGCTAGTGTGTGTATATAGGGCTAGTGTGTGTACTGCTGTGTGTATATAGGGCTAGTGTGTGTGTATATAGGGCTAGTGTGTGTGTACTGCTGTGTGTGTATATAGGGCTAGTGTGTGTGTATAGGGCTATTGTGTGTGTATATAGGGCTAGTGTGTGTGTGTGTGCTGCTATGTATATAGGGCTAGTGTGTGTGTGTGTGTATGTGTGTGTGTGTGTGCTGCTATGTATATAGGGCTAGTGTGTGTGTGTGTGTGCTGCTATGTATATAGGCTAGTGTGTGTGTGTGTGTGCTGCTATGTATATAGGGCTAGTGTGTGTGTGTGTGTGTGTGTGTGCTGCTATGAATATAGGGCTAGTGTGTGTGTGTGTGTGTGTGTGTGTGTGTGCTGCTATGAATATAGGGCTAGTGTGTGTGTCTGTGCTGCTATGAATATAGGGCTAGTGTGTGTGTGTGTGTGTGCTGCTATGTATATAGGGCTAGTGTGTGTGTGTGTGTGTGTGTGTGCTGCTATGTATATAGGGCTAGTGTGTGTGTGTGTGTGTGTTGCTATGAATATAGGGCTAGTGTGTGTGTGTGTGTGTATCTTCTGCTGTGTATACGCATATGTTATTATAGGCATTTTATACACACTGTCGTGCATGAGGGGGGCCTCGACGTATTTCCTGCACAGGGGCCCATTGCTGCTTGTGTCCGCCCCTGGTTATGTGGAGGCTCGTACTGTGTCTAGGGGGCTATGTGGGGACTCATACTGTATATCGGGGGCTATGTGAGGACTCACACTGAATATAAGGGACTATGTGAGGGCTCATACTGTATATAGGGGCTCATACTGTATACGATACGATGCGAAACACTTTATTGATCCCGAGGGAAATTATGGTATTACAGCAGCGTTACAAACAGCATTTCAAACATTACAATATTACAAATAGCATTACATAAAGTAATTACTATATTCTATATGTATATAGGGGGACATGTTGGGCTCACACTGTATATAAGAGGCTATGTGACAGCTCATACTGTAAATAGAGAACTTATGTGGAGGCTTATACCTCATTTGGGGGCTGTGTTTGGACTCATCCTGTATATAAGGGAGATGTCAGCATACTTAAAGGCAACCTGTCACCAGGTTATTCCAATATAACCTATGACCTCCACCTTTCAGTCCCATATGACAGTGTTCTGGAATGCTCTATATATGACGCCCTGTAAGGTAAAAAAATAGGTTTTATTATATTCACCTGGGCAGCCTGGTCCGATGGACGCCGCTGGTCTTGTTCCAGTCCTCCTCTCTTCTTGCGATGATGTTCTCCTTCCCTGCTTTGTTTCGATGACGCATCCTACGTCATCCACACAATGTCCCCCATTGTGCTCTTGCGCAGGCGCACTTCTCTCTGCCCTGCTGAGGGCAGAGCATTGTACTATAATGCGCATGCGCCGGCACTCTTTGACCTTTGCATGCACATGCGCAGCACTTTGCTCTGCCCTTGGCAGGGCAGATAGAAGTGCGCCAGCACAGGAGTGCGATGGGGGACATTGTGTGGATGATATAGGACATGTCATACACACGAAGCAGAGCCCCCATATGACCTTTAATATTATATATTATATGATATTGTTGTTTTATATTAATATGAATTGTAATTAATATGTTAATAATATTGAGCAGAATTAATTTCAGCCTATTGCTTTGGCCTCAACGAGTCATGGTCTGTCACGTGGCCCCTCTGAGAATTTATATTTGCCCATACTATGTGCACAGACATCAGATGTTATATACAGGATAATATGTGACTGGTGTAACGTCTGGTGTCTGCACTCATAGTACAATATACAACAGTCACATATTTTCCAGTACATACCATCTGATGCCTGTAGTCACAGTATATCACATACCCGTCATATATTCTCCTGTACACTGGATGTGGTATACTGTGTGCACATCTGATGTATATACAGATGATATGTCACTGATATCTCATATACCAGTCACATATTATCTTGTATCCATATTTCTAAATGTAACCAGGTCTACTACACAGAAAGGATATAACTATGTGTCAATTATATTCTGCTTTAAAGAATCCTCCTATTAATTTTTCCCCACTAATTCTGTGTAGAGGCTAGAGTAGTGTCAGTGTGTGATAATGTGTACAAACTGTAAAGCGCTGCGGAATATGTTAGCGCTATATAAAAATAAAGATTTTTTTTCTTATTATTATTATTATACTCACCTAGCGGCATCTTCTCCGGTATCCAGCAGCGCTCTGCTTCTCCTCTGAGTGACATTTTCACCCTTCAGACTCCGGCTCACACTATGCTTTATAGGTGCTTCTCACAAAATTAGAATATCATCAAACAGTTCAGTTATTTCAGTTCTTCAATACAAAAATTGAATCTCATATATAGAGTCATTACACACAGAGTGATGTTTTTCAAGTGTTTATTTCTGTTAATGTTGATGATTACGGCTTACAGCCAATGAAAACCCAAAAGTCATTATCTCAGTAAATTAGAATACTTTATAACACCAGCTTGAAAAATGATTTTAAAATCCGAAATATTTGCCTACTGAAATGTATGTTCAGTAAATGCACTAAATACTTGGTCAGGGCTACTTTGGCATCAATTACTACATCAATGCGGCGTGGCATGGAGGCGATCAGCCTGTGGCACTGCTGAGATGTTATGGAAGCCCAGGTGGCTTTGATAGCAGCCTTCAGCTCACCTGCATTGTTGGGTCTGGTGTCTCATCTTCCTCTTGATAATACTCCATAGATTATGGGGTTAAGGTCAGGCGAGTTTGATGATATTCTAATTTTGTGAGAAGCACCTGTATGTGACCTGGAAGTCTCTTTACATTGTAAGTCTATGGATCCTCATTTTGAGCCTTGTTCTCCTGCTCCTTAGACTTATATTGTAATAGCCACTTATGGGTCACAGAGCACAGTGTGACCTGTAGAGTCTGAATAGCCGTCAGGTGACTTAGAAGAGGAGCGGTGCTGGATACTGGAGAAGACTGCGATCTCTGAGTATCTTAACACACTGACACTGCGCTAAACTAACATTTACACAAGTTTAAAGAAAAAAAAGTTAATGACTGCTTCTTAAGGTAGACTGTTTTTTCTGTTTTACAATGGAGGTAAGTATATATAAATCAATTCTATGAGGACAACATGCAATTTCCAAGCCACACACTGTTTTTTCCCCAACACTGTTTTCTGGGCTCCAGTTGATTTTCTTCAGTGACTCTGTTTGATGGCATGTTACTGAATCATGATAATGCTCTGTGCACACGGTCACGATTCCCTGGAATTGCCAGCGTAGTGATCACAAGTATGAGTTTGCATACTTGCGATGTTTACAAGCCACTAGAGTCTCAAGGGTGGGCTGCTGCTAATGGGCCACTGCTATGTGCTTGCCCCAGGCCAAAATTTGCCAGCCAGCCACTGACTACAGGGACTCCATACCCTTGGGTGATGTGACCAAAGTAAATATTCTTGGAAATGATGGCTTCAAAACTGTATGGCTTCACAATGGTGAGGAGTATAAAGAAAAATACATGATGCCTACAGTGAGACATGGTGGTGGAAGTGTCCTTACGTGAGACTGCATGGATGCTGCTGGTGTCGGGGAGCTACATTTCATTTACGGTATCATGAATTCACAGATGTACTGCTCTATATTGGAAGATAAGATGCTGCCATCACTCCATGTTCTTGGTAGATGTGCAGTTTTCCAACACAACAATCACCCAAGATACGCATCTAAGGCCATTGTTGCATTTCTGAAGAACAGAATGAAAGTGATGTAGTGGCCAAGTGTCTCCTGATCTGCACCCAGCCGAACACCTATAGGGAATTCTGAAGAGACAAGTAGAGCATCACTGTCCATCCATCATCCAGGCTCTTAAAGAGGTTGTTCTTGAAGAATGCAAAAAGACAAATGTTGAAATATGTCACCAACTTGTTAATTCTTTGTTTAGAAGACTTGGTGCTGTCCTTAAAAATCACAGAGGTTATAGAAAATATTATATGTAGTAGTTTTTGATGTGGGATTTATTCATTTTTGCATCAAGTAATTTGAGTAAATCTCAAGATATTTTTAATTAAAGTTTTACTATTAACCTTATTTTTATGTTAGGCATTAAACATTTTTTGTGAAACTCAGTCTTGTCAAAATTTGGGAAGTTGTTCAGTGACAGATTGATTGATTAAAATCTTACTTTCCAGTGGGGGTGTACTCACTTATGCTGAGAAGTGTTTATTGTGCTGACTTTCTCTAAATAGTTTCCCGGGTATGTTCATTTTTGTTTCACGCAGTTTAAGTGTGGATTCTACATCAAAATCTGTGTGAAATCAGGATTGTAATATTTTCAATAACAAATGTGCATTTGTTGGATAAATGCGTACTTTCCATACTTGCTGCAGATTTTCAGCACCGTACTTTGAACCAGTTACAGAAGAAGAAGTAAGCAGGCTCCTTGCATCTTCTCGCCCGACCACTTGCACCAGCGACCCCATTCCGTCGCATCTCCTCCAGTCCCTTTCCCCGGCTGTCACCTCTCACCTAACAAAAATATTCAACCTTTCCCTCACTTCCGGTATTTTTCCCTCCTCATTTAAGCATGCCATCATACATCCACTACTTAAAAAGCCCTCCCTCGATCAAAATTGTGCCGCTAATTATAGACCTGTCTCTAATCTTCCCTTCATCTCTAAACTCCTGGAACGCCTGGTCCACTCCCGTCTTACCCGCTATCTCTCAGATAATTCTCTTCTCGACCCTCTTCAATCTGGTTTCCGCTCTTTACACTCTACTGAAACTGCCCTCACTAAAGTCTCTAATGACCTACTAACAGCTAAATCTAATGGTCACTATTCCATGCTAATTCTCTTGGATCTCTCCGCAGCATTCGACACTGTGGATCATCAGCTCCTCCTCACTATGCTCCGCTCCATCGGCCTCAAGGACACCGTTCTCTCTTGGTTCTCCTCCTATCTCTCTGGCCGATCCTTCACTGTTTGTTTTGCTGGTTCCTCCTCCTCTCACCTTCCCCTTACTGTTGGGGTTCCTCAAGGATCAGTCCTAGGCCCCCTCCTCTTCTCTTTGTATACTGCCCCTATTGGACAAACAATCAGTAGATTTGGTTTCCAGTACCATCTCTATGCTGACGACACCCAATTATATACCTCTTCTCCTGTTATCACGCCGACCTTTTTAGAAAACACCAGTGATTGTCTTACCGCTGTCTCTAACATCATGTCCTCCCTCTATCTGAAACTGAACCTGTCAAAAACTGAACTCCTCGTGTTCTCTCCCTCTACAAACCTACCTTTGCCCGACATTGCCATCTCTGTGTGCGGTTCCACCATTACTCCAAAGCAACATGCCCGCTGCCTTGGAGTCATCCTTGATTCCGAGCTTTCATTCACCCCCCACATCCGATCACTGGCTCGCTCTTCTTATCTGCATCTCAAAAACATTTCCAGAATTCGCCCTTTTCTTACTTTCGACTCTGCAAAAACTCTTACTGTCTCACTTATTCATTCTCGTCTGGACTATTGTAACTCTCTACTAATTGGCCTACCTTTTACCAGACTCTCCCCGCTCCAATCTGTCCTGAATGCTGCTGCCAGGATCATATTCCTCGCCAACCGTTACACCGATGCCTCTACCTTGTGCCAGTCATTACACTGGCTACCCATCCAATCCAGAATCCAGTACAAAACTACTACCCTCATCCACAAAGCACTCCATGGCTCAGCACCACCCTACATCTCCTCTCTGGTCTCAGTCTACCAACCTACCCGTGCCCTCCGCTCTGCTAATGACCTCAGGTTAGCATCCTCAATAATCAGAACCTCCCACTCCCGTCTCCAAGACTTTACACGTGCGGCGCCGATTCTTTGGAATGCACTACCTAGGTTAATACAATTAATCCCCAATCCCCACAGTTTTAAGCGTGCACTAAAAACTCATTTGTTCAGATTGGCCTACCGCCTCAACGCATTAACCTAATTATCCCTGTGTGGCCTATTAATAAAAAACAACAACATAATCACGTTCCTCCATCATGTTCTCATACACTTTATGCAGTTAATAGCCTCTGTGTCTGTACTGTTACATACTTAGGCAGTTAACTGGTTCATGCAGCTTTACATGAACACCCGAGCCTTACACTATGGCTGGTCCAAATAACTAAAGCAATTGTTACCATCCACCTCTTGTGTCTCCCCTTTTCCTCATAGATTGTAAGCTTGCGAGCAGCAGGGCCCTCATTCCTCCTGGTATCTGTTTTGAACTGTGATTTCTGTTATGCTGTAATGTCTGTTGTCTGTATAAGTCCCCTCTATAAGTTGTAAAGCGCTGCGGAATATGTTGGCGCTATATAAATAAAATTATTATTATTATTATATTATTATTACTTTAACACTGGCCAGATAAGATTATCAATTTTCCATAAAAAAATTTGAAAAACAGTATGGAGTTTGAAATTTGAAACATCAAATCTTTCGGTGTCGCAGGAAAAAAAAATGTGTGAAGTAACTTATTGAACCAGATACTGTGTAAAACATTGTGGATTCCACATGCATTAGCCACTTTGAATGAGATCTCACAACACATGAGTATACTGTAGCTCTGCTGCAGAAATCCAAGGATTAGGTGAACCTGTAACCTCGGAAAACACCATTTACCTGCAGCTATAGGGTTAATAGCACTCCAATGCTCCCTGGGAGAAGATGAACTTTATTTCTCCTGGGGGTCTCTGGCTTTTAGTCATGGGGCTGTGCACAAAGCAGCAACAGTTACCGCTCAGTGCACATTGAACAGCGGCTGTAAGAATGCCCCAGCAGTTTGATTGACAGCTCACAGTGTAGCGTGTATCTATAGAACTGTCAATCAAAGTGTCGGCGCGTGCTTACAGCTGTCGCTCACATTCTAGTGAGTGGTGATTGTATCTGCTCTATACATGCCCCCGGAATGAAAGTCGGCTGCTGGGAGGAAATAAGTTCAGTTTCTTCCTGTAGCTGCATGTTCAGTCAGGTGTTAGTGTAAGGTGCCCAAGCGGGGTAGTCGTGGGCGAGCTGTAGCTCCTGCACGCTCTGGCACCCTACGAGAATTGTTGTGACCCCAATGGCAGAGGGTCTCAGAATTTATTACCAAGTCTGCAAACACAAAAAACCAGCTCATAGGGCAGTGGTAACTAGGCTGACCGTATACCTGAACCTAGCACCACAAATAGCAGCAGCCGGGGAACGTACCTACGTTGGTTCTAGACGTCTCGCGCCAGCCGGAGAACTAACTAACCCTAGAAGGGAAAAGATAGACCTTTCTTGCCTCCAGAGAAAAGACCCCAAAAGTTGGATACAAGCCCCCAACAAATAATAACGGTGAGGTAAGAAGAAAAGACAAACGTAAGGATGAACTAGGTTTTTAGCAAAGAGAGGCCCACTGACTAATAGCAGAATATAGGAAGATGACTTATACGGTCAGCAAAAACCCTATCAAAATTTCCACGCGGAATATTCAAGAACCCCCGAACCGTCTAACGGCACGGGGGGAGAATATCCGCCCCCTAGAGCTTCCAGCTATATCAGGAATCACATTTGGTACAAGCTGGACAGAAATAAGAGCAAATGCAAATAACCAAAAAATAAGGAAGCAGGACTTAGCTTATTTTGCAAGAACCAGGACCAGCAGACAGGAGCAAACAGAAAGGAACTGATTACAACGATGCCAGGCACCAGACTGAAAATCCAGGAAGCTTAAATAGCAACACCCCTGGACTAACGAGCCAGGTGGGACCAAGCTGGAGAAAGAAGCTCAAAGTGTCATGTCGCAAGTGACCACAAGAGGGAGCCAAAAAGTCCAATTCACAACAGTACCCCCCTCTTAAGGAGGGGTCACCGAACCCTCACCAAGACCACCAGGACGATCAGGATGAGCAGCGTGAAAGGCACGAACTAAATCGGCCGCATGAACATCAGAGGCGACCACCCGGGAATTATCCTCCTGACCATAGCCCTTCCACTTGACCAGATACTGAAGCCTCCGTCTGGAGAGACGAGAATCCAAGATCTTCTCCACCACGTACTCCAACTCGCCCTCAACCAACACCGGAGCAGAAGGCTCAACAGAAGGAACCACAGGCACAACGTAGCGCCGCAACAAAGACCTATGGAACACGTTGTGAATGGCAAATGACACCGGAAGATCCAAACGAAAGGACACTGGATTAAGGATTTCCAAAATCTTATAAGGACCGATGAAGCGAGGCTTAAATTTAGGAGAGGAGACCTTCATAGGAACAAACCGAGAAGACAGCCACACCAAATCCCCAACACGAAGTCGGGGACCCACACCGCGGCGGCGGTTGGCAAAACGCTGAGCCTTCTCCTGTGACAACTTTAGGTTGTCCACCACAAGATTCCAGATCCGCTGCAACCTATCCACCACAGAATCTACCCCAGGACAGTCAGAAGGCTCAACATGTCCCGAGGAAAAACGAGGATGAAAACCAGAGTTGCAGAAAAATGGCGAAACCAAAGTAGCGGAACTAGCCCGATTATTAAGGGCAAACTCAGCCAATGGCAAGAAGGTCACCCAATCATCCTGATCTGCAGAAACAAAACACCTCAAATAAGCCTCTAGAGTCTGATTTGTTCGCTCCGTTTGGCCATTAGTCTGAGGATGAAAGGCAGACGAAAATGACAAATCAATGCCCATCTTAGCACAAAAGGATCGCCAGAACCTGGAAACAAACTGGGATCCTCTGTCAGACACGATATTCTCAGGAATGCCGTGCAAGCGAACCACATTCTGAAAGAATAAAGGAACCAGATCGGAAGAGGAAGGCAGCTTAGGCAAAGACACCAAATGGACCATCTTGGAAAAGCGATCACATACCACCCAGATGACAGACATGCCCTGAGACACCGGAAGATCTGAAATGAAATCCATGGAAATGTGTGTCCAAGGCCTCTTCGGGACAGGTAAGGGCAAGAGCAACCCGCTGGCACGAGAACAGCAAGGCTTAGCTCGAGCACAAGTCCCACAGGACTGCACAAATGACCGCACATCCCGTGACAAGGAAGGCCACCAAAAGGACCTGTCGGGGTCGTAACGACAATATACCCTCATTCACCAGTCATTCCAAATTAATATGTGTGCAAGGCAAGGCATCTGGTACCGGATAAGAATGAGTCAGACAGGTAGCTGGTTCAAACTTAGTTAATGCCCCGTGCGTCCACACATGTCCGCAACGGTCACACCAACTGGCTTTATTCTAAAATACACAATACTAAAAAGGGAATGCAATAGGCGGGGTTTCAGCAGCATACGTCTAGTGCTCAATCTCCTCCTGATTCGTCAGACGTCTCCTGGTGGATTCCTCCTCTTCTTTACTTCTCTAAGTTTCGATTTCCAAAGAAATGAATCTTAACACTTCGGTCACTAAACTGAAACGAAACTGAACACTGGCTGCCATCTTTAAATACAGTTACATTCGCAAGCAGATAGGAAAAACTTATTGTTTTACAGTATAAGATATAAAAGTACAAAAAGTATATAAGGAAATATATTTTCACATTGACAATCCCCCCTAAACACTAAGTTTTTCCCTTAAAGAAAGATCCTTCGAGACTGTCCATGTGATGGGAAAAGGGGAGGTGGATTTCTTCATCCAGACACCTCAGAAGCTCTCCCCTAGCGAGAGGTCTCCAGGCAGCTGAACCCTTCACTAACCTCACATGGAGTTCTCCCACTGTCCCTAAACTAAATCTCTTAACATCATCTGAGAATGGGGGGTTTTGTCTACTCTCTTGAGGGGGACATACTTAGGGATCTCCCCTGGATCAGTACCATCGTACTCTGGTGGGTCTACTTCTTGATTGAGGAAGGCGCCAGTTGGAGTTGCTTTGGCAATAACCCTTTTGTACAAGGGAATAACACAACAGAGAATTATTGATCCAATTACAAGGAGGGCAATCAGTACCAAACAAACTTATTGAAGGAATCCCTTGATCCCACCTAACCAACTGGAGAAGAAAGATGTGTCTACTCCAGCATACATGACACATCGTCTTATTGTCCTAATTCGTTCAACTTCTTTAGAAACCTTCAGGTCTCTTGGATCTACATTTCGCCATTTAGGTCTGGCTGTCTATATTTCGTACCGTCAATGAATGTATTTACCAATACTCTAACATCAAGTGGGTTTATGGGACTGTTCTCCATGTCTTCCCATTTCAGCTGTAGCCGTTCAAAGTATAGCTCTACACTCTCTCCTTTTGTCACATCTGTAAAAAGTCTTAGTTTGCGTCCTAGCACGTCACCTGTTTTTGTGCTCACTAACTACCTAGGCCTGCCTAGGTGCACTTATACGTCCATCATATAATCATTATTTGTCTGTAAAATGAGAAAGGTTGGTTCTCAGGGTCAGCCAATTGCTTTTGTGTAGCTAGCTAGTCAGAGGGCCTCCAGGGATAATACTCCTGTATTTGTCTTACCCTACCTGATGTGGTTGGTTCTCTGGTGGTGGGGAGTGACATGACATGCTGGTCTACAGCTCCTTCCCAAAAGGATTACTGTCAGCCTACTCCCAAAAGTTAATGTCTCCACTATCCACCAACCACAATCCTGTGTCAGCTTCTTATATCACTGCATGTGATCTTGTCTGGACAGGATTCAGTGTAATTCTCTTAGGTCGGGTTGCAGCACGGGTCATACAAGTGTTAAGGTACCGTCACATTAAGCGACGCTGCAGCGATAGCGACAGCGATGCCGATCGCTGCAGCGTCGCTGTTTGGTCGCTGGAGAGCTGTCACACAGACCGCTCTCCAGCGACCAACGATGCCGAGGTCCCCGGGTAACCAGGGTAAGCATCGGGTTGCTAAGCGCAGGGCCGCGCTTAGTAACCCGATGTTTACCCTGGTTACAAGCGTAAAAGTTAAAAAAACAAACAGCACATGCTCACCTGCGCGTCCCCCAGCCTCTGCTTCCTGACACTGACTGAGCTCCGGCCCTAACAGCACAGCGGTGACGTCACCGCTGTGCTTTCACTTTCAGTTTAGGGCCGGCGCTCAGTCAGTGTCAGGAAGCAGAGGCTGGGGGACGCGCAGGTGAGCATGTACTGTTTGTTTTTTTAACTTTTACGCTTGTAACCAGGGTAAACATCGGGTTACTAAGCGCGGCCCTGCGCTTAGTAACCCGATGTTTACCCTGGTTACCAGTGTAAAATATCGCTGGTATCCTTGCTTTTGCTGTCAAACACGGCGATACACGGCGACCTAGCGACCAAATAAAGTGCAGACCTTCTAGCAGCGACCAGCAATTTCACAGCGGGATCCAGATCGCTGCTGCGTGTCAAATACAGCGATATCGCTATCCAGGTCGCTGCAACGTCACGGATTGCTGGCGATATCGCCTAGTGTGACGGTACCTTTAGGGCCCAAATCCTCAACTATACCCTGGAAGGCATCACAGCTATAATTGACAAATCTTTGTTCACTGTAATATATATATATATTTGATCCATTCAACATTTTTATTAATCTGCACCTGTGGGACTATAGAAGCAATGCCGGCATAAATCTGGTTCTGGGCTTTAAACTGGTCAGGCACCCCCCTTGGCACTCCAATGGCATCAATATATACTAGTAGATCTTCTTCATAACTCATGTGGAGCTGATCAAAACTTCTCCTCTTTCTGGTAGGTTCATCAGGTAACTTTAGTGTACATATATTGTGTATGTTTAATTAGCAAATCAGTATCTAGAGAACTGTTCCCTTTGCAGAAACCAGTCTTGAAGATCCCTACTGGTGTACCTGTGATGTCGTGGGAATTATAGCAGGTATAATTGTCAGCTAATACGGTTACTTCTCCTGGGACCTTTAGTTTAGGTTCCTTATGAAATAGTGGGACATAATCTGGGCAATCAGTGGGCTTCAAACCTTTCAACAAATTCATGACACAGGCAGTGGTGTTGTCATCAGGAAAAAGCAGTGCATGTGTGTATAGGTGTGTATTCGCAGCAGCACAAGCAATACATCCTACAGAGATATTCTGGACTCTTACATTGTATCTCACCCATTCTAACCACAGGTTTTTTTCTTGGGGCTGTTTGTGTTTCTATGGAGAAAACTTCTTGCCAACTGAGACCTGGAATGGGGATTACTTCATTAACTACATTTTGCAAACGCTCACCTGGGCTTGTTTTAGGTGTACTGGTAACAGGGGCCTTGGTTGGTCTGAAACTAATATCCTGGAGCTGTATATGGCCTAAATTCCCATGGTATCCACTACTAAATACATAATTATAATGCCTTCCCAGTACATACGTCTGTAGGTCAGCAGATTGGGGCTTTCAAAATTTAGGAGGAGGGGGTGACAACTTTTACCCCATTTACAGCCCTTAAGTGGTTGCAGAAGGGCTGTTAGATGCATTCTCCCACGAAGACTCCTACCCGTCCCATCCTTGGGAACATGGCTTCACTAGGTTTATATCCCCAATCATCTCCCGTATTCCAGGCAGCATCTGTCTAATAATAACGGTTATTGTTGTCATTTCTGGTAACACATATATAACACTGGATGATTCCCTCTACCACCCGTTCAGTCTCGAGGCACTTGACTACATCACAGAAATCAAATCGCCAGATATTCACCGGGGCTGTCAGATTTACCCAGAGAATAGTGGGGCCAGAATTCTTATTTACAATAGGGGCCGAAGAGGTAGGGGCGAGGATAGCCCTCAGTTCCAGGATCAAAAACAACAGCAACATTTCCCTTCAGTCACTTCTGTGACTAAACACTGGTTCGGTCTCTTTTACAGTGTGAGGCGTGGATCCAGGTGCTCTTTCCTTCAAGTTTTACTGCAGTGGGGGTGACCAGGATCACCGTGTGAGGTCCTTCAAATCTCGGCTGGAGACAATCTCTGCGTACAAACTTTTTCACATACACCAGGTCTCCTGGCACAAAGTCATAGTGTCCAGGAACCTTGTCTGGGTCTGGAAGAGAACTGAAGACAGTTAAATGCACTTTGGCAAGGTGTCCATGTAAGGCCTGCACATAGCTAGTCAAGTCCTGGTACTTGGGTTGCAACTGTTATGGAAAGAAACATTCAAGATTGGGGCTCCTGCCAAACAGAATCTCATACGGTGACAGTCCTGTCTTCCTGTTCGGGGTATATCTTACTGAAAACAAAGCTAGAGGGAGGCATTCTGTCCATGGTTTACCAGTCTCTGCCATTGCCTTCTGGATTTTAGGCTTAAAAGTTCCATTTAGTCTCTCCACTCTTCCACTGCTCTGTGGATGGTATGGAGTATGTAATGCTTGACTTACCCCCAGTGCTGCCATTACCTCTGACATGATCTCTCCAGTAAAATGGGAACTCCGATCGCTTTCAATGACTTCAGGAACTCCATACCTGCATATGATCTCAGCCATCAGTTTCTTCGCCGTTGTCTTAGCCATAGCTTTGGCAACTGGGTAGGCTTCTGGCCAACCTGAAAATAAATCAATGCAGACCAACACATACTCATACGTCCCTACCCTGGGTAACTAAACATAATCAATCTGCAGTCTCTGGAATGGGTAAAGGGCCGGGGAGTGTGTTTGGATGGAGTTTTCACTGTCCTACCCTGATTATGTGTGGCACATATCATGCAGCTCTGTACCTGCCTTTTTGCGCAGGTGGAAAACCCGGGGGCAATCCATTGTTTCTGTAGGGTGTCACACATGGCCGTCTTCGAGTGGTGCACATTCCCGTGCAGAACCTGTGCCATCATTGGGTACAGTACCTGTGGCAGGCAGACCTTTTCACCCCTCCCCCATAGTCCAGTGACGGTATCAGAGCAAGCCCCTATCTTTTGCCACCTATTTTTCTCCTCCTTATTTGCCTGTTCTTGTAACCGGGCTAAGATGTCTTTCAACACAAGTGGAGATGGTGGGGTGTCCAGGTGATGTACTTTAGAGGCCACAGGAGTGCTTGCTGCTTTCTTGGCAGCCTGGTCTGCCAGTGCGTTACCCTTTGTCTGTCCATCAGTGCCTTTGCTATGTGCCTTTACCTTTATGATGCCTGCTTGGGTGGGAAACTGTAGTGCATTCATAAGTTGCTGGACTGCCTCAGCACGTTTAAAGGGGTGGCCATTTGCTGTCAGGAAAGCCCTGGCTCTCCAGATAGGCCCATAATCGTGTGCAATGCCAAAAGCATACCTGGAATCAGTGTAGATATTTACAGTCTTACCTTCTGCTAGTTTGCTCTGCTTCTTGTGCAGACATATGAGCTGGCATTGACTCTGCCTTGATTACCTCATGTTCTGAGACCACAGCATATCTGGTACAGTAGCGTCCTTGGTCATCTTGGTGACGGGATCCATCTACAAAAAGCTCAAAATCAGCATTAGAATAGGCACACTAGAGACCAGCCGTTTCCTGAGACATCAATTCCGGACAATCATGTGGTTTGGAAACCTAATCTTGTTCCTCTGGATCCATTCTAGAAAGAAAAAGAGTGTCCTTTTTCATGTCACCTTCATGTCACCTACTCCTCCCCCCTTTGGATCCATAGGAACTAGGAGAAGAGTAGCGGGGTTTAGGACAGTGCACCTTTTCAAAGTCACATTAGTAGGCATGAGAATAGCACACCGAAGTCGCAGCTGTCCAGCCATGGACATGTGGCTAGGTTGTACTTGATTAAGGATACTATGTACATCGTGTGGGGTGGCCATAGCCTCTCCTGGTTGCAAGGGGCCATAAACGGCAAGGCCGGCCTGACACTCTTGGGCTATGACTGGGCTTCCCTTTTCTAGCTATCAGTTGGGCCAAACCACCTCTATATGACAGGGTAGAATTAGCTGGGTTCACTATGGCTCCTACCTGGTGGGTAACTATGTCCCCATACCCCACTGAGAAAAGAACCTGGGATTCCTGAGGTGTGATGTAGTAACGTGAATGACAGGGAACCAAACTTCAGATTCCTGGAAAATCTGGCCTTGTAGGTGTGAAGGTTTCACGGGAAGAGGAGATGTAGGGGCCTTTCCGGGCTGGGGGGGGGGGGGTCTGCCATTTACACCGATTAAAACAAGATCTTGGTCTGAAAATTGACATGAAGAAGCTGGGAGGGAGTTAGATTCCTATACAGGGTTAAAGACGTATTGCAGTGTGAAGCTGGACTTGCATGTACGATAGGAGGGGGCAGAAACTGGAGTCTGTTACATGGAGATAAGAAACACTGATCTAGCAGCTGCAGCGATGGGGGCCAGTGAGCGAGCAAGAATTACTACGGCTAGTGATTTAACCCTTGTCTTTCCTGCTGGGCTAAATTCTTTTGAAAACCTTTTACTATTTTCAATGCATCATCCGGAGTGGAAATCTCAATATCGGGTCTACTACAAAAAGGTATGAATGGGCTTTTTGTTACAGTGAAAATCCCAGATCTTCAAACACTACCATAAGACACCCATAGAACTTCTCGGCAGTCCAGGATATATATATATTGGTGCCTTGGCTTTATTTCCTGAGAAAAGACCATATTATCTAACAGGGAGCCCCCCTGTTAATCTTCAATTTGCTATATATCAACCACTCAACTTGATACAGGTAATTACCAATCTTTCAATTACTTACAAGTTTTCCTCTAAGACTAGGCACAGATCTATTTCACTTTCAATTTCATACAGTACTTATTGCTTTAAACACAAATCTCTCAGCGTGTACTAAACCAAGGACAGAGAAAACTTTGGAATGCAATACATGGCCCCCCTTTCTGTAGCCCACAGCACCGAAGGGAAAAATTTCAAGCAGATCGCGCAGGGATTCACTCACCCCCTCCCATCTAGTAACACGGAGATAAGAACTTTCACTGCATTCTTCAGCGCTGAAGGGAGAGCAAGAGCCCAACTCTATAACCCCCCTTCTCCAGCACGTAGCGCAGATCAGGAGAAAAGAGGAGAACTGACAAAGAAATCTCGCAGCGGTCCGCTCCGCCCCTCCCATCTCCTACACAGCATTGATAAAGCTCAGTATCTTCTACAAAGTAACAAATTGCAGCAGTTTTCAGACTTAATTTCTACAAAACTTTCCTATGATCCTCCGTGGTCTGGGCGGAGCCCCAAGGACGGCCCGTACGCACACACACGGCAGGTTTCCACCCAGGTTGGATTCTGCACAACACAAACAGGACACACCCACGCTTCTGGAGAGCTCATCCCGTCACCATTACAGGGCGCTGGCTGAGACTGCATTTTCATCATCAGTGGCACGGCGGCCATTTTACAATCTGTAAGATCACAGTTCAAAGGCATTTTATAACCAAACACGGGCTCTGTATTCTCTGATCCTCCCTCTCCATCAACCTATTTTCATCCTTTGTTCTTTAAGCTTCGCGCAACTCGCAGATAAGCTTCTTGACTGCCTCTTGCCCTCCCGTGACCATTGTCTTGACTTCCACAGAATCCTCATCTAACTTGTGGGGCACGGACTTCTTCTGCTTTAAGAGACGTAGCATGACTCTTACAGAATACTGTGTCCTGCTGCAGCCGACCACTGGCAGCGATATCAACACTTTGTTCTAATAAACACGGAGCCTCTCGCTCAACGTATAAGGAAAAGAGCCTCGCGCTCAATATTTCCTGTCCCTAACCTGAACAACAGTGATTAACAGACTATCCTGCCACGATATTCCAAACCGTCGGGAGGCGGTCTCCTAGTGAGAGCCCTCCACAGAAATACAGGTGGTCCCCCTCCGGGACGTCTTAAATTACCTAGTTGGTACAATATCACAGAGGCTGCGTCTCCTATCCCTTCTCTAAGCCGCCCCACAATCTACAACTGGCTCAATCTTTCACCCCACTTCACTACTAGACAATAGTCACGGGTAGGATGGTTGAACGGAGTACAATGACCGGTGGAGGAGGTGTGGTGTACAGAGGACGCACAGGATGCGACGTCTCTCAGTTGCTGGTTCAGAGCGTGGCACAGGATCGCATTCGATCTCACCACTCGACCGGTCACTCCCCAGACCCAAGGAGACCACAGACAAACCAATAACGGCTGAGACACTAGCAAGTGTGACACATACAGTGTATATGTTCACCACTTACCGTGTGCGGAGGGTGATCAGTCCTCGAGGTCAGCCACTACGGGTATCATCCACAGACATCCAGGCATGGGTCCAGAGAGTCTCGGATCGCTGGCCACGCCCCCCATTGGGCTGCCAAATTGTCAGGGTCGTAACGACAATATACCCTCATTCACCAGTCATTCCAAATTAATATGTGTGCAAGGCAAGGCATCTGGTACCGGATAAGAATGAGTCAGACAGGTAGCTGGTTCAAACTTAGTTAATGCCCCGTGCGTCCACACATGTCCGCAACGGTCACACCAACTGGCTTTATTCTAAAATACACAATACTAAAAAGGGAATGCAATAGGCGGGGTTTCAGCAGCATACGTCTAGTGCTCAATCTCCTCCTGATTCGTCAGACGTCTCCTGGTGGATTCCTCCTCTTCTTTACTTCTCTAAGTTTCGATTTCCAAAGAAATGAATCTTAACACTTCGGTCACTAAACTGAAACGAAACTGAACACTGGCTGCCATCTTTAAATACAGTTACATTCGCAAGCAGATAGGAAAAACTTATTGTTTTACAGTATAAGATATAAAAGTACAAAAAGTATATAAGGAAATATATTTTCACCTTGACAGACCTAGCCACCAAATCTCTGGTGCCAAAAATTCCCGGATGCCCTGCCAACACCGAGGAATGAACCTCGGAAATGACTCTGCTGGTCCATTTATCAGGAACAAACAGTCTGTCAGGTGGACAAGAGTCAGGTCTACCAGCCTGAAATCTCTGCAACACATGTCGCAAATCCGGAGAAATGGCTGACAAGATTACTCCCTCTTTAAGAATACCAGCTGGCTCTGAAACTCCAGGAGAGTCAGGCACAAAGCCCCTCGAAAGAGCATCAGCCTTCACATTCTTTGAACCTGGTAGGTACGAGACCACAAAGTCAAAACGGGAGAAAAACAATGACCAACGGGCCTGTCTAGGATTCAGGCGTTTAGCAGACTCGAGATACATCAGATTCTTGTGATCAGTCAAGACCACCACACGATGCTTAGCACCCTCGAGCCAATGACGCCACTCCTCAAATGCCCACTTCATGGCCAACAACTCCCGATTGCCAACATCATAGTTCCGCTCAGCAGGCGAAAACTTCCTAGAAAAAAAAGCACATGGTCTCATTACAGAGCAACCAGGGCCTCTCTGCGACAAAACGGCCCCTGCCCCGATCTCAGAAGCATCCACTTCAACCTGAAAGGGAAGTGAGACATCAGGCTGGCACAAAACAGGCGCCGAAGTAAACCGGCGCTTCAGCTCTTGGAAAGCTTCCACGGCTGCAGGAGCCCAGTTAGCAACATCAGAACCTTTCTTGGTCATATCCGTCAAAGGTTTAACAACGCTAGAAAAGTTAGCGATAAAACGACGGTAGAAGTTAGCAAAACCCAAGAACTTCTGAAGACTCTTAACTGACGTGGGTTGAGTCCAATCATGAATAGCTCGGACCTTGACTGGGTCCATCTCCACCGCAGAAGGGGAAAAAATAAAACCCAAAAAGGGAACCTTCTGTACTCCAAAGAGACACTTTGAGCCCTTAACGAACAAAGCATTCTCACGCAAAACCTGAAACACCGTCCTGACCTGCTTAACATGGGAGTCCCAATCATCAGAAAAAAACAGAATATCATCCAGATAAACAATCATAAATTTATCCAGATACTTCCGGAAGATATCATGCATAAAGGACTGAAAAACTGAAGGAGCATTAGAGAGCCCAAAAGGCATCACCAAGTACTCAAAATGACCTTCGGGCGTATTAAATGCAGTTTTCCATTCATCTCCTTGCTTAATGCGCACAAGGTTGTACGCACCACGAAGATCTATCTTGGTGAACCACTTGGCACCCTTAATCCGGGCAAACAAGTCTGACAACAGAGGCAAAGGATACTGAAATTTAACAGTGATTTTATTCAGAAGCCGATAGTCTATACAAGGTCTCAAAGATCCGTCCTTCTTGGCCACAAAAAAGAATCCCGCACCAAGAGGGGAAGAGGATGGACGGATATGCCCCTTCTCCAGAGACTCCTTGATATACGAACGCATTGCGGTATGTTCAGGTACAGACAGATTAAATAATCTTCCCTTAGGAAATTTACTACCTGGAATCAAATCTATAGCGCAGTCACAATCCCTATGAGGAGGAAGAGCACTGGACCTGGACTCGCTGAAAACATCCTGATAATCAGACAAATACTCAGGAACTTCCGAAGGAGTAGAGGAAGCAATAGACACCGGCGGGGAATCACCATGAATTCCCTGACAGCCCCAACTTGACACTGACATTGCCTTCCAATCCAAAACTGGATTATGGGTCTGTAACCATGGCAGACCCAAAACGACCAAATCATGCATTTTATGTAGAACAAGAAAACGAATCACCTCCCGATGTTCAGGAGTCATGCACATGGTTACCTGTGTCCAAAACTGCGGCTTATTTTCCGCCAATGGCGTAGCATCAATACCTCTAAGAGGGATAGGATTTACCAACGGCTCAAGTACAAAACCACAGCGCTTGGCAAATGACAGATCCATAAGACTCAGGGCAGCACCTGAATCCACAAACGCCATAGCAGGGTAGGAAGACAATGAGCAAATTAAAGTCACAGACAAAATAAATTTAGGTTGCAGATTACCAATGGCGACAGGACTAACAACCCTTGTTAGGCGTTTAGAGCATGCTGATATAACATGTGTAGAATCACCACAGTAAAAACACAACCCATTCAGACGTCTATGATTTTTCCGTTCATTTCTAGTCTGAATTCTACCACATTGCATTAAATCAGGTGTTTGTTCAGACAACACCACCAGAGGATTAGCGGCTTTGCGCTCCCGCAAACGCCGGTCAATCTGAATAGCCAGCGCCATGGAATCATTTAGACTTGTAGGAATGGAGAAACCCACCATCACATTCTTAATGGCTTCCGAAAGGCCATTTCTGAAATTTGCGGCCAGAGCACACTCATTCCACTGAGTAAGCACGGACCATTTCCGAAATTTTTGGCAATACACTTCAGCTTCATCCTGGCCCTGAGAGATAGCCAGCAAGGCTTTTTCTGCCTGAATTTCAAGATTGGGTTCCTCGTAAAGCAACCCGAGCGCCAGAAAAAACGCATCAATATTTGCCAATGCCGGATCTCCTGGCGCTAACGAGAAAGCCCAATCCTGAGGGTCGCCCCGCAAGAAAGAGATAACAATTTTAACTTGCTGAGCTGAGTCTCCAGACGAATGGGGTCTCAGAGATAGAAACAATTTACAATTATTCCTGAAATTCCTAAACTTAAATCGGTCTCCAGAAAACAGTTCAGGAATAGGTATTTTAGGTTCTGACATAGGACTACTGGTAACAAAATCTTGAATACCCTGCACACGAGCAGCAAGCTGATCCACACTAGTAATCAAGGTCTGGACATTCATGTCTGCAGCAAGCTCAAGCCACTCTGAGGTAAAGGGGAGGAAGAAAGAGAAAAAAAAAAAAAAAACTCAGAATTTCCTTTCTTATTATCCCACTTCTGCAATGCATTAAACATTCACCTTTGGCCTGGCATACTGTTGTGACCCCAATGGCAGAGGGTCTCAGAATTTATTACCAAGTCTGCAAAC
Organism: Ranitomeya variabilis; assembly: GCF_051348905.1. Classification (NCBI taxonomy): domain Eukaryota; kingdom Metazoa; phylum Chordata; class Amphibia; order Anura; family Dendrobatidae; genus Ranitomeya; species Ranitomeya variabilis. The sequence continues at coordinate 80,984,236 of NC_135234.1, forward strand.
ACAAAAAACCAGCTCATAGGGCAGTGGTAACTAGGCTGACCGTATACCTGAACCTAGCACCACAAATAGCAGCAGCCGGGGAACGTACCTACGTTGGTTCTAGACGTCTCGCGCCAGCCGGAGAACTAACTAACCCTAGAAGGGAAAAGATAGACCTTTCTTGCCTCCAGAGAAAAGACCCCAAAAGTTGGATACAAGCCCCCAACAAATAATAACGGTGAGGTAAGAAGAAAAGACAAACGTAAGGATGAACTAGGTTTTTAGCAAAGAGAGGCCCACTGACTAATAGCAGAATATAGGAAGATGACTTATACGGTCAGCAAAAACCCTATCAAAATTTCCACGCGGAATATTCAAGAACCCCCGAACCGTCTAACGGCACGGGGGGAGAATATCCGCCCCCTAGAGCTTCCAGCTATATCAGGAATCACATTTGGTACAAGCTGGACAGAAATAAGAGCAAATGCAAATAACCAAAAAATAAGGAAGCAGGACTTAGCTTATTTTGCAAGAACCAGGACCAGCAGACAGGAGCAAACAGAAAGGAACTGATTACAACGATGCCAGGCACCAGACTGAAAATCCAGGAAGCTTAAATAGCAACACCCCTGGACTAACGAGCCAGGTGGGACCAAGCTGGAGAAAGAAGCTCAAAGTGTCATGTCGCTAGTGACCACAAGAGGGAGCCAAAAAGTCCAATTCACAACAGAGAATATTGTGTCCCATTCCCAGTGTGCTGTCAGGTGTGGGGTGCATCATACTCACTCTTGTGCAGAAGGCCTCCGCTGACTCCAGGCCTCCATCTTCAGTCCAGGGGACACCAGGTGCTTTTCCACAAACGTTTACTGCACAGTTTCACAGTCCTTACAGTGGAGCATGTGGGATAGGGCACAACAAGTCAAAGTCTTTCCCTCTGGTACCGGACATAACTTCAGTCCTGTTCCGATGGAGCATCCCTTTTCCTGGTGTCTCCATTACCTCTAGGGATCCCTCTCCACCGATGGCAGTGCACCCAGATTCCATCATCCTCCACCTTTGATGATCTGTGTCCATCTTCCTCTGCAGGGCTGCAGGTGTGATGTGTTGATGGCCCCGGCGCCAATCTCAAGGTCCCGAGCCCGACAAATGGATTCCCATGGAGAAGTTGTATGGCAATCCACTGCTAGGCCCATGTTGGCCCTAGCAGCCCACTGCACTTGAACTCCATAATGAACTTGCTTAAACCTTCCACTACTCCTAACCCACTATAACCAGGGAGTCCCTCTCCTTTTATTAACATCATTCCCCTCCCATCTGTAGGCCTGCTTCTAACATTATAATAACACAACCAGGAGACATATTGATCAGAGATGGGGAATTAAGCAGTAAATTGTGCAAAAGAACCCAAAGCCAAAAGGAAAACCAACTCCATGTCAGATACCAAAAGAGGAGAACAAAGGAGTATATAGGTTAAAACAATAATATTTTATTAACAATGTATCAAACAATGTGCATACAACGTACAAAATTCAATAAGGTGCATAGGGATAGTTAAAGAGTGGACATCTCCCGGTGTGAGTAGCCAATATTATCAATGCAAGTTGCTTCTAACATTAACTATTTCTTATACCGTAAATGCATAAAATGCATAACACTGTTCACATTACACTTAGGCACACGGTGGTTGCTTTAATGGTAGTGACAGGGTAAGACAGTCCAGATCCTCATACTAGGTCAGCTTTGTTACACCATTAACCTACAGATTATCTCTATTTCCTCCAGGTAAATGGCGTTTTCTGAGTCGACAGATTCTCTTTAACTGGACATTTCTGCTATGAATTCATTGGCAAAGCTGAAATAGATTTTTTCTGACTCCCTTATAAGCGTGTAAACATATGTTTTAGGCCTCATTCAGATGTCCGATTTTCGTGTTTGTGTTTTGGCATACCTTTGGACACTGGAAAACAGGCAGTACAAACAACATGGTTGGTTCTCTCCATTTTTTTAAAGGTCTCATTGACTTCAATAGGTGATCTTTAACTACAAATCGGATGAAAATCGGACCCGTCTCCATTTTGATTTGATTTGCAGATCGATTGTCCACATGGACCAGCCGTATTCCGTCCAATTTTTACAGATAGATTACCATTTTATAGCACAGAACAATGTAAATGGTCCTTTAAAGGATTGTAGAATAATAGTTGCAGAGAAAAAAAAAAGCATTGCATACGCATGTCATAAGGATGCTGTGTGATAAAAATCACATTGGAAACCAGGTGGAGGTGTCACTGGATGCGCTGCTGATAAAGGCTAACGACAAATATATTTACTTGGAAGATTTATTGCACAGGTTTTAAGAGTCAACTCGTTTCGAGGTCACGCAGGACCTTTTCATCAGGACAAAAACCTAATAGCGACTGTCTGAACCGATTGTCTTTTATACGGTATTTAAAAATAAAAACGGGCACATGACAATGTCAAAGTTCAGCAGCAATGAAAATTATCGTTGATCTATTATAGTATTTGAGAAAATGTAAAAAAAAAAAATGAAAAAGACAGGCAAAGAACTATAACGGTAAAAAAATGTAATTCTGAAAGAAGGGGGTCCACGTGACATGCCTGAAGAGAATGGCATCAGTTGAGATCCAAACTAGCATTCAAGTGATCTCTGAGGTTATTAAATCCTAAAAATAAGGCTATGTGAAGGTCTGGATGTGAAGATCATGAAAAAGGCAGGGGAACGTATATGAACAGAGGGAGCACTAATTTGGTTCACGAAAAAAGTGTGTGTCTGTATCTAAAAAATACATAAAAGTATTTGTTAAAAAACTCAATTACAATTTAGATAAAAAAATTAAAAGGAAAAACATGGGGAGAAAAAAAGAGAAACGGCAAAAGATGACACCTCTCTAGAGAGTATATACAACTCTGGCAAAAATTAAGAGACCACTGCAAAATGTTCAGTTTGTCTGATTTTTCTCTTTATAGGTATATTTTTGATTAAAATTCGGGGTGTGGTTTATAATCCGTAGCATTTTATAATCCGCAAAATACGGTAAACTACTGATTCCTATTATAGTGACACTACAATTACAGAACTTTATATGCAGCACATATACACAGATACACACTATACATGTACGCAATGTTCTCATTCCAGCATGGATTACTTTTAAAATGGGCATTATGTTCTCTGCTGATAGAGGAATGCCTTTCTTTATGCAATGTCCAGAGGAGGTCAGAATTACGAAAACAGCTCGGCTGTATACAATCCAGGAGATGTAAATAAGTAATATCTATGTACAAATTATAATTTAATCTGTACCTGATACTCAAAAATACGTTATACTGGATACAGAATAATGTTCCTTTATTAAGGTATCTGTTACATTGGCTTATTCAATGGCCATAGATAATACTCTACAATACAAACATTTTTTTAATGTGTCCAATGTAGAAAGAAATGAAAAAGATGTCCTCCTACTGCAACAATTCCATTCCTATACACTTGGTACAGTAACTCATCAGATTCCTGTCATCAAGATCAGTCAGGCGGCATCACGTGCCGTCAATCATCTGTTCAGCTGCCGCCTTATCATTCCGTTCAAGCCGATTCCGTTATGCTCTGATAGAATGTGAAGGCTGCAGCCAATTACAGCCACAGATTGGCTGCAGCAGTCTCATGACACCCTTTTCTGGATGTTGATGACAGAAACCTGGGGTGTAGGGGGGACTGTACTGAGTGTGATGTGGCAGCTGTTGTGCAAGGTGAGCATCCATTTTTCTTTTTCCTCATAGTCGGTACATTAAAGAAATGTTTGAAAGTGATGGACAACCCTATAATTTGTGACATATGGAAGATGGATTACTCTTAGGGCACAGTCAGATAGCAGTATAAAATCGGACCGAGATTGGACCACAATGCACAGACTGGCCGGCGGGTCTCCTAAAGATAAAGGTCTGTATGGCACTCTGAAGATAACAATGGTGACCAAAATAAAATTAAACAAGAAGACCCATCACCTCTTCTGTTATCTTAGAAAATGATTCCGCATGAATAACAATTTGGAAACATCTATTTATTGAACTATCCATTATACTGTTTTTCTGTTATTCTTCCTGGAAATCTATGAGCATTTACATTGATAGCCGAGTGTTTTAATTTCAATGTCCTTACACACTTTGTATGACAAGTTCAGAAATGTTAAGTGAAAGGTGGGTATAGCAACATCTAACTGTCAATCTATACATACATTTAAAGGAGTATTCACAAAACAATGAAACAAAAGAAAGTAATAAAAAAAAGGTTTAGGGAATACAAACATTTACTAAAGTAAAAAAGCGAACAGACACTACATTTCACTTTTTCAATAATGTTTTCTAACTTTCCATCTTGCTTTCCTTATCTTGTATCATCCTTCTGATAGCTAATTTTACCTTTTGTCAGGGCAGTAAGGGGAGGAAGCCACGTATTTTTTTCCCCCTTTACCTTTCAAGCATACACCCTTCTTTGAGTGCTGAAACCATTTTGCATTTTGTTCCTTTTTAAGTGACAGTAAACATACGTATTGTATCACTGTTACAAGGCGCCAAAAGGGGCTCCAAAGATCACTCAAATACAGAGACACCAGCTTTATAATTGCCACATGGTAGGTGGGAAGCCATGTATTGTCCAGGAGTTTACAGTTACAATTCACGTTTCTGGCTGAACTACAGGTGTTTCTCACAAAATTAGAATATCATGAAAAAGTTAATTTACTTCAGTTCAATGCAGAAAGTGAAAGGCATATATTATACAGAGTCATTACAGAGTGATCTATTTCAACTGTTTGTTTCTGTGAATGTTGATGAATATGGCTTACAGCCAATGAAAACCCAAAAGGCATTATCTCTGTAAATTAAAATAATTAACAAAAAACAGCTGCAAAGGCTTCCCAAGCGTTTAAAAAGGTCCTTAGTCTGTTTCAGTAAGCTCCACAATCATAGGGAAGACTGTTGATTTGACAGATGTACAGAAGGCAGTCATTGACAGACTCCACAAGGAGGGTAAGCCACAAAAGGTCATTGCTAAAGAAGCTGGATGTTCAGAGTGCTGTATCCAAGCATATTAATGGAAAGTTGAGTGGATGGAAAAAAGTGTGGTAGAAAAAGGTGCAAAAGCAACCGGGATAACCACAGCCTTGAAAGGGTTGTTTAGAAAAGGCCATTAAAAAATATGGTGGAGATTCACAAGGAGTGGACTGCTGCTGGAGTCATTACTTCAAGAGCCACCACACACAGATGCATCCAGGACATGGGCTACAAGTGTCACATTCCTTGTGTCAAGCCACTCATGACCAATAGACAACGCCAGAAGCGTCTTACCTGGGCCAAGGAGAAAAAGAACTGGACTGTGGACCAAGGTGTTGTTTTCCGACGAAAGTTAATGTTGCATTTCATTTTAAATCAAGATCCCAGAATCTGGAGGAAGAGTGGAGAGGCCACAATCCAAGCTGATTGAGGTCTAGTGTGAAGTTTCCACAATCAGTGATGGTTTGGGGAGCCATGTCATCTGCTGGTGTAGGTCCACTGTGTTTTATTAAGACCAAAGTCAGCGCATCCGTCTACCAGGAAATTTTAGAGCACTTCATGCTTCCCTCTGCCAACAAGCTTTTTGGAGATGGAAATTTCATTCTCCAGCAGTACTTGGCACCTGTCCACACTGACAAAAGTACGAATACCTGGTTTACAAACAACAGTATCACTGTGCTTGTGTGAAGGACTAAAATTAAGAAAGAGTAAAGCCGGCTTCGTTTTGTGCTTTTTGACTCCATCTTGTTGTTTACAAGATAAATTCTATTATTTAACTAGGTAAAAGTTCATAGTTGTTGTGGGGCCAGATTGTTCTAGCCTGAACAAGATATGAGACTGAGGGTGTATTGTTCTGCGAGTCCTTGACACACAAGCTGTTATGTTTTTTTTCTATGTCACGTAGACACGGCCATATATGTAGTTTCCGGTTTTCCTGCATTTTTATAGGTTAAGTGTTACAAGTGTGATTTTATACTATTGGTTGAAGTATAACTTGCTAAAATCATAAAAGAGGTGACATAATAAATGAGGGTTAGAGAACTGCCTTTGATCCTCCCAAACAGAGATACGTCTCCGTCTGGTCATTCTCAGTTGCCGGCAATGCCCTGTGGATCAATTTGGAAATCACTAGGTCAACCGTGAAGGGTCACATCAGATCCTCCCCCAACACTTGATTTGTCAGCAAACTCGCCTGACCTTAACCCCATAGAGAATCTATGGAGTATTGTCAAGAGGAAGATGAGACACCAGACCAAGAATGCAGACGAGCTGAAGGCTATCAAAGCAACCTGGGCTTCCATAACCCCTCAGCAGTGCCACATGCTGATCGCCTCCATGCCACGCCGCATTGATGCAGTAATTGATGCAAAATGAGCCCCGACAAAGTATTGAGTGCATTTATTGAACATACGTTTCAGTAGGCTAACATTTCTGATTGTAAAATCATTTTTCAAGCTGGTGTAATAAAGTATTCTAATTTACTGAGATAATGACTTTTGGGTTCTCATTGGCTGCAAGCCATAATCATCAACATTAACAGAAATAAACACTTGAAATAGATCACTCTGTTTGTAATGATTCTATATAATATATGAGTTTCAATCTTTGTATTGAAGATCTGAAATTAACTTTTTGATGATATTCTAAATTCGTGAGAAGCACCTGTACATCTCATACACATCAACAGCTGCCTACCTAGGGATTGGGATGATTTTTTTGCTCCACTTCATGGACTGGCCTCTTTGACTGCTTGAGCAAAATTACAAAAGTCAAACATATTATTTACACCTGAGCTGCATATTCATATAGAGCGTGACAACTCAGTTTCCATGAACACACCGCATCAAGATATTTGTCCTAGAAAAATCAAACCTGCATTACAATTAGGGGTTTCCCAGAAGACAGCTGTCACAATAATGATGACACATGAATTGTTCTATTCTCCTTATTGTCTTACTACAGTGACTGCACAACTGCACAAACATGTATTATCTCAGCCAGCATTATGAACAGTCTCCTGGTATCATTTTTCCTATTTGCTGGAGAAGGAGCAGACATATTTATTTAAAAAAAAGCAATTTTCCAAACTTGCTAGAGCCTAGTTGTGTGAAAACACACACACACAATATATATATATATATATATATATATATATATATATATATATATATATATATATATATATACATAGTAAATGCTTTGCCTTTTGTTTTGTTGCTCTGTATATGTATATACACAGTGGATATAATAATTTTGCACACCCCTGTTAACCCCTTTCCAACATTGGTCATAGTAGTACGCCCACGTCAGACTCCCTCTCCCTTTGATGCAATAACGGGCGATCAAAAGATCGTATCTGCACATATATGGTATCATTAAAAACGTCAGCTCAGCATGCAAATAATTAGCCCTCACGCGACCCTAGATCACAAAGAATGGAGACGCACCGGGTATCGGAAAATGGCGCAATTTGTTTTTCTTTTTTTAACACAGATTGGACTTTTTTTCACAACTAAGATAAAAAAGAACCTAGATATTTTTGGAGTCTATGAACTCGTAATGACCTGGAAAATCATAATGGCAGGTCAGTGTTAGCATTTAATGAACCTAGTAAAAAAAAAGGCAAACAAAAAACAATGTGTGATTGCACTTTTTTTTGCAATTTCATCGCACTTAGAATTTTTTTCCCGTTTTCTACTACATGACATGGTAAATCCAATGGAGTTGTTCAAAAGTACAATTCGTCCTGCAGAAAACAAGCCCTCACATGGCCATATAGACCAAAAAAATAAAAAAGTTATGGCTCTGGGAAGAAATGGGACCAAAAATGAAAATGCAAAACCAAAAACACCTCTGGTCGTTAAGGGGTTAAAATGCCAGGTTTTTGTCATGTAAATAAAATCATACCAAGAAGAATCATTTCAGAACATTTTTCCACCTTTAATATCACCTATTATTTGCACAGTTCTATTGGAAAATAAGCTGAAATCTTTTCAGATGGGAAAAGAAAAACAATGAACTATAGTAACGCGGTTACATAAATATGCACACTCTTAAACTAATACTTTTTTGTTGAAATACCTTTTGAATTTATGACAGCAATCAGTCATTTTGCGTAGAAGTCTATCTGCATGGCACAGCTAGAATTAGCAATTTGTGCCCACTCTTTTTTGCTGTCATGCTCCAAATCTTACAGATTGCAAGGATATCTCCTGTGTACAGCACCCTCTCTGGGTCTACCCACAGATTTTTTATTGTACTCAGGTCTGTGCTCTGGCTGGGCCATTCCAAAGCTCTGATTCTTCTGTTGAATCCATTCTTTTGGTGATTTGGAGGTATGCTTAGGTTCCTTGTACTGAAAGGTGAAACTCATCTTCATTTTCAGTTGTTTAACACACGCTTAAAGGTTTTGTTGCTAAATTGACTGATATACTTCCCTCCACTTTGACTAAAGTCTCAGTTACAGCTGCTGAAAACCCCCCCAAAGAATAATGCTGCCTTCACCATGCTTCACTGTGGGTATGGGTATTTTGGTGATGCACAGTGTTGGCTTTGCACCAAACATATCTTTCGTAATTTAGGCAGCGGTAATAGCCACCGCATAGAGAGGTGACTGAACTGGCAACACCCCCATGACTCAAACCCAAACTCTTCCGGGAGGAATCATTTCCTTCTGGAAGCTGGGGGCGTAACTGCCGGCACTGGGCCAGTTTAAATGCTATAAACCTGTATATTAACTCTATGTCTGCAGGTTAATAGGGCTTTTTTCATATGACAGGTTCCCTTTAATATGTGTTGGTTTTTGGGAGCCCCCAAGATGCTTGACAGTTACAAATTGTCACGTAATAATCAAACAAATTGTCACGATATGGTAGGAAATATCATATGTTTAGTTCTCTTGCTAGCAAGCTGTGGGCTAAAAAAAACCCCTTCCCTTTCACTCAGCCAAGAGCTGCCTTGCCAATGTACATGGGGGAAGAGCGTTTTATTGCCTAAAGGAATTTTTACGACCAGGTTAGAAGCTTCCTCCAGCAAGAACTGGATTCTAAGTCTCTAGAACCATGCGGTCCTTTGTTCCATTTTTGTAAGATATTAGGCAGACGATGTAAGATAGGAAAATGGTAGATATATCTTCTTATTCTCCCTCGGTGGATCTACGCATCACTCTAAATACGGGCGTCTAACTCCATCGGGTGAAGAAGTAGGGATTGCTCTGTAAATAATAGGACATATTTGATCTCCTTAGAAAGCCCACGGTAATCCGAGATGAATGCTGGGTTTGATATGACTATGACATGTTCTGGAGCGAAGTTACGGGCATCAGATATATTTAATGCACAGTGAGTAACCCTGATGAGGTAGGAGGGGTTGGAAAAGCCAGCCCTTTCTTTGAGGTCACAGACTGCAGGTTTTAAGTTGCTGGCAGACTTTCAGGAGGAGATGTGAGCTTTCTTGTCCTTTCCTGAAGAGCCCTCAGCACGTCCAATGAGCTGGGACGTATGGTTGCCTGCAATGCAATGATCTGAGAAATTACCTTGTACATATTTGCAATTGTCTCATTTGTAACATCTTTGTAACATATTTTTATAAAGCACTGCCTACCTTTTGTGGGGTATATTATTTCATGCCCGTTCTTTCTCCCTGCTCTAAAAATGTACCCTCTTGAAGGGAAATTACGCTACTGTTTTGGGTTAGCTTCGGACCCGGTTAATCGGAGCTGGTGGCAGCGACCGTGTGCAGGCTTTTGGGTGGTGTTTCAGCGACTGCGGCTTGATAATTATTGTTCCTGCCTGAGTGGGAATAGTTTATCGCGTTGCTACAGCGGGCCCAATAGCCAGTACATAGCAGGCAGCCTTTCTGGTGACTATTTACCCTAGGTGCAGTACCTAATCTGACCTGACAGTAAGGGGGGCGCCAGAGAGCTGCAAGGTTTAAGGGGAACTGTAAGCGGGATATACACAAATCCCTGCAGTTCATGGTATATTGAAGAGCAGTGGGATACCTAAAATAAGCCCCTGCTGTAAACTAAGAGGTCAATAGCCTTGTGTGTGTTTTTTTCATCACATTGTGGCAGTGGAGGGATAACTAAGATAAGCCCCTCTGCACATGTGATAGCCGTCTGTTGGTCTAAAGTCACCCCAATCCGTGACCTAATTGTGGCAGTGGTCAGGAATCCCTGTGGATTTCGTGACAAACTGCTGGCCGCGGCTAAGGGATCTTGACAGTCACGGTGTGAATCGTGACACAAATCATCCATTTACTGTCAGACGGAGGTTACCCAGCGGAAGTTACCCAGCGGGAGCAGTCTGCAAGAAGTCTATAAGTAGCAACCAACTTGCTCCATTGTAACAGTGACTAATGAGATGTCACCCCTAAATAAAAACCCCTTCTCTCTGCTACACTTGTATTATCTGTATCAGATAAGGGATAGATCAGCCAACACACAGGATACTGGGAATGAGAAAGAAAGGGACTATAGAAGTGAGAACTGTATCCTGGGAAAGGAGAGCTGAATCTGACAGCATTATATGGAGAGACAGAGGGAAGATCTAGGTGACAGTGTAGTGAAAGAAGCATACTGTAGATGGTTAGGGTTAGCGTACATTGTTGATGATGGTACAGAAGCAGAGATGGTTTACGGAAGTGGAGTCAGGGATTACAACAGTATAAGCATACAGTGTTTTTTGAGGCCATAAAAAATGACAAGTTGACAAGTGGCGATAGCAAGGTAACAAAAAGATAAGATGATGTAAAATGTAGACCTCATGTAAGGCTACTTTCACACTAGCGTCGGTACGGGCCCGTCGCAGTGCGTCGGGCCGACGTACCGACGCATACTGTGAAATAAAAGCACAACGGGGGCAGCGGATGCAGTTTTTCAACGCATCCGCTGCCCCATTGTAATGTCCGGGGAGGAGGGGGCGGAGTTCCGGCCGTGCATGCGCAGTCGGAAATGGCGGACACGACACACAAAAAAAGTTTTGCCGACGGTCCGCCAAAACACGACGCATCCTTCGCACGACGGATGCGACATGTGGCAATCCGTCGCTAATGAAAGTCTATGGAGAAAAAACGCATCCTGCGGGCAACTTTGCAGGATGCGTTTTTTCACCAAAACGACGCATTGCGACGTGCGTCGCACGACGCTAGTGTGAAAGTAGCTTAAAATGTACAACCCATTGGATAAATAAGTCTGACCTTGTAATTTCAATAAATTCGCCTACAGTGGGTACGGAAAGTATACAGACCCCTTTAAATTTTTCACTCTTTGTTTCATTGCAGCAATTTGGTAAATTCAAAAAAGTTATTTTTTTTCTCTCATTAATGTACACTCTGCATCCCATTTTGACTGAAAGAAAACCCCAGAAATGTAGACATTTTTGCATATTTATTAAAAAAGAAAAACTGAAATATCACATGGTCATAAGTATTCAGAGAAGAGAAAGAAATAGCCAGCTTACCACCTCGGTGTGTAACAGCACGGACTCCAAGTGGACCACTTGAGTGTTGAATGAAAAAGAAAAGCAGGATGAGTCCAGCTGATAAAAAAAACTTGTCTTTATTCCAAATTCGTATAAAATAGTGACATGACACCCATATGTGAGGCTACGCGTTTTGAACACTAGCTGTGTTCTTTGTCAAAGCTGCAATGCGCACAACTAACCCACAATTTATACAATGGTCAATAAACCACACCTCCCAAACAAGAAAAAAAAATCAAGTGATATAAAATCAACAACAGAAATTGTTTAAAATCACAACGACGCAAATAAACACAAGCAGCACATGAGTAAAGAACGCAAATTATTAATGGAATAATAATTCCTTGCGGAGATTCAATCCTGCTGGACTACAAGTGTTCGGATAAAACATCCAATAGGCTTCCCGGTCACGAAGGTGTTTTCTGATGTCTCCTCCTCTCCGTGTCAAATGGGTTTTCTCAATGGCATAAATTTGAAAGGATGATGTATTCCGCCCATGGACCTGTACAAAATGTCTGGAAGCCAGTGACATTGTACGAAATGATTCTGAAATACTATAAATGTCAGTTAGATGTTCAGAAATGCGTTTTTTTACGGTCCTAATAGTGCATAGGTTTTTTTTCACCACATTTTAAAAAAAACGTACAATCCAGTCATGTATGTCTATCCTGGTTGGTAGAACGTGGGTTAGAGAGAATGTTTCCCACAGTCTGAGCTCTTTTTGCAACAACCGCACAACCCGAACTTAGTACAAAATTATCATTCCCAAGAAGACTCAAGACGTGGGCAGGAGTAGGGCGCAGCTATATGGAGGCCCCCCATGACTGCATTTGGCCGGGAGGTTTTTGAATAATGCTAAAGGGTTTTGATAGGTGGATTGTAGCGGGGGGAGGAGCTATAAGGAGGGGGGATCTGGGGAGGAAAAGTGCGGGAAAACCACCATTCCATCCCATATACCAGAAGGAAGCAGACGTACCTGATGGAGTCAGCGGAAGCGTTGATGGCCCGGCTGCAGGAGGTGGCTCGGTCCAGGAGGGGAGGTTGGCTTGAAGCCCAGCTGTCCTCTATACTTGGCGCGGTGGAGTGATCGGGAGTGAGCGCAAGGGGCAGGAGGACCAGGCCCCCGAAAAGACTTTCCCCTGAAGTGGCGGTGCATGGCAGGTGCATGCTCCGGAGCCCCTCCAGGGACCCTGCGGGCGGTGAGTGCAGCGGCGCGGCCCCCCCCCCGCCGCGCACGCTCTGGCAGGAATCCACCTACCCGGCCCGCATGCGCCCGTCAACAAGCCCAGGACACCGCTGCTGCTGCAGTGAGCGCCGGACCGGAAGTGCGGCCTGAGCAAGCCAGGCAGCACGCAGCTGGCGCTCTCTTGGAACCCAGCCGGTCCAGCACGGGAGCGGTCAGCAGCAGCACGTGGAGGAACACAGCCGGGACGGGCAGCAGCGGCAAGGAGGAGTCCAGATCCACCACCTGTGGCAGGTACCCCCAGCGCAGCTCCCTCCAGGGTGCCTGCTGGGCTCAACACCAGACGCCGAAAAGCAGCAGGCAGGCAGCAGCAGGGATCCCCCCTGCTGCCTGTATCCAGAGTGCAGCAAAGTGATGTGAGAGAGGCAGGCAGTGTCGAGCTGCCTGCCGGTCAGCGAGAGAGGGTTTACAACCGGGCTGGCCCATCCGGGTCTGCACATCCAGACCGGTCAAGGTCACCTGCGAGGTCTCCAGCATGAAGAGCTTCATGTACCCGGAACCCCTCAGGCGATGAGGAGGCCAGGGGCACTGGCCGTGGACGGAGAAGTTTGTCGGTCCAGCAGCATCAACATGCTCGGGTCCCCCCTGGTGACGAGGAGGCCAGGAGCGCGGGCCTGGGGCAGAGAGGCCTGGCGGTGCAGCGGTCTCAACACGCTTGGGTCCCCCCTGGTGACGAGGAGGCCAGGGGCGCGGGCCTGGGGCAGCAGCGTAATGAGGTGTTGGCGTCCGGCAGCGATCGGCACAGAGGGATGGAGCAGCAGGGACCTGGAGGTTCGGCTGGTGGGGACACAGCACCCACGCAGCGGAGTGAGTATGATTCCATGTCTTGTTTGTTGCCTGCAGGGACCATGTTGCAGGAGGCTAGGGGGGCCTGGTGGTAGGGAGTGAGGAGCGGCAGCGGGGTGGGTCTATTGTGGCGGAGGTGCCAGGCCTGCAGGATATATTGCATAGTATGTCGCAAATCCTGTGTTGGTTAGATGGCGGGGCGGCAACTGGGGTCATTATGTCGCCAGTGGGGGTGTGGATGTCAGTCAGGACAGGGGGTAGAGCCCCAGTCGGGAAGTGTATTGTTAAGTCCTGGTCGGGTGGCGGAGGTCGCATCATCAGGGGTATCGGTTTTGGTTCAGACAGAAAAGGAAAAAGGGGATACGGTTAAATTAGATGACAGAGCGAAAGGGGAAGTTTACGTGTGCTTTGAAGGGCCTTTTGGAGCTCATTTACAGAAGGAGGTAAAAGAGAAGATTTGGCAGGATGATTACGTGGAAATTTTTTCCCTTCTCCCTTTGGAGAAGTTTAATTTAGATAAAGGAAAAAAAGATGATAGCAAAAAGGAGGAGGAAGAAAAGCGGAGGTCGAGATTAATTCCGCAGACATTTGTAAATTGGTTGCAGGCATTTGCAATATTGGCGAGTGTGGTGGGGGAGAAGTCACCTGAGAATTGCTCGGGATTGTTTTGTTATTTAGATTTTGGGGAAGCGCATCGTACTTATGGCGGTCAGACATGGCTGCGGTATGATGAGCAGTTTAGGCAGAGAAAGGCGGTGAGGCCGGAAATTAGGTGGGACCAGAAGGATATAGGGCTTTGGTTGAAGGTTATGGCCCCAGCCAGGCATGGGCAGTCCTTTCACGGGGGTGGAGGTGGTGGCAACCAGCAGGCGGGACACGGAAGCGGTAGTCAGGGGGCACAGGGATCAAAGGAGAAATACGGAACATGTTGGCAGTTTAATGACGGCCAGTGTAAGTATGGGAATACCTGTAAGTTTAAGCATGTGTATTCCCATTGTAACAGAAGCTCCCACGGGGCCTCAAAATGCTTCAAGAAAGGGAAAGGAAAGCCATCATTGGGTGCCGGTCAAGGAGGAGAGCCCAGTGAGACTTCAAGAGATGGCCCCCTTTCTAAATAGGTACCCAGATCAAGTGAAGGCTGGTGTTATTTTTCATGGTTTTGCGGATGGTTTTAGAATTCCCCCTCCGGGTCACGAGGTTCCTTTCTCGATTAAGAATTTGCGGTCGGCAATGTTGCATGCCGAGGTTGTTGATGTTAAGCTTAAAAAAGAAGTGGAGCTGGGTAGGATGGCAGGTCCGTTTTTGCATCCGCCAACTGAGGGGATGGTTGTTTCCCCTTTGGGGGTGGTGCCCAAAAAAGAGACGAATAAATTTTGGTTCATTCAGCATTTGTCATATCCAAAAGGCCTGTCGGTGAACGATGGCATCGCCCAAGAGTTGTGCTCTGTGGAATATACATCGTTTGATGCGGTGGTGCAGTGGGTGAGGAGGCACGGCCCTGGAGCTTTGTTGGCAAAGACGGATATTGAATCGGCCTTCCGTTTGCTTCCGGTGCACCCGGACAGCGTTCCTTTTTTAGGTTGTTTTTGGAATGGTGGTTACTATTTGGATAAATGTTTGCTAATGGGTTGCGCAATTTCTTGTTCCTTGTTCGAGACGTTCAGTACTTTCTTGGAGTGGGTGGTTAGGGATGTTGCGGGAGTTCAGTCAGTTATTCATTATTTGGATGATTTTTTGTTTATTGGTCCGCCTGATTCAGCAGTGTGCAGGAATGCGTTAACGGCTATGTTTTGGGTTGCTGAGCGTTTTGGGGTTCCGTTAGCGAAGGAAAAGACGGAAGGTCCTAGTACCATTTTGAGTTTTCTGGGCATTCTAATTGATTCCGAGAGAATGGAGTGTCGGTTGCCAGAAGACAAGCTGGCCCTCCTGCAAAAAGAGGTGGATAGAGCTAGGAAGATGCGGAAGCTGACTTTAAAAGAGTTGCAGTCTTTGTTGGGTAGGTTGAATTTCGCGTGCAGGATCATGCCCATGGGCAGGATATTTTGTCGCAGGTTGTCGGTCGCGACGGCAGGGGTGAAGGTACCTCAACATTTCATTCGTTTGAACAAGGAGCACAGGGATGATTTGCTAGTGTGGCAACGTTTTTTAAAAAATTACAATGGGCGGTTATTGAATCAACAGGAGATTTTAACCAATTTTGACTGCGAGATATACACGGACGCAGCTGGTGCAGCTGGTTATGGGGCTTATTGCAAGGGAAGGTCGTGTGCGGGAAGATGGCCGGAGCCTTGGAGGAAGTTGGGCCTTACAAAAAACCTGGCTTTGTTGGAATTGTTTCCTATTGTCGTGGCCGTTTCCATTTGGGGGGAAATGTTCGCTAACAGGAGGGTTTGTTTTCATTGCGATAATATGAGCATGGTGTCGGTGATTAACAGTGTATCGGCTTCGTGCCCCCCTGTGATTAAGTTGGTGAGTGAGCTGGTTCTCAGGTGCTTGGAGCTGAATGCTTGTATTTCTGCGGTTCATGTGCCAGGTGTTCAGAATTCAATAGCGGATGCATTGTCTCGTTTTCAGTGGGAGCTTTTTCGGGAATTGGCACCGGACGCGGAGGTCTCAGGAGAGGAATGCCCTTTGCATCTATGGAACGTGATTTTGGACGAGCAGGGCGGTTGATTCAGGAGTCTGTTACAAGCCAAACCTGGTCATCATACGAAGCCTCGTGGCGGGTATGGCAAAGTTGGGTGTCTTGTTGGGGTGAGTTGGTGTCCGAAGAAGATACGGTGGTTAGACAGGCACTAAGGGGTTTTAGGAGAGGTAATCAGATGCTTGTTAGGCGCCGTCCTATTTCTTTCAGCCTTTTGGAACGGTTGGGCAGAGTTTTGGAGGCTATTTGTTGTTCTAATTTTGAGCTGGTGTTGTTTCGACTTGCTTTTTCTTTAGCCTTTTTTGGGGCAATGCGCGTTGCAAAGCTTGTGTCAAGCTCCAGGGACAGGGCAGGAGGTTTGTTGGCAGAGGATGTAGATTTTTGAATGGGGGGTATAGTTTTTTGGATTCGGCGTTCAAAGACTGACCAGTTTAGAAGAGGAAAACGTGTGGTGTTGGGGAGGGTTAACGGGTCATTGATGTGCCCTAGAGGGTGTCTGGAAGCGTATTGGCGCTTGTGGTCAGGTAGAGTTGGCCCTTTGTTGTGTCACGCGGGGGGGTCATTTCTGTCTCGTTTTCAGTTTATTGCAGTATTAAAAAGGGGTTTGCAGGAGTTGGGCCTTCCCCCGAATATATTCGAGTCGCATTTCTTTAGGATCGGGGCCGCATCAGAAGCTGATAGTTTGGGTTTAGGTGCGGATGCAATACGGAGAATTGGCAGGTGGACTTCGGATCGCTATTTAAGTTATGTTCGTAATTAATTTTTGGGTGACGTGTCACGATACTGTGTTGAAGTTGAGTGTTTTTCATGTATCTTGTTACAGGTGGTTTCCAGTATTTACCCTGGATCTTCGGACATTCGTTCATGCATTGGGGGGCGCTGCATGCCGATGTCAGGCCAGACGGTAGGCAACTGAGTTTTAATAGGCAGCAAGTGGTCATTCGTTGGTTGGGATTTAGGGGGATGGTTTGGAGTAGGGTCCTTTCTGAATTTTCCAAGGCTGTTTGTTTGGATAGACAGCCTGACATTTTGGTCGTGCATATGGGGGGGAATGATTTGGGGGTAAGGCCGGTTAGAGAATTAATCAGAGATATACGGTTCGATTTTTTGAGGTTGTGGGTATCGTTTCCGGGAGTGTTGACCGTGTGGTCGGATATTGTGCCTAGGAAGCAGTGTAGGGTAGCTAGATCTTTGAAGGGGATTACTAGAGCTAGGGTAAAATTAAACAGGGCAATATCAGGTTTTGTTTCTAAAAACGGGGGTATTAGCGTCAGGCATTTTGAATTGGAATCGGGGGTTGGTAATTACTGGTTGGAGGATGGAGTTCACTTAAATGCAATTGGAATTGACTTGTGGACTTTGGCATTACAAGAAGGGGTGGAGAGGGCATTGGTGGCGTTGGGGCACTCACGAGCCTGAGGTGGGCAGGGCTGTTTGTGGTTGGTGGGGGTTCTTGGAGTTGACGCTGATTGGTAGGGGGAAGGAACTGGAACTTAATTACAGGCAATTGGAAATGGTGTGGGGTTTGATCTGGCATTTTGGTATGGGCTCTGGACAGGGTTTTACCCTGGGAGCTGTTGGTGGTTTTTCTCTTCCCGGAACGGGATGTACGGTGCCCTCGAGCTGGTGATGTATGGTTGAGGGTAACATGGTGGTCGTTCTTCATTTTGGAGTTTTGCCAGATCTTTTTAGCTCCAAGAACCCTCCCCTCGAATTTATATACTGATTGTATTACTGTTTATGTTATTTTTGTAAATAAAAGTTGGCCGCTGTGGCCAAAATATCCAAAGAATATAATTGGTTGTGTTTTTATTCAAGGAATGGGTTGGGACAGTATGTCGGGGTTTGGCGGTAGTTAGGTTTACGCCCGAAGGAAACCGTACTCGGCATATGCGGTCATGGCTGTACTAGCTCAAAAGGGTGCTTCTACTCATTACTGAGCAAAGGGTCTGAATGCTTATGACCATGTGATATTTCAGTTTTTCTCTTTTAATAAATTTGCATTTTTTATTATTACTTTTGTCAGATTCAAGTTATTTCTGTGACCATTGTGGGTTTTTCTGTCATTAAACGAGGGGTACCAAATTTTTTTACCACGTGTATCTATTAATCCTGTTCTGTGCAGATGTCACCGTATCCCAAAATTTCAAGCGGAGGAAGTTCACCGATCGCCATATTGGGACACCCAAGTGATGGGTGTCTCAACATGGAAACTGCTGCTGGTGCCAACCTATTGCGCAGTATCATCAGTGGAACACAGTCGCACCACACACACACACTCTATAAGTCGTACGCACCACACTCACACACACACTCGACACACATTCACACTCACACACTCCCACACACACACACACACTCACGCAGCCTCTTGCGCGGTACCACCAGCGGAACACAGTTGCGAACATGCTGCAACCGGGATCAGTTGAATGATTCACTGACTGCCGCCATCTCTGGATGGATATAAATAAACATGGTACCGCTGAAAACATCATCTTGTCCCGCAAAAAAAAAGCCACCATACTGCTCCATCAGCAGAAAAATAAAAAAGTTAAAGCTCTCAGAATAAAGCGATACAAAAACAATTTTTTTTATATAAAATAGTTTTTATTGTGTAAAAGCGCCAAAACATAAAAAAATTATATAAATAAGGTATCGATGTAATTGCACTAACCCGAAGAATAAAACTGCCTTATCAATTTTACCACATGCGGAACGGTTTAAACGCCCCCCCTAAAAGAAATTCAGGACTTGCTGGTTTTTGTTCATTCTACCTCCCAAAAATCGGAATAAAAAGCAATCAAAAAATGTCATGTGCCCAAAAATAGAACCAATAAAAACCTCAACTCGTCCCGCAAAAACAAGACCTCACATGACTCTGTGGGCCAAAATATGGATAAATTATAGCTCTCAAAATGTGGTGATGCAAAAACTATTTTTTGCAATAAAAAGTGTCTTTTAGCGTGTGACAGCTGCCAAACATAAAAACCCGCTATAAATAGTAAATCAAACCCCCTTTATCACCCCCTTATTTAGGGAAAAATAATAAAATTAAAACAATGTATTTATTTCCATTTTTCCATTAAGGTTAGTGTAAGGGTTGGGGTTAGGGTTGGGGCTAAAGTTAGGGTTGGGGCTAAAGTTAGGGTTAGTGTTGGGGCTAAAGTTAGGGTTAGGGTTGGGGCTAAAGTTAGGGTTAGGGTTGGGACTAAAGTTGGAGTTAGGGTTTGGATTATGTTTACGGTTGGGGTTAAGGTTGGGATTAGGATTGTGATTAGGGTTAGGGGTGTGTCAGGGTTAGGGGTGTAGTTAGGGTTATGGTTAGGGTTGAGATTAGGGTTAGGGGTGTGTTGGGGTTAGGGGTGTGGTCAGGGTTATGGTTAGGATTAGGGGTGTGTTCGGGATAGGGGTGTTGTTAGGGTTATAGTTGGGATTAGGGTTAGGGGTGTGTTGGGATTAGGGTTGGAATTAGAATTGGGGGGTTTCCACTGTTTAGGCACATCAGGGGCTCTCCAAACACGACATGGCATCCGATCTCAATTCCACCCAATTTTGCGTTGAAAAACTAAAACGGTGCTCCTTCCCTTCTGAGCTCTGCAGTGTGCTCAAACAGTGGTTTACCCCAACATATGGGGTATCAGCATACTCAGGACTAATTGGACTAATTGGGGGTTTAAAGTTCTAACAACACATCTAGATAAGTTCCTTGGGGGGTCTAGTTTCCAATATGGGGTCACTTGTGGGGGGGTTTCTACTGTTTAGGTACATCAGGGGCTCTGCAAATGCAACGTGATGCCTGCAGACCATTCCATCAAAGTCTGCATTCCAAAACAGCGCTCCTTCCCTTCCGAGCTCTGTCATGTGCTCAAACGATGGTTCTCCCCCACATATGGGGTATCAGCGTACTCAGGACAAATTGGACAACAACCTTTGCAGTCCAATTTCTCCTGTTACCCTTGTGAAAATAAAAATTTGGGGGCTAAAAAATCATTTTGTGGAAAAAAAATGATTTTTTAATTTTCACGGCTCTACATTATGAACTTTAGTGAAACAATTGGGGGTTCAAAGTGCTCACCACACATCTAGATAAGTTCCTTAGGGGGTCTACTTTCCAAAATGGTGTCACTTGTGGGGGGGTTCCACTGTTTAGGCGCATCAGGGGCTCACCAAATGTGACAGTTTCCAATCTCAATTCCAGCCAAATTTTGCATTGAAAAGTCAAAAGGCGCTCCTTCCCTTCCGAGCACCCAAACAGTGGTTTACCCCCACACATGGGGTATCAGCGTACTCAGGACAAACTACACAACAACTTTTGGGTACAATTTCTCCTGTTACCCTTGGTAAAATAAAACAAATTGGATCTGAAGTAAAATTTTTGTGAAAAAAGTAAAATGTTCATTTTTTTTTTAAACAATTCCCAAAAATCCTGTGAAGCACCAGAGGGGTTAATAAACTTCTTGAATGTGGTTTTGGGTACCACGAGGGGTCCCTAAAAAAAATGGTTTTGCAAATTTTGCTGTAAAAATGAGAAATCACTGGTCAACTTTTAACCCTTATAACTTCCTAACAAAAAAAAATTATGTTTCCAAAATTGTGCTAATGTAAAGCACACATGTGGATAATGTTATTTATTAACTATTTTGTATGATATGACTCTCTAATTTAGGGGCATAAAAACTAAAAGTTTGAAAATTGCGCAATTTTCAACATTTTCGCCAAATTTTTTTCACAATTAAACGCAAGTCATATCGAAGAAATGTTACCACTATCATAAAGTACAATATGTCACGAGAAAAAGTCTCAGAATCACCAGGATCTGTTGAAGCATTTCAGAGTTATGACCTCATAAAGTGACAGTAGTCAGAATTGAAAAAAATGGCATGGTCAGGAAGTTGAAAACAGGCTTCGGGGTGAAGTGGTTAAATTTCTCCACAACAGTATCACGGACCTGCCTGTTGTGTTCCTTGGTCTTCATGATGCTCTCTGTGCTTCAAACAGAACCCTGAGACTATTACAGAGCAGGTGCATTTATACGGAGACTTGATTACACACAGGTGGATTATATTTATCATCATTAGGCATTTAGGACAACATTGGATCATTCAGAGATCCACAATGAACTTCTGGACTGAGTTTGCTGCACTGAAAGTAAAGCGGCCGAATAATATTGCACTCCCCACTTTTCAGTTTTTGAATTTGCACAAAAATGTAAAATGACCAATACATTTTGTTCAACTTCACAATTGTGCTCCGCTTGTTGATTCTTCACCAAAAATTTACATTTGGTATCTTTCTGTTTGAAGCATGATATGTGGGAAAAGGTTGAAAAGTTCCAGGGAGACGAATACTTTCGCAAGGCACTGTATGTATAAAATTAAAAAGTTATGAGGTTTAAATCGTGAGTCACACACTTAAAAATGGCGTCAAGCACAACAGGAGAGAAAATAAAATGCATATAGGCAAATCAATATTAGTTACCAATTATAAGTAGTGTAAGCAAAGAGACCACAGATCGAAATAGAGCAATATTGGACCATAGCATCATATAATCATATAACGCAGCTCACCCCCAGATGAAGGCTTTTTGCCAACACACAAGTCAAGACAGACGCCAGCACAGCAGGAGAGGATTTTATGGGTATATAGTTGACTCTACACACTTTTATTTTTAATGTTTTGTGCTGCATATGCCAATTATGAATTTGGAACAATTATAAATCAGTACCTTAAGCAATTACGCATCTGCTTTATATGATGTTATGGTCCAATATTGTTCCATTTTGATCTGTTGTTTCCTTGTTAACACTACTTATAATTGCTATCTATTATTGATTTGCATATATGCATTTTATGTCCTCTCCTGTTGTGCTTGAAGCTGTTTTTTTAGTTTTTCTCAATACATTTTTAATAGTGATGAGCGAGCTGCTGAGGCGATGAAAACTTAATCTCCGAGCAGTCATAAATACTCGGAGACCACCCGAGCGTGCTCGGGAAAACCCGAGCAACAAGTACACTCGCTCATCACTAATTTTTAATTATATATATTTTTGTAAATATAAATTAATGTATTTTTAATTTAAATCTGTCTAGCCATTGTCTTTTTCACGAGTAAGGTTTTGTGCTGAGCACCTGATCTGTACCCCAGATACTGTAAAGTAAGTCTCACTTTATTTATGCATTTGTGAATATTTTGATGGTCTAGGCCCACACAACTGAGGTCGACATATTAATTCCCTGAAATTGAATCCATAGAAAATATTCCTTAAAGTGAACCTGTCAGCAGGATTTAGCTAAGTAAACTACAGGCATTGTCAGGTTGGCAGTATTAAACTGATTAAAATGATACCTGCGGTGAAGAAATCTATCTTGTAGTTCTTCTTGTGTAATCAGTGTTATACGTTTTCAGTTAATCATATGCCCGTGCTCCGGGGCAGACTGTACGCAGAGTCTTATCTCCCTGCTCTAAGTCAGAGAAACCAAGGAAAGACCTGTCCACAGGCCGCCCCAAAGCACAAACATGTTCCTCATCATAGAGATGGAGAGAGACAGACTGTTTGTGCTTCAGGGCGGCCTGGGGGCAGGTCTTTCCTTGGTTTCTCTGGCAAAGGACAGGAAGATAAGATTCTGCCTACAGTCCCACCCCGGAGCACGGGCATATCATTAACTAAAAACTTCTAACACTCATTATACAAGAACCACAAGACAGATTTCTTCAGACCAGGTATCATTTTAATCAGTTTACCACTGCCAACCTGACAATGCCTGTAGCTCACTGGCTTTTCATGCCCTAGTAGACATGCAACTTATCAATTCTGACATGAAAAACCACTGAATCTTCATGCTGCTGCTTCCAAACAATATACAATTTCCACTGTTAGTAAAAATATAGGAAAAGGTTTTGAAAACCTTGTTTTTGCAGCAGCTCAATTAACTCTTTATATGTCATTGTCAATAGTGACCTCTGAATGTGAAGAGTGTGACAGAGGCGATTACTCCCTTTGTCACTACATTGGATCCCCGCAACACAATCGTGGGTTGACGGTGGAGTAGCCTTTGGGTTGGCCATAGATCGAAATGTAATAGATTGTGCCAGAAGCAATCTCCCTGAGTTTTTTAAAGGAGTTTTACAGGCAGAAATAGGATATAAGGACACATTGTCTTTTTCAGGCAGTTTCTGCCATGGAAATCACCTGAAAACCTTTCAAAAGAATGAACATATGAATATCTCTGGAAAACAACTTGCTGTGCATGTTCAGTCTTTTTTTATGTCTTTTATTTGCTTCAGTGTTTGGAAACACTGGGGAGTTTAAAAGAAGTATTGTCATGATTCAGACCGGGTTTTGGGTCTTGTCTCTCCTTTCCCGGTCTGCTCATGTCAGGGGTTAACTTTCTCTGCCTTGTTCCGATGTCGGGTCTGCTATTTCTCTGCTCTGCATCCTGCAGGCAGTGTCAGTTATATTTCCTGCCTACAACGTGTGTAACTGGCTCTGGTGAGACCCTGATTTGTCTTGCTGCGTTTAGCTGTTTTTGCCCATGTCTGTTCATTCCTCTCTTCTTGCCCCCGACTCTGTGTCCCTGTGTGTGTTTGGATTCCCCGGTACTCGACTCTGATTTGGCTCTGACCTTATTCTGTCTCTTCCTTCTGGTTCTTCTGCTACGGATCGTTACTGACCTTTTGACACTCCTCTGATTCTGTGTTTGGGATTCCCCTTGGTACTACGCTACTGTCTGATATCGACCCGGCTTGTCTGACTATTCTGCTGCCACCTGGTGGTAGCCTCGCTGTAGTTCTGCTGGTCGGCTCTGAGCAGGATTTCAGCTCACTCTCTCCATTCTGCTGCCATCTAGTGGAGTTTGCATTTACCTGCAGTGCTGCAGCGAAACATTTATCATGTTCATACTCCGGGCAGCTTCTGCATTAAAGTGTCACGGATGTGTCAGAGGCTGCAGACCATTGCACTGCATATGTCTGCAGAAGGTCTCAGTTGTTTGCTTTGCAGACTAGTGGACACCTCCCGTGATGCTAATGACCACACCTGGACCTGGGTGTTTATAACTCCCTACTTCCTGTTGGGAGTTGCAGGTGATATTTTCTATTTGCACTTCTCTGTTGAGACTTGGATCTCTAAGAGTCTGCTAGCATCCTCTTGGAGTCTGAATGGCATCGTTGTTTCTCTCTCAGTCTACTCAAGCTAAGTGCCCCCCTGGTTTCATTTATCCTTGCTGTCTTTCCTGAGATTGACTAGCGTTCATCCTGTCCTTTTTGGTGCAGAACTTATTGTCAGGGTCACAAAGGGACTAGGTATCCCACTCAGTGATAGGTGCGGAATCTATATAGGGATGGTAGGACAGACAGGGTGACACTAGATCAGTCTAGGGGTCTCCACTACCCCTTCCCTAGTGTTTGGTTCCCCTTCCCTTATCCATTTGTGTTGCACTTATTCTGTCCTACACTGTGAGTGACAGAAAGCCAACTGCTTTCTTCTTAGAACAAATAGTGAAAAAGCCGCCTTTTCTTTAAGCTCAAAATCCTCTTCTAAATATCAAGACTCCTCAAAAACATGGTGGTTCTGCTCAGTTTCTGCTCTGAAAACACTCTAAAAAAACTCTTATGTGCACATAACACCTGAGGGTATCTGCATACTACATCTTTAAGACCCTGGAGCACCAGGTTTGGCTAGGGAATGCCGAGTTGGGAAAAAAACAGTGGCAAATTTTCTCTTTTTGCAAGGTATTTTTTCTGTTATTCATAAACTGTAGCTAGCAAGTGGCTTCCTAGTGGAAGCTGCCCGCCAAATGAACATGATATTTCTTTTAACCACTTCACAGTTTCTCACACCTGATGCAGTTTAAAAAAGTAACAATAGATTGAACGTGTGCACAGCAACGTTGTTTTCACATTGCTGTTCATTTGTTCATTTTTTATGGCAGTTTTTCTGTGCTTTTTCAGGCGGTTTCATGACCAACATACCCTTAGGCTGCATGAAAGAATCGCGTACCCATCATAAACCCATCAATAGCCTCCTACAAATCAATCGGATGGGGTTCGTGAGAAGATATGTAGATGACACTGTTGATCATGCTAATGCAGCTCTGCTTGTTTTCCGGGAGCACATTGCAAAAATATGAGCTGAAGCTCCTTAATAGCTCCTCCTCTGGGCCTTCTGTTTTTTTTTCTTAAAAATTCAAGGATCTCTTGGGATGTCTCAGATGGAGGCATCATTTCTAGGGCAGCAGCAGAAGCAGTAGCAGCAGCTCTCCTCTTCCCACGGCTTCCTCCACTTGTGCTTGGCTGAGATGGAATGTCCACACTGACCACCCTTTCTGCATATCATTCTGAACTCTCTTCTGCAATCAGACTTGGTTCCCTTGACTCAAAAGAAGTACTTGCACCACTGCTGCTAGACTACTGTGATTGTGTGGACTCTGCCGGTAGACTTTCTTCAGTTCTGAAAATGAGAACAGACAATTTAAGTGGCTAGACAATAAACATCAACATGGAGGGTACATATATATGTATGTAGACTTACTCGCGCATGGCAAGTACAGATATTGACGGTTTTGTAAATCTGTATGGCTTCTTTTCTTTACCACCAGCCTCTCCAGACCTCTCCCTCTCTGCTTTTGCCTTTAATTCTCTCTTTAATTGGTCCCTGGCAGATCCCCACTTGGTCTTAATGGATTTCACTGTAGTGGAAGAAAAAACAACTCAATTTTGCACTTTTTAAATTGTAAACAACAAGTATATCATGTCATGTGCTGAGTACTTACATATAAAGTCTTGCGCCTTGTCATCTGCGCGCTGCCAGCGGTTAGGGATGAGGGATTGAGCCACATCCTCCCTGGCCCGCTCTTTCATGTCCCAGTCGTGATAGGTCTCACTCCCGGAATCCCAAATGCAGGGATGATCCTGAGGCAGAAAAAGGGGGGTGATCAGTAATAGCATATTTTGGGAAATAAAACAGCACTTAAATAACATGACTAATCCGCAACCCCTCTTTTGCACATTTTGCCAAACCCCTCTTTTGCACTCTGCAACCCCGCTTTTGCACACTCAGCCAACCCTTCATTTGCACGCTAAGCAACCCCGCTTTTGCATACTCAGCCAATCCTTCATTTGCACTCTATGCAACCTCTCTATCTTTTATCACCCCCATCTCTGTATGGCCCCCATCACAACAAAAGACAACAGTACCCACGGTCCCCCATAACTGCAGCCTCCCCTACACTCCTCTACAACAAGGAGGGGGGGCTTTTCAGCATCCCTACATACCTGAACGAGAACGATGATTCTCTCCCGATACATCTTGTATCTTGTCTCTCTGCAAGCATGTAGTGATAAACCGGAAGTACATGGGAGTGTCTTATAAAAATACGGCGTTCCGCAAAAATGGTCTTCCATCAACACACTGGGCAAGCTTCTGTTGTTTTTGCGGCCCCATTCATTTTCAATTGGGGCCGTGTCCACAAGCCGTGAAAAAATATTGAACAAGATACAAATTTTTTCACGGCCATACGGCATACGACACTCCTGCGATTTTTTTAGCGGCCTGTTTTTGCGGCCCCATAGAAATCTATTGGGGACACAAAAACGGGCCGCAAAAACATGGCAAGTGTAAAAGCAGCCTAAGGCTGTTCACCCACAAAAAGAAACAAGCAATGAATTTTAAAAAATAAAAATGCAGCAAATGTTTGCAGCTTTGGCTGCATGCATCACATTGTCGATATGTGTATGTACTTTAAAGATTAATTTTATTTAGTGTTTTAGATTTTACTAAACATCAGAGAATAAGATAATATTACACTTTTTTTTATTAATATTTTATTATATAGCTCATTGTTAAAAACCTATATGTAAATGAGGGAATTTTTTTTGTTTGAGAGATAACATTTACCCAAAGGTGAAGAGGGGACATTTTCAGGTCAACTGTTTTTTGAAGCTATTATGGAAAAATGATATCCTGAAGTAATGTTCACTGGTATTAACTAATAGTTTCAAGAGCAGTGATAAATATAACTCTGCTCTATCAGATTAAAATCCCATGGTGAGTTTTTTTGGACAATGAGTATTTTCAAAGTGACTAAAAATGCAGCGTATTACAGTTCTAGCAAAGTGGATGGGATTTATAGCAATCTCATGCCCACTGCACACTGTGCAACGTCAACTGACCTGCAGTAAGTTTTTTAAATCCGCAATATGTCAATTTCTATTGCAGGAACATTGAGTTTTGTGTTCAAATTTTCCCCATAGAATGGCATTAGATGTAGAAAATCCACAGGTAAAACACATGGGTGTTTTAGTGTATTTTCACTGCAAAAATGCACTAAAAACACATGTAAACATACATAACTAAATCAATAAAGTTTTGTCAAAGCCAAAACTATGTCAAGTCCATCCGTTTAGCTAACCGTCTGTCCCTAATCGTTATTGTCTATAGTCTATCCAGTATCCAAGGCTGCATTATAATGAGGGTAGTCTCGGCTACTGCCTCCGGCCCGAGTCTCCTGGGGGGGCCACATGGCCAGATTGCCCTCATTATAATGTTTTGTGCACCATCATCAGTGGAGTGACTCTAAGGCTACTTTCACACTAGCGTCGTGCACTGCACGTCGCAATGCGTCGTTGTGGATAAAAAACGCATCCTGCAAAGTTGCCCGCAGGATGCGTTTTTTCTCCATAGACTTTTATTAGCGACACATTGCCACACGTCGCAACCGTCATGCGACGGTTGCGCCGTGTTTTGGCGCACCGCCGCCACAGAAAAAGTTACATGTAACTTTTTTTGTGCGTCGAGACCGCCCCCTCTTCCCCGGACCTTGCAATGGGGCAGCGGATGCGTCCTAAGACTGCTTCCGCTGCCCACGTCGGGCATTTTTTGCACAGTATGTGTCGGTACGTCAGGCCGACGCAGCGCGACGGCCCCGCACCGACGCTAGTGTGAAAGCAGCCTTACCTAAGGCTGGTTTCAATTAATGCTGGATAACCTACCTTTTACATTTGTAGTCTTTTGGCCCGGGAAAACATGTTTGATAAATATTAGGTTTAGGGTCCCATCAAAGAAAGGTCACCTTGTCATGGCTGGTGGGCTCACATGAATTGGCCACTTTATGCGGTGAGTGCCTTCATCTTATACGTATATTTAATATAGCATTAATACAGTCTAAATTTCATATCTACAATGTTTGCTCATGTTAGTGCTTACAGAGGCTGCTGTATTCTTTTATTTGTATCTATCTATCTGGACCGCTATCTATCTTTCCTGATAATGCTTGACAACTAAACTTTCTTATGGCAGATTACCCCTGTCACTATTTCTGTGATTGGGGAGGAGAGTGCAAAATAAATTCTGACTAGTTTGAGAAAGAAAAACCAAATTACCAACCCAGCAATTGAAAGCATACAGATAATACACAGTAATGTCATTTTTACAGTGCATTCTGCTGAATGTATATGCCTGAAATTCAAAAAACTGTATTATTCATATATATATTGTAGGGGTTGTTTTCCACATCCATCTTTCAAGGTTGGTCTATTACGGGTATTTTGATTTCTTTATTTTCTGCATGCACTTTCAGTGACTCTGATTACAATCTAATCCCTTACTATTAGGTTGGCTATGATTTGACATGTCTGCATGATCTTTGTTTGGGTGTCCATACATACCTATGCACTTGCGGGTTCATATTGCCATATTAGATAGGAGGCCCTATTTATTTCTTGTAGTCAGTAATTTTGCGCATGTTATCTCATTATTTGCCTTTTGTTTGCATATATATGTTGTTCGTAGCTTATGGCCTGTTTAATATTGATATTATTTAATATTATCATCAACTTTGTTGTCCATTTTGCACATATCTTTATGCATGTAGTTTTAGTATGCCCCTATGACTAATTTGACCACCTTTGGACGTGACACTTGGTGTCACTTGAATCCTGTTTTCTTGTTTTTTATGTATCTATTTATTGAAATGATGATAAAATTGTTCTTTTAATATAATCATCAATAAAATTTCTATTTTTATTGCTCTGAGATCCATTTTGTTTTTTTGGGTTATAATTATAAATTTATGGATGAGCTTATGATTTGAGGCCCTTTTTTGGGGGTAAAAATATATGGTAGCATGTCCGGAGACTAAAATGGGCAAGAGTAGTGTAAAAAAAAAAATAATAATAATTTAAAAATTGATGCTCACAGTATTGTGACAGTGGGGAGATATTGTACTCAGTTATGTCTTTGTAAAAGAGCCAATGAAAGTGCAACATAACATTCATGCACACAGTTATGTCAGTGCAAGAATAACAGAAAATACAGTGATATCATAGTGGAGGAATAAAACGTTTTCCGAGAGCTAGGAGAGAAGCTGAAGTCTAGGGCCCCCAAGGTGGTGCTTTCAGAAATAATTCTAGTGCCATGATTGTCACTAGAAAGGCAACAGAAGATAAACAAGTGGCTTAGAAATTGGTGATGAAAGGAAAGGTTTGGGTTCATGGAGAACTGGGCTTGTTTATCGATTTCAGGTTCTACTGTTCTGATGGGCTGCACCTCAAGAATGGCTAGACGGCTGGTAGAGCATTTAAATTAGGATTGGGGGAGGGAGGGTAATTGTGCAAAAAAAGGATACCCTGATTCCCCAAAAATAAGACAGGGTCTTATATTAATTTTTGCTCCCAAAGATTTATTACAGCTTATTTTCAGGGTATATCTTATTTACCACAAACAACATTCAACATTTAATTTTGAACAAAAAGAGAACATTTATTCAAATATAGTCATGTCATCACATTCTGGAACATCATCATAACTCTCCAAACCCTGAATTCCATCAGGAATTTCTTGTGACTATTTCCTTTAGAACTATTTTCCCCAATTTCTCATTTCTAGAAATAGTAAAGGGACTATATTTACCTCTGCTGGAGGGTGATAGTTATATATGTAGATGGGTTGTCGTAATAATAGTCACAATAGCGGGTGTTAGTAATTATTTATTGAGTAGTTAGATATTGTTTTTGTGGGATTGCGTTGTGGTGTAATTTACGTTAATTACATGTCGTTTGTTCTTAAATGGTTATTTCGGTATTCTCTGCATGCCAGTAAACATGCCCTTTTTAAAGATGGCCGCGAGTGTTTTTCGCGCATGTGCAGTTGCGTCATCGCTGGTCTTGGCTGTTGCGGTGCCTTGTGGGGCGGATCACATGGGGCCCGTGTGTTTCCGGCCCCGCAGGCCGTGCAGGCTGGATTCAGGAGGATGCGACGCGCAGGTGAGCGCGATCACCGCTAGTTCTGGGACTAAGTGTATTTAATCTGTGCCCCCTACTATCGGGTACACACCCTGAGGAAGGTAGTTGCCGAAACGCGCGTCGGGGTGGATGGGAACGGCGTGCACGTGTACTGTGACCCTCCACTGTGGTATGTATTAATTCTATATGTATAACCATAGTCACATGTATCCTTGACAGGTGTCCTACGTTTTGTTAAATATGCTCGATGTAGTTTTATACCTAATACGGACTTCTAAATCACTGTCTAGGATTACTCACGTGCACCCTATCTGGTCCTTTTTGATATATGTAGGGTTTTACGGAGGGGATTTTTTCGCCTGCCATGCTGTATACCTGTTTTATATTTATATTTTTGAATAAAGTTTTTGCATGTTTGTATAAATTGGGACTTTTTGACTGCTTGTTTGGCGCTTTGAGTATATTCTATGTACTA
The DNA here is from genome assembly GCF_051348905.1 of Ranitomeya variabilis. Taxonomy (NCBI): domain Eukaryota; kingdom Metazoa; phylum Chordata; class Amphibia; order Anura; family Dendrobatidae; genus Ranitomeya; species Ranitomeya variabilis. Next base: position 81,015,154 of record NC_135234.1, read on the forward strand.
TTGCAGTTGTCCAAATATGGTCCTAGTCTGTCTTAGTAAATTTTATGGCTATATAAAAGTGATAGAATAATGAGACAGATTATGTATTCCACTGATTATCTAAGGCCAACATAAGCCTGTTACTCAGGGCAGTGGATTGCCATAGAACCCTTCTGGGCAAATACAGCTGTCGGGTCTGGGACCTTGAGAAGGACATCGGGGCCTTTGGGCGCACTAAGCCTGTGGTGCTGCAGGGGAAGATAGACTCAGACTCTCAGAGGCGGAAGGTAATGAAATCCAGGTGCACTGACTTCAGGGGAGAAGAATTCCTAGCTCTGGAGAAGATAGCAAGAGGGATGCTCTACCCAGACCAAGAACTAGGGCTGAAGTTATAATATAGTAAAGCACGGCACTCTGGGTATCTGGGAGGTGCTCAAGTTAGGTATCCAACCCGTAGTACATCAATGATAATATACTTGGCACTCAGGAGAATTTTGTAGTGAAGTAAAACATCATTTATTCAGTGCATCCAGTTCAACATGAACGTTTTCGGTCCCAACATAGGACCTTCATCAGACAGGATTTTTGAGTACTGGAATACACGATATGTATGTATGGGCCCAAGGCTGGTGCCAGAAACAGACAAAGTCCAGGAGGTATGGTGCCGCCTCATTCAGGTTGGGGACACTGCGCTGCCAAAAGGGCGAGACGATCTCGCTAGTGCGGGGAGCGCTTATTTGTTATATGGGACTCCCTGCACGGCGCCATTCCTCTCCTCTCCAGCATCAGCGCTCATCTCATCAGCGAGCACCTCGCCCTCTTGCAGCGCACTACAAAATTCTCCTGAGTGCCAAGTATATTATCATTGATGTAGGGCTGAAGTTATGTCTGGTACCTGTGGGAAAGACTGTAACCTGTTGTGCCCTATCCTATGTGCTTCATTGTAATGACTGTAAACTGCTCACAAAAAGTTTGACTGTTATAAAGTATTCGGTGTCCACTGGATTGTGTGCTGCAAAGCTTCTGGAAGACGAAAGTCTGGAGCCAATGGAGGCCCATGGGCCACAAGTAAATGTGATGCACCCCACACTCAGCAGCACATCTGGACTGGGACACAATTTTTCTGTAGAGTGCAAGAACGTGAAGAATCAGCAGCTTGTCCATGACTACCTCGCTCAGGCACCTTACATTTGTCTGCTTCATAGCAGAATGTCTCCACCTACTAGCTCAGAGGCAATTGCAAATTAGAGATTTAGCCTGCCAAGGGTAAAAGTGATGAAAAATGCAGTATACAAGGCATATAATGGTCAGAAATAGTGTTATTCCTAATGTACATACAGATATGATGGCTTATTCTGAACTTACTTGAAAGTATAGTAGTTATCCTTTAAAAATGCATCAAACAGTTTATTTTATGTCATGTTTCCAATAGTCCTAATTTTTTACAACCGGCAGCATGCCAAGATATGGCATTTTTTCACAAAATCCGTCTTCTGTTCACAAATTGTATTAAAGAGAAAAAAACGTTTTTTACGTACCGGTAATAGGATTTTACAGAGTCCACGACAGCACCCACAACGAGAGAGGGGATCCGCCCACCTTCCGGACAGGAACCTACAGGTTAAAAAGGGGCGGTCCCCCTCGCCCTCCAGTTTGTGTTCCAGAGTACAAGGGATACCGCCAATGAATCAGTACATGACAATATTATCTTAAACACTACTAAATACCACCACCTCTATAGAGTGATCTCTAAGGCACCCCTTCCAACAGAGTGCAGGAATAAGTAACCAAATACGGGGGGGGGGGGGAATGTATGGGTGCTGTCGTGGACTCTGTAAAATCCTATTACCGGTACGTAAAAACCGGTTTTCCTATCGCCACGACAGCACCCACAACGAGAGACTTTCAAAGACTATTTAACTGGGAGGGACCACAGCACTAAGTACTGAACGGCCAAACTGTAAGCTGGAATTTGCAGATAGATCAAGGCGATAGTGTTTATAAAAGGTGGAAGGTGATGACCAAGTTGCCGCCTTACATATCATTTCAATGGGGACATCTACCTTCTCCGCCCAGGATGATGCCATGGCCCGAGTGGAGTGCGCCCTGATGCCTTCTGGTGGTGTTATTCCCCTGGCAGAGTAGGCAAGACATATCGCTTCTCTAATCCATCTAGCGATAGAGTTCTTCGTGACACCAGAACTCTTTTTCCGATTCTGGAAAGAAATAAACAGAGCCCTACTCTGTCTCCAGTTTTGTGTCCTATCCAGGTACTCTAATATTGCCCTCCTAACATCTAGGGTATGATATTTCTTCTCCTCTTCTGAACCTGGATTTTCATAGAAAGATGGTAAATAAATCTCCTGACTTCTATGAAATTTAGTTGCTACTTTTGGCAAGTATGCAGGATCAGGTTTTAAGACAATCTTATCCTGGAGAATTATTAGATAGGGAGGATCTACTGATAACGCATGTATATCACTGACCCTCCTGGCAGACGTTAATGCTAAGAGTAGGGCTGTCTTTAAGGTTAAATTTTTTATCGAAATAGAACCTAATGGCTCAAAAGGAGGTTCGGTCAATGCCTCAAGCACCAAATTTAGGTCCCAAGGGGGTACTCTTGTAATATGGATTGGGTTAGACCGCTGACATGCCTTAATAAACCTAGCAACCCATCTATTACCAGCTATATCACTGTTATATAGAGCTCCCAAGGCTGAAACATGAACTCTCAGAGTGTTGACTGCTAAACCCAATTCCCAGCCTTTCTGAAGAAATGTATCATTATTTATCATTTAGCATTATCTCCTAATGGTTGCTGATAAAACATAAGGAATTTTTTCCAAATTTTTGTATAAATCTTTGTAGTAACCTCCTTCCTGCTTTTCAATAAGGTAGCTATTAAAGCACTAGAGAACCCCCTCTCCTTCAGAAGCTCCCTCTCAAGTTCCAAGCCGTTAAGTGAAGAGTCTCCAAATTTGGATGACGAAATGGACCTTGAGAAAGGAGTTCCGGAACCACTGGCAATACCCAGGGATCGGTCACAGACATTGTCCTGAGGAGAGAAAACCAAGGCCTCCTGGGCCAGAAGGGGGCGATTAAAATCACTCTGGCTCTTTCCTCCCGGATCTTCCTGAGAACTATCGGAATTAGACACATAGGGGGAAAGGCGTATGCCAGCTGGAAGTCCCAACGGACACGAAGGGAATCCACTATGAATGGTTGGTCTGCTATGTGTAAGGACGCGAACCTCCTGACCTTCCTGTTCTCCCTGGTGGCAAACAGATCTATTATCGGTAATCCCCACAGATTGACTATTTGATCGAATATGTGTTGGTTTAGGGACCACTCTCCCTGACGAAGGGAATGGCGACTGAGGTAGTCCGCCTCTATATTGAGCTCCCCTTTTATATGAACCGCCGACAGGGATTGTAAGTGATTCTCGGCCAGAGACAATATCTGTGCTGTAGTGATCATTAGGGATCGTGATCTTGTCCCCCCCTGATGATTGATGTAGGCCACCACAGTCATATTGTCTGTTTGTATTTGTACATGCGAATTCCTCAGGGATGGTAGTAAGCAAAGAAGAGCCTGATTGACTGCAGCCAGCTCTCTTAGATTTGAGGAATTCTGGGACTCTTGAGTCGACCAACGCCCCTGGGTTAGACTGTCTCCCATATGGGCTCCCCAACCGAGCGGACTGGCATCTGTTGTAACTATGTTGTCCGGAGTGATGGTCCAGAGAACTCCTTTTGATAAATGTGCTAGATTGAGCCACCATCTCAGATCGTGAAGAGTGGCGGTTGATAGACTGAACCTTCTGCTCAGAGCACCGTGAAGATCTTTTTCTGCCTGAAGAACTTCGTATTGAAGCATTCGGGTATGAGCCTGAGCCCATCTCACCGCCGATATACATGCAGTCAAAGATCCTAGCAGAGACATTGCGTCTCTTAAACTTAAGTTTGGAGCTTTCCTTACGGCCGTGACTCTTTGAATGATTTTCTGCTTCTTTTCTTCTGGTAGGAAGGATGACTGATTTTCTGAGTCTAGAAGAACTCCTAGGAACATTTGACGTCTTGTGGGTTCAAGTTTTGACTTTTTCCAGTTGATTATCCATCCGAGTTCCTGTAAGGATGATATTATGGCATTTACCCTAGATGTACACTGAGCAATTGAATTTCCAACTATTAAAAAATCGTCTAGATAGGGCACCACAAGGGTTTCCTTTTCCCTGATATGGGCCATTACTTCCGAAACAACCTTTGTAAAAACTCTAGGAGCCATGGACAGGCCAAAGGGCATTGCTAAGAACTGGAAATGTTTAATCTGATGGTTTACCCATACTGCCATCCTGAGGAATTGCTGGTGATTTCTGTGAACTGGAAGATGGTAGTACGCATCTTTTAGATCAAAAACCGACATGTAGCACCTAGGAAATAAAAGCTTAGTTGTTGATTTAATGGATTCCATCTTAAAAGCGTGGTACTGAAGATATCTATTCAATTTACGCAAATTTATGATAGTCCTAAAGGACCCATCAGGTTTAGAGATCAAGAATAGAGGAGAATAAAAACCTGTTTTCTCCTGATGTTTTGGTACCTCTTCAATAACTCGCTTTGTAAGCAATTGTTGAATCTCTAATTCTAAGGCCTGTTGTTGGGCCGGAGTGTCCAGCGATGTTACAACAAAATGATTTGGGGGCGTTCTCAAAAATTCTAATTTTAATCCTGACTCGACTACCCCCATTATCCAGGCACTAGAAGTTATCCTTTTCCATTCCGCTGAGAAGAACCTTAGTCTTCCCCCTACTGGTAGATCTGTTTTATTTGTAATTACGTCTACGTCTTGAGAAAGATGAAGGGTTCTTATAGTATCCACCTTTCTTCTTTTGATCCGACGTCTCCCAGTCACGATTATATCCCTGCTGGTCCGACTGGAATTTCCTGAAGGGCATGCGCCTCCGGAAGGCATTCCTAAAAGTGGGATTAAATATTTTAGGAAATCCCTTTTTTCTGTCTTCTGCTTTTGCAAGGATGTCATCCAGCACCGGGCCGAATAGGTACTCACCCCTACACGGAATGGAGCACAATTTGGCTTTTGCCTGAGCATCACCCTTCCAGGTCTTTAGCCAAAGTGCCCGTCGGGCTGCATTCGAGAGACCCGCCGATCTTGCAGCCAATTTCAGGGAATCAATCGAGGCATCCTCTAGATAAGCCGCTCCTTCTCTGACCTGAGGCAGGGAGTTTAACAATTTATCCCTGGGTACTTTAGCTTTAAGCTGTTCTTCCAGCTGAGTTACCCAGACCATAACAAATCTCGCCGTACAGGTGCCTGCGATTGCAGGTTTAAAGGCTCCAGATAATGCTTCCCACAACTTTTTAAGAAGCATGTCAGCCTTTCTGTCTGAAGGATCTTTAAGGAGTCCTACATCCTCTAATGGTAGCGAGGCTGTTTTCGAGGTAGAGGCTACTGCCGCATCTACTTTTGGGATCTTCATCCACTGGGATAAGGTGTCATCCTCAAAGGGGTACCTTCTTTTTGTGGCCGAAGGTAAGAACCCTTTATCCAGCTTGTCCCACTCCCGTTTGACCAGATCCTTAATGGTATCTACCACCGGGAAAGCTTTCCGATTTCTCTGGCTGAGCCCTGCGAACATGATCTCTTGGGTTGTTTTCGGTTCTTTACTCTCTGCCATACCCATAGTTGCACGGACAGCCTTAATTAAAGTCTCCATATTGTCGGTGGAAAAGCAAGGCCTTCCCTCCTCATCTGAGGAAGATGGTGATGGGCTCTCCGAGCACTCGCCCTCTTGCAACGAAGGGCTGGAATCGGATACTATTTCCACACTACTCTTCTCATGCCGTCTAGATCTAAGGGACGATTTAATTTCTTCCCTAATTACTTCCCTGAAATCCGATACACAGAGGGGGGCCTCTTCTTCTAACGTATGGCATATACACGTCTGACATAATCTCTTTAAATAGGTGTCAGGTAGTGGTTCTGTGCATAACGCACACTGCTTATGTTTAGACTTTGAGACCTTCTTCCCCTATAACAAGCATAGTATAGAAGACAGTTGCATCAGTCAATGGTTCAGATTTTAAACTCACCACTGCTGATGACCTTAGAGTACCGGTTTCTGAGGGGTGAGGTGAGACGTGACGTGCCAGGGTCCTGCTGTCCACGTGCCACATCTCCACTACGAGATCTGCTGCTGCTCCTTTCTCCTAACTGTCGGTGTTCGGCGTCTCCTGTGGAAGACATGTTGCCGCACACCACTCACCAAGCGCTGCCTATTTTCAAAGGTCCCGCGCTCCTCCTCCCAGCCTCCTCCGGAAGTCGTTAGATCACTTCCGGGTCATAAGCGCCGACCTGCTCCCGCAGCGTCGCGCGCGTGGACGACCCGGGGCGGCGCGCCTTCCCCCGGGAACGCCACCTCGACCGCTCGGTCCTGCCGCTCCTTGCCAGACGAGGGGGGAAGCTGGAAACAGGACTTCCCCCGACGCTGCTTCCGGGCCCCCGACTCTGCCGTTCTCACCTGGACACCGCACAGAGGCTTGGCGGACCCGGGTAAGTGAACGAAAAAACCTGTAGGCTCCCGCCGTCCGGACAGGAACCCAAACTGGAGGGCGAGGGGGACCGCCCCTTTTTAACCTGTAGGTTCCTGTCCGGAAGGTGGGCGGATCCCCTCTCTCGTTGTGGGTGCTGTCGTGGCGATAGGAAAACAGTAAATAAAGCTATTTTCATTCTTTGATGCCATACTATCAGCTGTCATGGTTAGGACATGGTTAATGTCCTGTTCTCTCAGGGTTAATTTTGATGGCCTCCCTTTGGATCTGGGAGGGGTATTTATACTCAATCCAGACTAGGATTCCCTGTCAGCTATACTTTTATCTACTCTGTGTGCCTGACCCCTGGAGTGTGTGCCCGGTTTGCAATTGTTTTGCTTGCTCTCCGTGCTTCACTCGGCTTGTTTGTAATTTTGGATCTCTGGCTTCCCTTCTGACAATCCCCTGTCTCACCCCTTTGGTAGCTCGTGATCTCCTGTCTCTGATCTTAGCTTGTTTGACTACTCTCTTGTGTTTATCATCTCCTCTGCACCCCGGTGTCTGGCTCCACCCCCGACCACCTCCTACTCTGTCACATAGTTCAGATCCTGGTTGTTACCTGGTTAGTTACCCGGCACTTTGCTCAGCTCCCTTGCTGCTGTGTGCAGCTCTCCCAGCAGCAGTAATACCCGGGAGTCGTGACATTAGCACTGTGCTGGGGATTGGTTTCATCAATCCCCAAGACAGTGCAAAAATTTTCTAGATTAGTATTCATTATTTCATTTTGTTGAGTAGAATTGGCTTTGTTAAGAGTTCCACTGAGAACTGTCGGGAGGATTTTTATCTTCATAAGATACAAAGTGTGTTATGATATAAAATCCAGATCCATGGAGCTTATACATTATTTCATGTCTGTATACAGTAGATGCTTAGTTGTAGGGCATGCAAGAAACCAGACTAAAAGGGACGTAAATAGTGTGAGATTTGTTCAGAAAAGGGAAACAAAAAAATCATATAAGGAGGTTCATCAAGTGTGGGTATGCAAGAATAGGCACAACACCAATGTATGGGATGGAAATTCTCCTGCTCTCCCTACTCTTCAGCTGTGTGGGCCAATGTCAACTAGGAGAATAAACATCAAGAACATGGAGGGATTTGTAAGGAGTACCCCTCAATCTACAGCAAAGTTGTGATTGCAAGAACATCCAGTGGTGGGACAAGTCGGGAAGTAGATGGAATTTTATTGATAAGTCTCGAAGAGCTCCTTGTTCTTGGAGACATCAATAAAATTCCATTTATTTATACCACCTTGTTCTTTCCACTGGATGATCTTGTGCCCACATTTTTCCTGGAGATGGAGAGATACTCCTGCCACAAGCCTCCATGTTATTGACAGTAGATGCTTAGGGGCTGACACCAAATTCTAGAAATAGGTTCCCATATAGTGAATATGTTACAGATTTGTGTAATATCCATTTCATATTACAGTAGTAGTGTTGTAAATCACATTTCGTTAATGTTATGTCTCACTAGTGTGGTGGATACTTTAAATCCTTGGTTAAGATGGGCAGCAGTTATGCAGCACGGACAGATGACGTTGGTGCAGCAGAGAGATCCAAGTGCAATAATGGAAGCTGTTCTGGCAGACCAGCATGAGAAGGAGCAAGCAAGAACCAATGAAGCAGAATTCAGATTATGGCCACATGAGTAAAGGTACCGTCACACTCAGCGACGCTGCAGCGATATAGACAACGAGCCGATTGCTGGAGCGTCGCTGTTTTGGTCGCTGTAGAGACGTCAAACACAGCAGCTCCAGAACGATGCAGGAGCGATCCAGTGACGTAACGGTGACTCACTTATCGTTCTCACAGTTCGTTAGCTCCATGTAAAACATTGCTGACATCGTTGCTTTTGCTGTCAAACACCACGATACACGCCGACCTGATGACCAAATAAAGTTCTGGACTTCTAGCTCCGACCAGCGATATCACAGCGGGATCCAGATCGCTGCTGCGTGTCAAACACAACGAGATCGCTAACCAGGACGCTGCAACGTCACGGATCGTTGTCGTTCTCGTTGTAAAGTTGCTGAGTGTGAAGGTACCTTAATAAAGTTTCAATAAGCAAGGGAGCAGAGGAGATTTTGTATTTTGGAGTCGGTAAAGCAGAGCTGAGTTGCACAGGAGGGTTAAATGTGAAGCGGATCTGGCAATGTAGGAACCTTATCATAGAAAAAAAAAACTGGGGATACAGAACTGAGTTGCAAATCAACTTGTGTTACATGCAGATTTCAAGATATTTTAAACTATTATTGCTATAAAATATTGCATACACAAAATAACATGTTAATAAGTGGACATTCACTTAGGGTTTATTCACATGTTGTGGCCATGTGGTGTGTTTTGCTGTGACTTTCTGATATTGTCGGAAATGCTTTAGTTTTATCTCAATTTCAGAAAATCATTGCAACAACCATGGAAGTTGATATGTGAATAAACCCTTCCCTTGTTTTATTCAGAAACTAAAATTGATATTTTTTTTTATAATAGGCTAACAGGGATATTCTTGAGTTTAAATACCTAAATTACCCCAAGGTAATAAGATACTCCCCATATATCTGTCATCCGTGGACATGCATGCAAGCAAAGGGTAATGCCGTTACAACTAATTATAGGAAAGTGATGGTGGGAAATATCCATTACTTATTCATGTTTAATCTATGGATCATAGGCATAGCTATGCAGTAGTATTAATTCTAACAATAGGGTCTGGCTCCAGACAAGTTATTAACTGAGAAATAACATAGGATGACATTTATTTAGCTTCAACTACAGGAAAACTGGGGCTGCCCAAAGTACAAGCAGGCAAACATTGCAAATGGCGCGATTTCCCCATTTTGTGTAGGAAAGGGAAAGAAGCAGCCAGAGCTTTGGCTTGATGAATAATTAATACAGCAGCCTGATGTGCTGATAAATAATACATGGGTGGGAAATGGCACTTGGTTCTCCTTCCTCCATCCAAGCATCATCCACTTATCCAGCACAGGGCAGGAACATATTTGTTTTTCATGGCTACCCTGTTCAATGTGCATTATACTGTAATAACACAGCAAAACACTAAAAGTATTAAGTCACTGAGAAGCTGGAAAATGCAATCTGGTCAAGTCCTTAAACTGAAGATAAATTTTCACTGTCAAATTTTGAGTGTGTCACCTGTACTAAAATATAGTAACGGTGACATGCACTACATATGCAATCGGGCTATATACTATTGATGCCTCCCATCATTCTTCAACTAGATTCAATCTGGAAATAGAGACATACAAACCTAAGGCTAAGTACAGTGATCCAATCATTTTCACTAAGCACAGTAAATGCATACTTGTTGGAAATATATAGAATTAATCGAACATAACTGTTATGCATGTAATTCACTCATACAAGGGTAACAGGAATGATAAAGCCATCAACACAAAGAAGCCACACCCACACCCTACTAGACCCTGTATATCTATCTATATAATTGTCTAAGGGGTACTTCTGTCTGTTTGTCTGTCTGTCTGTCGCGGAAATCACGCATCGCTGATTGGTCGCGGCCGGCCGGCTGCGACCAATCAGCGACAGGCTTAGTCCGGTCGTGAATTGGCCCCTCCCTACTCCCCTCCAGTCAGTGCCAGTGTGTCGCCCCATCCCGGACCAACTTTTTACTATTGATGCTGCCTATGTGAAGCATTGCGAAATTACCCAGATGACTTAGCGGTCTCGCTTCGGTGGACGCCGGAGGGTGAGTATATAACTATTGTTTATTTAATTTTTTGGGATATGGTGCCCACACTGCTATATACTACGTGGGCTGTGTTATATACTGCATGGGCTGTGTTATATACTGCGTGGGCTGTGTTATATACTGCATGGGCTGTGTTATATACTGCGTGGGCTGTGTTATATACTGCGTGGGCTGTGTTATATACTGCCTGGCTGCTATATACTACATGGGCAGTGTTATATACTACGTGGCCTGTGTTATATACTGCGTGGGCTGTGCTATATATTACGTGGGCTGTGCTATATACTACGTGGCTGCTATATACTACGTGGCTGCTATATACTACGTGGCTGTCTGTGTTACGTGGGCTGTGCTATATACTATGTGGCTGCTATATACTATGTGGCTGCTATATACTACTTGGCTGTGCTATATACTACGTGGCTGTCTGTGTTATATACTACGTGGCTGTTATATACTACGTGGCTGTGTTATATACTACGTGGCTGTGCTATATACTACGTGGCTGTGCTAAGCGCGACATACATACATACATACATACATACATATTCTAGAATACCTGATGCGTTAGAATTGGGCCACCATCTAGTACTAGATAATCCCTAACCACACAACTAACAACAACACCTCAGACCTGGCTCCCTAAAAGGCCATCTAGGGGTTTCTCTTACTTCTTGAAGGACCAGAGAATTGTGGTCATTGTATACTTATAAATGTAGCCAACAAAGAAAATCAGTGAGAGGTGATATATAAAGCCCATCCCAAAATGTGTTAAGAGAGAACCAAAAGAGAAAATGGAAAATACCTGAAGTGAAGCAAACCAAGAAAAACAAAGCAAGGACAAAAGAACCATCAGTATTTCAACAGTGACAAATCGGGCTCAACACAGAGGCAAACAGACCACACAGCAAAAGGTCACCGGATTGAGTCCCGAAACCGAGTCATGACAATAACATTGTTTCTTGGACCTGTGTCTTTTTTTCATCTCCATTTGCCCCTTTGTGCTTCCAGCTTCACATAGCAGAATGGGCAGTCCTATTCTTAAGGCAGGTGCACATGGCCATAAATTATCTCATTCAAGAGAATAAGGACTATTATGCAAATGACACTCTGATAAGCATTTGATCAAAGTGTCAGCATAGTGTGATCCGATTCTCTCAGATGAGGAGAAGATGGAGAAAAAAATGTCTTCATCTTCTTCATTCTGTATGGCTGCGAAATTCAGACTACACTCAGATGTCATGTTTCCTATACACTCATTAACTTGGATGGCTGAGGGCGATCCATATATCGGATCAAGCTCAGACATGCATACATTTTTTCCTAGAACAGACACTTTGGTCCGGGTGCTATCCAATGTTTTGTCGAATCGCACTTGGACCAAAAATACTCTCGTCTGCACCTGCCCTAATATATTTCCCAGCAGCTGACTTCTCCTCAGTGCTCCATATACCCCCCTCCTGTGTGCTCTTGACTAGCCTCACCTCCCTGAATTATCATAAACTAACCTAATACCAACTAGAGAGTATGTAGAGCCTAGAGGAGCTACCATTGCAAGTGATATGGGCAGATTTAAAAATGAGCTATGTTGGTACAAATTATTAAATATATGTATTGAAAGGTGGCAGTTGGACAAGTAATGGATGAGAGGTATATGTGTAACACCCCAGGTGACCGGTTGTTACAGTGATATTGCCTTCCATTTGTGAAGGGTAATATGCGTGGAGGCAAGGGGGATCTTCTTTGCCAGGTAAGGCACCCACACACAACACATTCCAAATCCAGGCCAGAAGGGGGAGCTCTGAACCCGGATTCAGGGGAGCTTCTCTCAGATATATGTATCCTAGCCTGGAGGAGGAGTTAGAGAGTTGGTCCAGGGAGACCAAGAGAGGCAGTCGGAGAGAGACAGTGGACAGAGAAGGAAGTCTGGAACGGAGTGCAGACAGCGGAGCCGTGCAGCCAGGATTGAGCTGCAGCTCCAGGAAGGAAGGAGAACCCAAGGGGTTGAATGTGGTGGATCTACTGAGGGAAGGAGCAGAGGAGAGATAAAGGGCTCAGAGGGGAACTGCGACCGGGCACCCTCAGAGCCAGAACACAGCAACAGGGCACCAGGAGCCGAGGTCGTGTCGCTCTCCAGGACGCACGACAGAACTGGAGGGCTAAGAACTGTATGCGATTTTCCCACACCATACCTGAAGACGCAGCAGCACCTGAAGAGCCCGGGTCATGATAGAGACCCTGTAAAATGGCTAAAGCTGCCTTCCATACAGGTACCTGTCCCAGGACAGGGGAAAGAAGGGGTACCTTGCCAGCAAGCTTCAGGCAGCAGGGACCTCACACACCAGCGTTAGTAGGAAAGGCTCACAGATCTCACCTGGAAAAGGCATTCATCTATTGCCTCCAGGCCGGCCATACCACTGCGACACCTGTACCTGGTACCCTGGACTGAGATAGACTGCTACCATCAGTAAACCAGGTAAAGACTATCATATGGTGTTATTTGTTGGCATACACCATCATTGCCGCCCTCACCTTGGGAGCCCTGGGGGCCTCGCTTCACCTGTGGGAAGCATCACCATCCAGCCGCCATTCCATCTGACCAGCCCACAGGGCAGTGGGGTACTCGATATCGGGTCCGGTGTTCACAGGGGGATGTCACGGTGGCTGCGACCCGGTCCTTGGCCCTGGGTATCAACGTTAAAAGGGAAAAGTCTTTAAAGGGAATAAAGTTTATGTTCATGACGCCACCTGTGGTATTCGGTCAGTGGGGACCGACGCTGCTTTAAGGGGTCCTCTGGGGTGATGTTATGGCAGCTAGATGGTATACCTTCCCACAGGTGAAGTTTATTCCCAGGGCTCCCGCTGTGTAGATGGAAGTTGGTGAATCGTGCAGTAAAGAACGAGGACACAGGTTTGCAGTCTCTTTACCTTGTTTACTGAAGACTTCAGGCAGCCACAGTCCAGGGCACCAGATCACAGGGCAGGCAAGGTCCGGCCGGCTTGGAAGCAAGTTAGGAGTCCCCTTATCCAGGTGGAAATCAAAGCCTTCCTCTAGCGCCGTGGTGTTGTAGTTCCTTACTGCCTAAAGGCCCCGCCTCACATAGCGATTTACCAACGATCACGACCAGCGATACGACCTGGCCGTGATCGTTGGTAAGTCGCTGTGTGGTCGCTGGGGAGCTGTCACACAGACCGCTCTCTCCAGCGACCAACGATCAGGGGAACGACTTCGGCATCGTTGAAACTGTCTTCAACGATGCCGAAGTCCCCCTGCAGCACCCGGGTAACCAGGGTAAACATCGGGTTACTAAGCGCAGGGCTGCGCTTAGTAACCCGATGTTTACCCTGGTTACCAAAAAAAACAAACAGTACATACTCGCCTTTCGGTGTCCGTCAGGTCCCTTGCCGTCCGCTTCCTGCTCTGACTGATCCGCTGTACAGTGAGAGCAGAGCGCAGCGGTGACGTCACTGCTGTGATCTGCTCTCACTGTACGGCCGGATCTCAGTCAGAACAGGAAGCAGACGGCAAGGGACCTGACGGACATCAGATGGTGAGTATGTAGTGTTTTGGTTTTTTTTTACATTTACGCTGGTAACCAGGGTAAACATCGGGTTACTAAGCGCGGCCCTGCCCGGTATATTTTTTCCTGCTAGTTGTAAAGTATCAGCTGTGCTGTTATTTGGCTCAATACTTATCCATATCATTTGTATTCTTATAGTTTCACCGCATTTTCAATACCTGTTACCAATAAACAAGTTAGACTACAGAGAACAGTCTGCTTATTTGGAAGACAGAAGTGGTTTATGCTGTATGTTGGATCACACACCGTATCAACATGTATGAAGACAGAACAGGCTACATAGCTCCGTAAGCCCTCTTCTGCCTCAGACTGATCCAGTCTGTTTCCTGGCAAGAACTGTTCTGTCCTTTCCCTCCAAAACTACCATATATATATGGGGAATCACCTAGTAAATAGAATCAAAAGCTCCCCCTGGTGGCCTGCAGTGTGAATGTGTTGCATGTTTGTGGTACCTGGTTACAGTTATCCCTTCTTGCCTTCAAGCTTAACATCACTCTCCCCATGAGGAAAGCAATGCCACTGTGACGATCAGGACCCTGGGGCGCCACACATCACCCTAGGGGACCCCTTTAACCGGCGTGGGTCCCTACTGACCGAAAACCACAGGTGGCGTCACGAACAATAGACTTTATTCACAATTGCTCTTAAAAGGACGTTCCTCTTTTATTTGAGTGCCCAGGGCCACGGACCAGGTCGCAGCCACCCTGACATCCCCTTTAAGAGTGACCGGACCTGGTGCCGAGTACCCCACTGCCCAGGTGGGCGACTCATGTCACCTAGGTGCCAAGCCTCAGTGATGTAGGATCTGGAGAAGCAGGCTTTTGCATGTATAGTGCTGAAGGGTGTTTTTTAATGGGCCCAGATTTTGGGTGCAGATTTTAGGACTGGCCATAGAGCTGGAAGGGACTGGCCACTCTGTTACCTCCAGTTTCAGCATTTGGAATGGGTTTTAAAAGGCAGTTCAGCTGCCTCATTCAGTGTCTGGGAGCAGAGGTGGAAACACCTCTATTGGTGTTAAGGTACCGTCACACTCAGCGACGCTGCAGCGATATAGACAACGAGCCGATCGCTGCAGCGTCGCTGTTTAGGTCGCTGTAGAGACGTCAAACACAGCAGCTCCAGAACGATGCAGGAGTGATCCAGTGACGTAACGGTGACTCACTTATCGTTCTCACAGGTCGTTAGCTCCATGTTTAACATTGCTGACATCGTTGCTTTTGCTGTCAAACACGACGATACACGCCGACCTGACGACCAAATAAAGTTCTGGACTTCTAGCTCCGACCAGCGATATCACAGCGGGATCCAGATCGCTGCTGCGTGTCAAACACAACGAGATCGCTAACCAGGACGCTGCAACGTCACGGATCGTTGTCGTTCTCGTTGTAAAGTTGTTTAGTGTGAAGGTACCTTTAGTCAGATCCTGACAAGCAATGAGTGTGTCGGAATGGGTGAGCCCCATGCCTCTAAATGGGCTATTTACTTTCATGTTATCTTTATGTCCCGGAAAGTTTGTTTTGTTTTGTTAACCTGAATGCTTTATAGACACTATTCATTTGTTTTGAACCAAAGAATCATATCCTTGTGTGTGCACTAGCGTCTACCAGAGAGCTGATCCCTTACAGTATATAATATTGTAAGACTACACTGTGATTTTGGAAATAACCTTTTAAAAAGGATCTGACACTTGCCATAAATATGTTTTTTTACCTCCATCTTTCCTGAATATAAATCTAGTCTTTTCAGCCAACTGAACGTGGTCTTCAACTCTTCTCTGTGGAAATTTGTAGAGGACCACGGACAGTTGGCTTACTAGACTAGATTTATATACAGGGAAGAATGGGTCATATCTCAGGAACAAAAAGTCACAGGAACAAAAACATAAACAATGCCAGATTTAGGAGAACTGTGACAGCTACACCAACTAAATTGTGTTATTTATGGCAAGTGCAAGGTCCTCACTAAACGGATTGCACCAGATTAAAAATACAGGACTGCTTTGTTTCAAAAACAACACCAAATCTGTTCATATTCTTCATGTGGTATTGTATGGTCATTAATGATATTTAATTAATCTGTCAATATCTACCTGCTTTACACATGTATAGGGAGGTCTCAAATTCAAACACCTGACAAATACATTCAGAATATAAATATTTTTGTCTGATAAAGCGTAAAAATACAGCCCAGCAGGAATATATAAAAAAAAGTAGTACACTTTTGGTGCATACTGCTACCTTAAACGGACACTTCTGTAGAGCCACAGGAGGAACATGCTGAGACACAGCAGGGAGGAACAGTACGCCCGCACCCCCGTGCTATGTTTCCAGGGTAAACTCCCTTCTTCAAGCATGCGCCATGTATCCAAGATCCCATTTAAATAGCATATATCATGTGATAACTTCTTAAAAACAACAAATACAAGTACATTAAAGACATATAATGTACATATCCACATGTGAGGAATTTCCCTTTTTACAAAAACACATTAAAATTAGAATTCTCGTTCATTCCATTTGGATTTACCATGTTCAATGTATAAATCTAAAAGGTTTCTATCTCGGCAAAATTTTACTTCTTTATTTGTTGTTGATTTTTCCCAATAATTGTACTGTAGCGCCCCCACTGCCGCAGGGCCGGGGGGTACCCGGTACCGGGCCTCTGAGTCTCTGCTCTGGGGTTGTCACGGTAGCTAGACCCGGTCCGTGACCCTGCTGAGGGGCGTACAGTAATAGATGTGGATAGTGGTGGTGGTGCGGTGCAGTAAATAACGAGGACACCAGGTTGCAGTCTCTTTACCTCTTTACTGAAGGTCTCTGGGTCCTCAGTCCGGAATACGGCTCACCAGGCTGCGCAAGTCCGGCCGGTCCAATGGCACCTCCAGAGTTCTCCTTGCAGGTGGAAATCTGTGCCCTCCTGCTAGCGCTTGTGTGTTGTGGTCCTCCCCTGCTGTGCTTACGGGATAGTCCCCACAACTGTTGTGTCTGTTTCTCGTGTTCCCTCACAACTCGATTAGATGATCTTCTGCTAATCTTCCGTCCCTCCCAGGTGTTATGGTTGGGACGCACCCGTATGACGGGTAGGCTCGGAGCTCTTCCGGGACCCTAGAGTCGCCCCTCTCCACAGGTTGCCCCCTATGTCTGCGTAGGTGATTTAAGTGAGACAGCCCGCCTGTGACTGACTGTCCTGCCGTTGGTTTGAAGTATGGCTTAGAGCTCTGTACCTCCTCGGCGTTCTGGCCGCCGGTTGTTTACGCCTCAGTAGGATGTTGCCTCGTCTTACAGCACGACTCCTACTGGTATTCTCCTTCTTGCTTTGATCTCGTTTCTCACTCAGCACAATAAATCTCGCTTCTTGTCCTTTCTTAGGGTACCGCCGCTATGAAGTGCAGGCGCGGTCCCGTAGCTTTCTCTCTGTTTGCCAGGCCTCTGTCAGGATCCCACCCCTGACAGGGACCCTACCGAATCTTCCCCTGCAACACCCTCTGCCACAAGGTGTTGCCTGGTTCCAACCCAGTCAGCGTTCTCCCTAACTTCCTGCCTGACCCCCAGTTTTACCAGTATGTGAGGAGTGGCCTAATGAATAGTACCCTTAGCTCCCCCTGGAGGCCCGGCTGTGAAATGTATTGGTGTATGTGATACCTGGTCAGATGAACTCCTTCAGTGCCATCAGACGTACCATAGCCCCCCTTAGCGGCGGAGCCACAGTACTGCAACGACCAGGACTCTGGGGCGCTGCAGTACCACAACTAACCACCTTAGATCACACACTCAATGTCTAGCTTTATGAAAGTGTCACCTACCATTGTTTACCCAAACTTTTTCTTATTAACTGTATTCTCATCCTTCTTCTGTTTTTTCTTCTATTTCTTTTTTTCTCAAACTAAAAAAAAATCACTGAGTGATGTTCTGTCAAGCGGATTTTAATTGTATGTGACGTTTGGCCCACATATGCTTTTCAAGACATAAATTACATTTTCACTATTAGGCTATGTGTCCACGTTGCGGATATTTAGCGGTTTTTAGCGTTTTTACGGCGGTTTTCCGTTGCCGAAATGCTTAAAAAACGCTTACATAAAGCATCCCATTATTTTAATGCATTCCGCAATTTTTGTGCCCATGCTGCATTTTTTTTTCTGCAGCGGAAAAGTATTGCGGAAAAAAACCCACAGCATGTTCATTCATTTTGAGGAAAATCGGCGGTTTTGTCGCTATAAAATTGTATTTGGACCATTGAAAAAAAAAACCTGCTAAAAATCCTCAAAAAACCCCACAACAAATATGTGGAAAAAAACGCAAAAAAAAAAACGCAAGCGGATTTCCTGCGAAGGGAGTCCGGATTTGATCAGGAAAATTCTTCATACTTTCTGCAACGTGGGCACATAGCCTTACAGGTATAGAAACCTTTCACTGTAATTTTATATCTAGGGATTGGATGTACTATATAATCAACTTTCATGATAGTCACACGGTTCTGATAAGATAAACATGGGTATGGGCCCCTTTTTTTCAGTTTTAAACTGTATCTGTTTAAGTATTTATGTTTCACTAAAATTTTGCCAAATTAATTAATTCCCCTTCTTATAGACAAAGCGTGCGTTATCTTTAAATAGAACTCTAAATTTAGTGTATTTTTGTAACATTTTCCCGTGTTTTTTTGTAATACAACATTTACCTTAATCATGCATCCATGTGGATCAAATGTGGAGACAAACATTATTATTTCCCATTTTAGTGTTTATTTTCACACCTTTTTATTTTGACCCTATTTTTTTTGCCTATTTCCTTACTGATTTTTAATCTCCTCATTTTATCCCCTTTTGACAAACTTCTTTATTATTTGATTTTTATGATACTGATAATCCCTATCTGAGATCTGTCCTACTCTATCAGTCTTCCATATGTACTGCGAGGTCTGACACTGTCTACCTGCCATCCATGTGTAGTGCAGAGTCTGTCACTTTCTACCTGGCCTTCATGTGAAATACAAGGCCTGACATTCTATACCTGCCCTTCATGTGTAGCAGGGGATCTGTCACTCTCTATCTGCCCTCCATGTGTATTGCAGAGTCTGTCACTCTCTACCTGCTCTCCATGTGGTGTGCAGGGTCTATCACTTTCTACCTGCCTCTTATGTGTAGTGTGAGTTCTGACACTGTACCTGCCCTACATGTGTAGTGCTGGGTCAGACACTTTCTACTTGTCCTCCACCTCTACTCCAGGGTCTGTCACTCTCTACCTGTCCTTCATGTGCAGTGTGGAATCTGCCACTCTTTACCTGCCCTCTATGTGTAACGTGGGGTCTGTCACTTTCATCCTGTCCTTCATGTGTAGTGCAGAATCTGTCGCTCTATACCTACCCTCAATGTGTAGTATGGGATCTGTCACTCTCTACCTATCCTCCATGTGTAGTGCTGGGTCAGACACTCTCTACTTGTCCTCCACCTCTACTGCAGGGTCTGCCACTCTCTACCTTTCCTCCATGTGTAGTATGGGATCTGTCACTCTCTACCTATCCTCCATGTGTAGTGCTGGGTCAGACACTCTCTACTTGTCCTCCACCTCTACTGCAGGGTCTGTCACTCTCTAACTTTCCTCCATGTGCAGTGTGGGATCTGTCACTCTTTATCTGCCCTCTATGTGTAATGTGGGGTCTGTCACTTTCATCCTGTCCTTCATGTGTAGTGCAGGATCTGTCGCTCTATACCTACCCTCAATGTGTAGTGCAGGGTCTGTCACACTGTGCTTGCTCTCCATGTACAGAGTGGGATCTGTCACTTTTCACCTGCCCACCATGTGTAATGCGGTTTCCGTCACTTCCTTCCATGTACATTGTGAATCTGCCATTCTCTAAATGCCCTCCATTTGTGGGGTGCAGTCTTTCAGTCTCTACCTGAGTTGTTTTAAATAGCGATATACAGACATGGGCAAAATTGTTAGTACCTTCTGTTTAAGTAAGAAAAACCCACAACGGTCATTGAAATAATAACTTCAAACTGACAAGAGCAATTTTCAATTTCAATTTACTGAATATTAACTAATGAGAATCAGACATTGCTTCTGAATTGTGGTTCATTTCTGTTACTCTCAATGAGACTTCTGTACCCCTCCACAGGTATTTTGTCTCACTGCTCATGAGCAAACTGCTCCAGCAGTCTCAGGTATGAAGGTGTCTTCTCCTGACTGCAGGTTTCAGGTCCTTTCACATATGTTCATAGAATTTAGATTAATGCTCATAGAAACCACTTCAGGATAATCCGATGCTTTGATCTTAGCTATTCTTGGATGTTTTTAGCTGTACGTTTTGGGTCATTATCCTGTTGGAGGACCCATGACCTACGATTCAGACCAAGGTTTCTTACAATGGGGAGCACATTTTAATCCAGAATGCCTTGATAGTCTTGAGATTTCATTGTATCCCACACAGATTTAAAATACTCTGTCAGATGCAGCAAAGAAGCACAAAACATAACCGAACCTCCTCCATGTTTCACAGTAAGTACAATGTTCTTTGCCTGCTTTATTTTGCGTCTGTGAGCATAGAGCTCATGAGACTCGCCAAAAAGCTTCACTTTTGTCTTATTTGTCGAAAGGACATTCTCCCAGAAGTTTTATGGTTTGTCCATATGTATTTTGGCAAATTCCAGTCTCGATTTGTTATGATTTGCTTTCAACAATAGTTTCCTCCTTGGTCGTCTTCTATGAAGTCAACATTGAAATTAAGGAGAGAGAGAGCACATAGGGTGAAAAAAGTGATAATTTGGATGGCAATACGTGGTAGGTGTACTTACCTTTAGAGGTTGAGAAAGGTCACAACCCCTTGCAGAATATGAGAAGAAACAGTGATCGCTGCAGACTCCAGTGCATACCAATGTCACAAAGAAGGAAGGAGAAGACCGGGTGTCTCAATTTATCCGCGCTGACCACACATGATGGAAATATTCTTGAAAGCTTTATTGTGCAGATGCGTTTCGTGGCAATCTGCCACTTCATCAGGGCCAAAGATTGTAATTGGTGTATGACATTCTGACACTGGAGGGGGCGTTTCCACAGGAAGTGATGTCAGAGAGGTTGACTCACTCATAGAGCTTAAATTTCTGAATAATATGTACAACTGTAGTAACAGAAACATCGAGCTGTTTGGAGATGGTCTTATAACTTTTACCTTTAGAATGTCTATAATTTTCTTTCTAATTTCCTCTGACAACTCTTTCCTTAGATTTTTCTGGTCCATGATGAGAGTGGTAAACACCATGATACCAAACAGCACAGTGACTACTTTTCATCCTTAATTAGGCAAACTGACGGATTACAAGTTTATGATGCCAATTGCAGGACACTCCTTAGTTTAACATGTCCCTATGGACAAATTATTTTTAATCTTTTCTAGAGATACCATCATATTTGTTCAGGATTTTTGTGTAGTTTTTTTTTTTCTTCTGTTGAACCACAACTCAAAAGCAATTTTCTGTTTTTCCTTAGTTGATATTCAGTAAATTTAATAAAAAAAAATATTTTTTGTCAGTTTCCAGTTATTTCAATAAGCAATGTGGGTTTTCCTTACTTTAATATAAGGGTACAAATATATATACATATATACATATATATATATATATATATATATATATATATATATATATATACATGTAATGTTGCAGAAATTCACCCATGGATCAGCCACCACATTGTAGTGTAATGTACCCTAACTTGTAGGAGTGTGCATCTATGCTCATACCCACTTAGCCTCCTTAGTATGTACCTCAATTAATGCACGTTCCCTCCACAGCTAGCTATTATTTGCTCATCAGAAGCTGGCATTGTGATTTAGTCACTATTCTTTTACCTTAGTGACCTTGATCAATTTTTACTCTTATGCTTGATGCCTGCTAAATGATCTTTCAGCTGACACTTGAAACTTTCAGTTCCTCCATTACCACTCATATTTGGCTTGGCTGAGCGTACATGTTATCCTGTGGAGCAAGGAATGCTTAGTGGCTTTTCTTTTTAATTATTTATTTATTCAAAGGAAATAAGACATAAGCAAGATTTAGCCAACATCCCATAATGAACAGCAGTATAAAACATTATCCATAAATAAAATAAAAAAGAATAAAGACATTGTATGTACACATTTCCCAGTTGTGTAATACTTCCTCGAATATTCATCTCCTTATCTATATTTATCAAATGGCTATAGTCCATCTCCATAGTTTCATGCTGGACAAATAAAAAGCAAAGGAAACCAAAGGAAGAAAAAAATAACAAAAAAATGAATTTTTCATACTCTCCTTTTGGCTTCACATGTGTAGCCTATTGTGACTCATGTTAATGTCTATGTGTGAATATCAAAGTATTCACAAAACCCCTCAAACAACTATAAAATACAAATCAATTTCACTGAATATAATTAAAACAATTAGAGGAAAATGTGTATAAGGTTTCAGAGGGATTCAAATGTAACAAAGGTGGTGGGCACACACATATAAGCAGTCACAGGAATAACAGATGATCAATTTCAATTTTATGTTACAAATGGGCATAATCATATGCAATCTGAGTCTAAACATTCTGGGGTATATAATTCTGTATATTATACAAGTGCTATTAGAAACATGGAAAAACCTACATACAGTAGATGTCAGAATCAAAGAAATTTCAAAAGAGCTAAGGAAAAACCTCATATGTCCATCAACACTATCATGCTAGGGCATATCATAAAAAAATGTAGACAGACTCAGAAATATTGTTCTCAAATATACTGCTGCTTACCCTTAATATAATGTGGAGATCACCATGACCACCCTCAAAATAATAAACTTTCAATAGTTTATTTCTGTTAATGTTGATGATTATGGCTTACAGCCAACGAAAACCTAAAAGTCATTATCTGAGTAAATTACAATACTTTATAACACCAGCTTGAAAAATGATGTTAAAATCCAAAATGTTGGCCTACCGAAGTGTATATTCAGTAAATGCACTCAATACTTGGTTGGGGCTCCTTTTTTCATCAAATACTGCATCAATGTGGCGTGGCATGGAGGTGATTAGTCTTTGGCACTGCTGAGGTGTTATGGAAGCCCAGGTTGCTTTGATAGCAGCCTTCAGCTCGTCTGCATTGTTGGGTCTGGTGTCTCATCTTCCTCTTGGCCATACCCCATAGATTCTCTATCAGGTTAAGGTCAGGTGAGTTTGCTGCCAATCAAGCACAGTGATACTATTGTTTGTAATCCAGGTATTGGTACTTTTGGCAGTGTGGACAGGTGCCAAGTCCTGCTGGAGAATTAAATTTCCATCTTCAAAAAGCTTGTCGGCAGAGGGAAGCATGAAGTGCTCTAAAATTTCCTGGTAGACGGCTGCGCTGACTTTGGTCTTGATAAAACACAGTGGACCTACACCAGCAGATGACATGGCTCCCCAAACCATCGCTGATTGTGGAAACTTCACACTAGACCTCAAGCAGCTTGGATTGTGGCCTTTCCACTCTTCCTTCAGACCCTGGGACCTTGATTTCTAAATGAAATGCAAAATGTACTTTCATCTGAAAGCAACACCTTGGACCACTAAGCAACAGTCCAGGTCTTTTTCTCCTTGGCCCAGGTAAGACGCTTCTGGCATTGTCTATTGGTCATGAGTGGGTGACACAAGGAATGTGACACTTGTAGCCCATGTCCTGGATATGTCTGTGTGTGGTGGCTCTTGAAGAAATGACTCCAGCAGCAGTCCACTCCTTGTGAATCTCCCCCAAATTTTTTATGGCCTTTTCTTAACAATCCTTTCAAGGCTGCGATTATCCCAGTTGCTTGAGCACCTTTTTATACCATACTTTTTCCTTCCATTAATATGCTTGGATACAGCACTATGTGAACAGCCAGCTTCTTTAGCAATGACCTTTTGTGGCTTACCCTCCTTGTGGAGTGTGTCAATGACAGCCTTCTGGACATCTGTCAAGTCAGCGGTCTTCCCCATGATTGTGGAGCCTACTGAAACAGAATAAGGGACCTTTTTAAACACTTAGGAAGCCTTTGCAGGTGTTTTTTGTTAATTATTCAAATTTACGGAGATAATGACTTTTGGGTTATCATTTGCTGTAAGCCATATTCATCAACATTCACAGAAATAAACACTTGAAATAGATCACTCTGTTTGTAATGACTCTATATAATATGAGTTTCACTTTTTGTATTAAAGAACTGAAATAAATTAACTTTTTGCTAATATTCTAATTTAGTGATAAGCACCTGTAAGTCACTATCATATATTGGTAAATGGACACATAGCGTTACTATTGATGCATATCCTTGCTATACAGCGCATATATATATAAAAAGTGCACATGGGTTATTTTCCACATGAACCTCAGGTATACTCTAATGGGTTCACATGTGTGTATAACAAAAAAACTATTTGAATTTCACCCAGAAAGCTCAGACGATTTTTTTCTCATTTGTCACACAAGTGCAATACGTTTTAGCAGTTGCTAAGAATTTACAAGACTAAATACAGTTTATTATGCTAAAATATTGCAATATATTAATAAAAGTAAGATGCTATACAGTGGCTCCATATGGAATCCAATTTTTTTTTCCCACCCATAGACTTGAGTGGCTTTCTTTCACACACGGATTTGGTCCGTGAAAAAAAAATCGCTCATCTACACTGTTCCATTGAATAATATTTGGTTGAGTGGTGTCCATTTTTTCATAAACAGCACTTGGACCCAAAATATGCCTATGTAAATGTACCCTAATACTCAGTAGCTAACTAATAGCAGCAGACCACGTAGATGCAGATACAGTTGATAACAATGATGGGACAAGGAGCAGTCAGCTCCTTATTCCATCATTCTCTCTGCGTTTCAGCTCTAATGTCTAAGTCACACCCTCTGTAGGGAGCTTAAAAACACATTCTGTAGAAGCCGGAGCAGTGGGAATACAAGCAGAGGTGAATAATTTTCTTTTGATTACATCAGTGAGTACATTGTATGGGGATATACTATGTGTGGGTAATATACTGTTGGGCAATAATACTATGTGTAGGGGGATGTGGAGCCATCATAAAGTGTGGGGAGCTTTAGGGGCCATCAACTGTATGTGAGGGGACTCTAGGGGTAATCAATCTGTGTATTGGGCTTTAGGGGCTTTGAAACTGTGTGGAGGGATATACTGTAGTGGTGATCAAACTGTGTACCAGGGCTCTGTGGGGACCGTTAAACTGTGTAATGACTAATATACTGTGTGGAGGGCTGTGTTGTGCATTATACTGTGTGGTGGGCATTTACAGTGTGTAGGGCTGTGTAGGAGCAATATACTTTGTGGATGGCTGTGTGGGGGACATTATTCTGGGTGGAAGGCTGTGTAGAGGCCCTTAAACTGTGTGCCATCATACTTTATGGAGGCCATTACAATGTGTGGAGGCCATTATACTGTGTAAAGAGATGTATGGGGGCCACTATGCTGTATGGAGGTCATTATACTGTGTGGAGGTCTCTATACTGTGTTTATATATTTGTGGGGGAGGGAGTCAGCAATTAGGACTTCAGCTATTGGGCCCCATGATTCCTATGTACACCCCTGCTAATACTTCAATGCCCTCAGCAGAGATGACAAAGGACTCAATACTCGAACTTGAATGAGTGACAAATCTTTTCTCCATAAATATTGTCAGGTTTTTTTTACTTGATATACCTGTTCACTATGTGAACAAAAGTATTGGGACACCTACACATTACAACTACAGAAGCATTTATAACAATCTAAATCCATAGTCAATAATATAGGGTTGAAATCCAGTTGTTCCAACCAATCTCACTCAACCATGTCTGTGTAGGCTGGCGTAGGTGGTAGCCGTGAGCGAGGCACTTGTCTCCATTTAAGCCCCATAGCGCTACATGACAGTGTGAGTCCTGGCTGGGTCTGTAGACTTGTGCTGTGAGGGCATCAGTCTGCATGTAGCTGGTGTTACAGACAGATGAAGACCATAGGTTCCACAGTTAAATAAAGGAGCCTGTTTTTCAAACATAGAGTCTTTACTGAATGATAATTAGCAACGTATATATACAAGAGATAGCGGGTACAAAGTCTTGTGGTCGTTTCCTGTATGGAATAAAGAATTTTCCCTTACACCATATTTTTCCTCTGCAGTTCTACTCCGGGGCTCTGCAGTGTCTCTGTTTCGTCCCAAGTCACCACAGCCTAGCCTGAATGCCACAGTCCTGACTAGTGAGTCTGGTTACTTGCTAAGCAGTTCCACGTTTTATTTCTTCCACTACTGGTACCTTGGCTCTACCACTCAGGACCCTCACTAGTCCCACAAACTTGGAACTATTTAGGCCCATTACCTTCAGCATTGCAAGAGTGGAGGTTTGTGGTGTCCTATTAATTGATGCCTCCTCTGGAAAGCTACTGTGACTAATCAGTCACCCTTTCTTTAGGATCTCACCATCCCTATCCTCAAGTCTCCTCTTAGTGTGGATCACCCCAATGGCAGCATTGCTAACATTACACACTGAACTCCAGCTATCTACAGAAAGCAATGACTTGCCCTATGACTTGCCCCAACACTAATCCCCTCCCACTGTGGGCTAGTCTCAAACATTAACTCTATCTTACCCTAATGTCATTACCTATGCTACAGTCTACTATTTATCCATACAGTTGTAAGCAGATCACTGTATGCAACACGCAGACAAGGAAAAGGCGGAAGTAACAATTTAACTATTTATTCTCTGGGTGTAAATATAGGTGGGGATGATATGAACAGAAAGAAAATCGCGGTGAACAGGGTATTTCCATATTACAATATTCAATATACAATAATAGCAAAGTTGTTATCAACGCACAATAACTCTTGCAGCACTAATTCACTACGTTATATATCTAGTTTCTAGCGAGAACAATGTTCACAGTAATAAGGGTATTGCTACAATGATCCCCTTTATGTTCCAGGCCCTAGAGAGAGTCTCCGGTTCTTCACATTCTTCAAAGTCAATCAATGCTCTCTGGGCTCCCCGCCCTCTGGCTGGTCCCCATCCCATCTGTTGCACCACCCCAGACTGATTCCTGTACAGTACGTCAATGTCAGAAGTAATGGCCTCGTTGAGTAGCGCCTCCTGGTCACTGCCTCACATGTTAACTTCCGGATGTCAGAGTGCTGCCTAGGGGCTTTGGCTCTCCTGTATCACTCCATTTTGCATCATGTGCGACAGCCAGTCTTTTACTTCATGGTACATTTGAGGTAGGATCTGCCGATGCTCTCCCTTGCATTGAGTGACACTGACAGAGTCCACAGATCCCTTTTCACCAGAGTCAATTCTACTTTGTCAAGGTGCTGGGAGGTGGTTGATAGACTTTGAATCTGGCGGATCCATACCAGTTGTTGGAACACTCTCTTGCTTGCATGATGTCGGGTTACAGGGGTGCAACTATTCTTTCATCCTCCATCAGCCAGGAAGTGCCTGACATTCATCCCCAGGATAGCGATGGACCCTCCCCCCTCAGTAGCACAATCCCTTTTCTGCCCAAATCTTTTCCGCACACTTGCATAGACATCCACACTACTCCAGCCACCAGGATGGGCAGCTGATTGGCAGCCACCAGTCAAATGGTTGGTTCACTTCCGGAGCGAGCAGCGCCTGGATGCTGTCCATTAAACTCAGCCCAAGGGACAAGTCTCTCAGAAAGGATATCTTCAGAATCTTCATCCCCTCTCTCAGGTGTGTGGCTCACGGTGTGCTCCTTGATCGTGGAACGCATTCATTAAATAGATGCCCCCTTCTTCATTTTTCTCGGTTTGTACAGTCCCAGGAGATTTGTTCCCTTCTGTCACAAGTCCAGCATTCCACCCCACGTTCCCCTGATGGACAACGGCTTTGGGGTACATGGGACGAGAGGTATTCCAGTGCCAACTTCTCCCAATACTGGGCCATGGGGCCAGGCATCATGGTGTTAGTGAGCGTTCTTCTAAAACCGTGTAATTCCCCACTGATGTTCTGGAATTTTTGTCATAGCTCTGGGTCCCAGTCAGGCTCTATACTTCCTAAATCTGAAGCAGTCACTTCATGGCTCCAGACTAAATCTGTTAGAGAGCTCATATTTGGATTAGCGCATAGGAGCTCCTTCAGGTCCTGTCTCAAGTAGGGGTCTCCCAGGCCAACAACCAGTTGGTCTCTCAATACCTCATCAAGTGTCTTGTTGGTGATGGGTCATTACTATCTGCAAAGCATTTATGCACTGGGCCAAGCTCTCGTCCTCCTAGGTTAGTGGTGTCACTATGCACGTCCTCTGAGACATTGTACTTCTGATCACTTTGTCGACAATGTCACAGTTCCTTGACTGCCGGGACATAACTGTCTGTCATGCCTCTTCGTCTAGGGTCAATAAGTCTAACTCCGCCTGTAAGGCAGGGGCCATGGGATACATGGGTAACATACTTCTCAGTTGCTCCACCCAGTCCCACGGTAAAATTGCTCCCCGTAAACTTATGGAGGTTGCTAACAATAGCTCCCATCTGAATGCTCCCCCTGGTGGACTCGGTTATTGACTGGTCCCCATTTCTGTGCTGGAATGTTGCATCTTGTCAACTATGCAAAATGTAAGCAGGTCACCGAATGCAACACACAGACAAGGACAAGGCAGGGGCAAACCAACTCCCTCAGCAATCTCCAGAAAAACTCTCCAACAGCCATCTCCAAACACTGAACTTTCTCCTTTGCCACCAAACCAGAAAGTAGAACTATCACTGGCAACTCCTAAGTACCAGTGACGAGCATATATACCAGAGGGGAGTGGCCAACACAGAACAGCTGGGACACTTCAAGATGGAGAGTTCCAGGAGATAAACTGAATTGATTAACCCTTGCCACGACAGAGCAAGGAAAACCTGCCCTGCATAGTTTAATAGGCTAGAGAAGCAACTCTAATAAGGGCAGGAGTTTGTGTAACCAGATGTGAGAATCTTCTGGCCCCTCTCTGTCGCGGTATTCCTGTTGCAACAATGTTCAGAGTAATAATAGTGAAAATCTCTTCCAGACTTGTCACATTGGCCATTTATATCGGGGAACTGAGTCACGAATGTCACCTGACCTGGTGCTCAATAAAGACTCGTCCTTCTCCAAACACGCCTCCCTCTTATTGGTTCCACAGGGTTCAGTTTGAGCAGAAGGTGGCAGTCTCCAGACACAAATGCCATACAGCTCTGCGGAATCTTATCATCCACAACACAACCTCACATTACTATATTACTATACATTACACAGGATCATGTTACACTTCACATGATACAATATTTACAAAAGACGCAAGACATTATTCACATTAAATCACAATGGCTCATTTAAAAAATAAACCTGTATCTTTAAAAAGGAAACGTGGGAGGCATGTCCATATCCTTACACCTGGATGGACCTTGCTTTGTGCACTAGTGGCACAATCATGCTGAAACAGAAAAGGGCCTTCCCCAAACTGAAGAGTGAAGAACTTTCATGAACTGACTAGTTTGTCTTTATTACAGGACCACCCTGGTGTCAATCAGATCTAGAATGACCCGTTCTTTCACAAGTGTTTGTAAAGACAGATGACATGTTAAGGGCTGGATTTCATACTCCAGTGGCAATGGGACTAAAGGAAAAAAGCTGAATTCAATGATTAAGTGGTGTGTCCCAATACGTTTCTTCATAAAAAAATAGAAAAATGTTTAAATTCTGCCGGCAAATCACCACCGCATTTCTAAATAACTAAATAAATCAACCACAGGGGCAAGTTTATGGTTTCCCTTTGCTTCTTATCCCCCTTTATATGTGGATTGGTTGAAAAAAAAAATATATAATTAACAACATGATTTGAAAAAAGGGCCATAGGTCCCTGTAAAAAATTTTTCCAGCACCAGTAGACAGTTTTTGCATTTGTGTGATCCTATCACATTTATTGCATGACAATGGTGAATTATTAATGGAGACTTACCCTCCTAACCAATTACTGCAATATGAGCTCAAAAGGCGTCATATGATACCTGATATCCACTTGCTTGAAGAAAACGTGGCACCAAAACATCCTGTACGTCTAACACAGAGAAGGCTCATCAAGTTCTGTCCCACCTTGTTTCTCTATAGTTGAAAGCTTGAGTTCCACATCAGTTATTAGACATTGTTATACCTTATATTAAAGAAAAAAAATCACATCTATCTCATAGATTGACTGGCTGCGCTTAACCAACATTCTTCTGTTTCTTCCAGTAAGTAATTTCACAGTTTTTCTCTAGTCTAGTAATAGTGCAGCACCCACCTCATATGTCAAGGTTATATTGTCTGCTCTAGAGGCCACGTCTCACATAGCGATTTACCAACGATCACGACCAGCGATACGACCTGGCCGTGATCGTTGGTAAGTCGTTGTGTGGTCGCTGGGGAGCTGTCACACAGACAGCTCTCTCCAGCGACCAACGATCAGGGGAACGACTTTGGCATCGTTGAAACTGTCTTCAACGATGCCGAAGTCCCCCTGCAGCACCCGGGTAACCAGGGTAAACATCGGGTTACTAAGCGCAGGGCCGCGCTTAGTAACCCGATGTTTACCCTGGTTACCAAAAAAAACAAACAGTACATACTCGCCTTTCGGTGTCCGTCAGGTCCCTTGCCGTCTGCTTCCTGCTCTGACTGAGCCGCCGTACAGTGAGAGCAGAGCGCAGCGGTGACGTCACTGCTGTGCTCTGCTCTCACTGTACGGCGGCACTCAGAGCAGGAAGCGGACGGCAAGGGACCTGACGGACATCAGATGGTGAGTATGTACTGTTTGTTTTTTTTTACATTTACGCTGGTAACCAGGGTAAACATCGGGTTACTAAGCGCGGCCCTGCGCTTAGTAACCCGATGTTTACCCTGGTTACCAGTGAAGACATCGCTGGATCGGTGTCACACACACCGATTCAGCGATGTCAGCGGGACCTCAACGACCAAAAAAAGGTCCAGGCCATTCCGACACGACCAGCGATCTCACAGCAGGGGCCTGATCGCTGGTACGTGTCACACATAGCGAGATCGCTACTGAGGTCGCTGTTGCGTCACAAAACTAGTGACTCAGCAGCGATCTCGCTAGCGATCTCGCTATGTGAGACGGGGCCTTAGGTCTTGTGCTTAGCATAGCATTTAAGACATTTTAATTATTTCTCTTTCTTTGATTTTACTCCATGTTTACTAAAAATTCCACATACCACACATTTATCTCTTGACCACAAGAACAATCTCATCTCCTCAATATTTTTCTACCCTAGTGGACAATGAAGAAAATAATAAAATCGGCATTATTGATGCTGAGCTTCGTTCTTGGAATCACTGAGGTCTAAGTGGTCAGATCCCCAATGTTCAGTAAGCTATGGATATAGTGAAACATTAAATTAAGTACCTGAACACACCACGTTTATATAGATGGCTCCATTATATATCGATGTAATTGCTTCTTTCACTGCTGGGCTAACTAGAAAAAATGTATCTGGAGGATTTGAAAATATCTCACATAGCAAAATAACCTCCTAATATCAATACTCTTTATTAATATTTATTAAAAGCTGCAGAATTATAACCATACCCCAAAAAAGAATTCAAAAGGAAGCAATAAGGTGGAAAATAATCTATTAGTATGGTATAGGGCAGAGGTCCCCAAGCTTTCTGACCTTGAGAGCCACATCCAGCTATGAAAGAGTCGTGAGCCACATTCAGCTCTGAGAGAGGGTCGTGAGCCACAACCAGCTCCTTCCCCACTCACAGTAGTGACACCGAGAGCCTCCATTACCGGTATAATGACAACCAAAGCTTTTACACTGAAATAACACCAAGGCAGTATGCCAAGCTCTACGGTTTCCTATCTCACCCCATTCAGATCTGCTCTTATGTACAGGGCTACACACAAGTCACAATTTAGAGATCTGGTCTTAATAGTTATTTATACCAGGTGTTAATGCACCAAGCTGACAGGCAGCCGCGAGCCACACATCACGGGCTCGCGAGCCACATGTGGCTCCCTTGCTACAGGTTGGGGACCCCTGGTATAGGGTATCAAGGGCAGTACATACTGATATCCTTGATTTGGACACTCTTGCTACAGACTCCTTGCTGCCTCTGGTGTGACACTTCTCTTCCAACATCAGAATTTAAAAGTCTCTTGGGGGTGGCAATCAACTTGTCCTTTGTTGGCTGCTTGCCATTTCATTTGTGATGGATTTGAGTCACCCACCAGGGCAATGGTGATACTCGGTACCAGGTCTAGTTGCACTTAAAGGGGATGTCACGGTGGCTACGACTCGGTCCGTGGCCCTGGGACTCAATTAAAGGGGAAAGGTCTTTTAAGGGAATTGTGAAAGTCTATTTTCGTGACTCCACCTGTGGTTCTTGGTCAATAGGGACCGACGCTGCTTAAAGGGGTCCTCTGGGGTGATGTTGTGGCAGCAAGATGGTGACGCTTCCCACAGGTGAAGTGGGGTCCCCAGGGCTCCCAAGGTGTATGGCAGGGAAGATGTGTTACCAGTAAATAACGGAGGACACAGGGTTGCAGTCTTACCTGGTTTACTGGTGGTAGCAGGCCACAGTCCAGGACACCGGCAAAGGTACAGAAGGAGTCCAGGCAGCCCAGAAACAAGTGGAAATCCCCTTGGCAGGTCAGGTTGGGAGCCTTCCACTATGCGCTGCTTTCCTGGTCCCTTGTTCCCTGTAGTTTGCTGGCAAGGTACCCTTTTTCTCTCCTGTCCTGGGACAGTACCTGTACGGTAGGCAACTTGAGCCGTTTTCTTGGGGTCACTGACAGGGTGGCTCCAGGCTCTAACTGCTGCTGTACCTCCTGGCCTGGAGTTGGAATGTGTTGTTTGTGGGATAACCTGCCAAAGGGATCCCTCTTATATCCAGGCATAGCACTACCCTCCCCGAGAGGAAGGCAGCACTACTGTGGTACCCGAACTTCTGGGGTGCCACATATTCACCAACTAAAATAAGGCTCTTTGCTTTCCCCTTTAGTGGCAATTGTCACCCTCTTAGTTAGTAATGGCAATATACACTTGCAAACGGGCACGTGTGTTGCCGTCACCTGTAAAAAACTACATCAATTGCAGTTCAAGTTGGAGAATTTTGCAAACTTGCACGATACCCTAGGGTAATGTACCTTAATAGCGAGTGCTACTCACCCTCACTTGGGAGCTAGCCTTGGCAGAGGTGTCTTCTTGTTTCTTGTGCAGCTCTCTTGTTTCTGCTTTTCTATGACATCTTCGTTTATCGGATCTTTTAAGCCAGGAAACAGGAAACTTTTATTCTCTCTGCAATGCTTACACTGGCATGGCTGCACTCTTGGCACAGATACCAAATTGCCCTTTAACCCAGACATATTAGCAGCAACTTGATTCATTAATTATTTAGGACACAACACAACTCTCGCTCCAAATGAACGGCACTTTGCCCTATTCTGCAGCTACCCAGTGTCACTATAGACAGGCATTCTTTGGCATGAGGAGTATCCTCCACTAACTACTTTCACTAAAATTGTCACACTTTAGTTGCAGCACCCACAGAATAAACTACGCTAATAAACATTAGTATGGCATTAAAGTATGTACAGTAACTGAGAGGGGCGTAACTCTACCCAGTAATAATTGAACCCCTCGTCTCCTCCTTGGTCAGACTTCATCTGGAATACTGTGCCAAGTTTGCAAACCAAATTTAAAAAAAGAAAAACTGGAGCAATTTCAGAAATGAGCTACCAGGATGGTGTGTGGACTGCAAACTATGTCCTATGAGGAACAGTTAAAGGATCTGGGAATGTCTAGCTTGCAAAAAAGAGGCTAAGAGGAGACTTAACTCCTTTACCCCCAAGCCCGTTTGCGTCTTCATGACCCGGACAAATTTTACAATTCTGACCACTGACACTTTATGTAATAACTCTGGAATGCTTCAACGGATCACACTAATTCTGAGTCTGTTTTTTCATGACATATTGTACAAACATTTCTTTGATACGATTTGCGTTTATTTGTGAAAAAAAATGTAAGTTTGGCAAAAATGTTGAAAAATGAGCAATTTCAAACTTAAATTGTATGCCCTTAAATCAGTTATGTCACACAAAATAGTTAATAAATAACATTTCCCACATGTCTATTTACATCAGCACAATTTTTAAAACTTTTTTTTGTTAGGAAGTTATAAGGGATACCCCATATCAGGGGGAAAACCACTGTTTGGGCGCAGGGAAGGGCTCTGAAGGGTAGGAGCACCATTTGAATTTTTGAAAGTAAAATTTGCTGGAATAATTAGCAGACGTGTGGTGAGCACCTTGTACCCCGAGGTGCTTCACAGAATTTTACTTTGATCTGTGAAAATAAAAAAAAATCCCCACAAAACTAGTTTTAAGCCCATTTTTTTCATTTTCACAAGGATAGCAGTAGAAAATGGAAAAGAAAAAAATGTCCAGCTTCACCGAATCTGTGAAAAAGTGTTTTCTTTATTCACAAACTTAAACATGGAGGATACAAACTTCAGCACAAACCATATCGGTACGAATTGCAACGCGTTTCTGGAGACTAAGCTCCCTTAATCATGACCATGGTCCGTGCTCACGAAACTCAGCTTATGCATCAAAGGCGAGCTGGTTTATATTCCTTCTCTTCAAAGTAGAAAATGGACCCCAAAATGTGTTGTGAAATTTCTCCTGAGTACAACGATACCGCATATGTGGTCAAAACAGCTTTTGAGGCACAGTGCAAAGTTCAGAAGGGATGGAGCGCCATATTGGAGTTCAGATTTTGCTGAAATGGTTTGAGGGTGCCATGTCACATTGGTAGAGCCCCTGAAGTGCCAGAACAGCAGAAACCCCTCCTCCATATATGACTTCATTTTGCAAACTACACTCCCCAATGAATTCATCTAGGGGTACATTTTCACCACTAAAATGTTGTTTAGCCCAAGTTTTTAATTTTTTAATATTATACACCATTTTTACTGCAGCAGTTGTGCGTCAAAGGCATACAGCTAGACTTGTGCAAATTTTCCTGCAATAGTAATACTGCAATTTTTTTCAGCAGTGTAATTTTATACAGCATTTTTCGTGCTGCAGTTGTGCCTCAAAACACAAAAGAAAACTTATTTGGTTACAAATAGCATCGCTGTATTGTGCAGTCTAATAAGTCCATCTGAAGGGGGCCAATTTCCCTGCCATTGTAATACTGTAATTGTTTTCAGCAGTGTAATTTTATACCGCATTTTTCAAGATGCAATTGTGCCTCAAAACACAGAAAAAAATAATTTGGGTAGAAATAGCATCGCTGTATTGTGCAGTCTAATAAGTCCATCTGATGTGGGCCAATTTTCATGCCATTGTAATACTACAATGTTTTCTCAACAGGGATATATCATACTTAATTTAAAATGGGCAAGGCGCGTGATAAGGGACAGGGAAGTGGATGTGATGCTGATGGTGAGGGCAGAGGCCGCGGGTAAGATGAAACTGTGTCTGCTACAGAAGCGCAAAAACACACATCACGTCTATATAGCTCCCTGACCAACTTTGTAAGGGGGCGTGGAACACCACTCCTGAAGCCAGACCAGTGTTAAAAGGTTGTTGGATGGATAGCAGATTATTCCAGTCACTTTGCCAGCGCCACCAAGTCTTCCGGTTCACAGTTAAGTCTCAGTAGCCGTGATTCTGGACCACATAATCCTCCATCCTCCCACCATGCCGAGTGCCCGGTGACAAGTAATCCCACACTTAGACACTCCGAAGAGCCATTCACATTTTGATTTATAGATTCTGGCCGCTCGCCCTGCCCATTTCATGTGAGACATGAGGAGATCGCATGTAGTAATGCCCAAATATTTGAGCAGCCACGCTCACAAGAAATCGATGATGGGGAAAATGCAATTACTGTCTCAAGATGTGGATGATGATGAGACACAATTGCAAACAAGTAGTGTTGTTACGTTAGCAGGTCACGAGAAGGATCAAGGTGCGGAAGTTGAAGACAAGGTGGTGGATGATGAAGTCACTGACCCAACCTGGGAAGGCAACATGCAGAGCGAGGACAGCAGAGCACAGGGGGAGGTACCACAGCACCACAACAGGCAGGAAAAGGCAGTGGGTGGCCAGACACACAAGACTAACACAACTGTTCCCCAGAGCACCAACACGGGTGATGTTGCCAAGCCAAGGGTTAGGTGTTCCCGAGTCTGGCACTTTGCAAGAACATTCTAGTTAACAAAAAAAAGGCCATTTGCAACATATGCCATCCCAGCATCAGCAGGGGCCGCACAACTGCCAGCCTGACCACCACCAGCATGTTCAGGCACATGCCAGCAAAACACCAGACTAACATTGTGTGATTCTATTATTTTAATACTCAATGCTGATGGAATGAAGTATAATTAATATAATATAGCACGGCGTACAATTACATAATTTACATTTGCATAAAAATAAGGGAATTTCGGTAACCGTGTGGTATCTCCATCAGGGTCACATTTAATCTTTACCAAAATTCAATGGATGTAGCAGTCCAGAAAATAATAATGAGGTTCAGCTGGCATCAGCTCTTAACATTTGTAATGCGATAAAGGACTTATGGAGCGCCCCGCCTGAGCCTTGAGGTACTTGGTACCGGGTCCAGTCTTAAAGGGGATGTCACGGTGGCTGCGACCCAGTCCGTGGCCCTGGGCATCCAATTAAAGGGAAAGGTCTTTAAGGGGATTTGAAATGTCTGTGTTTTGTTTGTGATGCCACCTGTGGTGTTCGGTTAGTAGGGACCGACGCTGCTTAAAGGTGTCCTCTGGGGTGATGTTGTTGCAGCAAGATGGTAACGCTTCATACAGGTGAAGCGGGGTCCCCAGGGCTTCCCAGGTGTATGGCAAAATGGTGTAAGCTTATAAATGCACAAAGAACGAGGACACAGGTTTGCAAGTCTTTACCTGGTTTACTGATGGTAGTAGTAGTCTTCAGTCCAGGGTTCCAAGTACAGGGTAGCTGTGGTCCGGCCGGCTTGGAGGCAATAAGCGATCCCTTTACCAGGTGAGGTCCGTAAGCCTTTCCTGCTAGCGCCGTTTAGTTAATTAGGTCCCTGCTGCTTGAAGCTCAGTGCAAGTCCCCTCTCTCCTGTCCGAAGACAGATGTATGTACGATAGGCAATTTGAGCCTATTTATAGGATCTCTTAGATGACCCAGCTCTCAGTCACTGCTTCACCTCAGACTTGTTACGGGCAATTGACATATAGTGCTTTCCCCTCCAGTTCTGTCGTGCGTCCTGGAGTACAACATGACCTGGGCTCCCGGTACCCGACTTCTGCGCTCTGTCTCTAAGGGTGTCCTTCTGCCGTTCCTCTCCTGAGCCCTTTCCTCCTCTATGCTTCTTTCCTATAAGCTCCTCCACAATTCAAGTCTCATTCTGCTTCTCTTCCCAGGGGTAGCAGCTCCCTCCTGGCTGCTTGGCCCCCACATCTGCTCCAGACGTCCTTCAGCTACTGGAGACCAGCTGTCTCCCTCCACTCTCTCTCTCTGACTCCCTGAGACTGACTGGCTCCTCCTCCAGACCAGGATACATTAAGTGTAAGGGAGCTCCCCTGAATCCAGGTCCTGAGCTTTCCCTCCTGGCCTAGATTCAGATTGTGTTGAATGCGAGTGCGTTACCTGATAGATAGGATCCCCTTTGCCTCCAAGCATGACATCACCCTCCCAGAAGGGAAGGCAACATCACTGCAGCAACCAGTTACCTGGGGGTGCTGCACTTATTTAATGAGCCCTTTTACTTATTGACTCTACTAAAAGCTATTTCCCAGTTTTATACAGGAAAGATTTATATCTTGGTACCATGTTAGCCAGTAGATAGAAAAATATTTAGAATTGAGAGTCCTTAGTGGTTGATACCTTTTAATAGCTAAATGAAAAGATGGTAACAAATTGCAAGCTTTCGAGACTACTCAGGCCTCTTCATCAGGCATAGGTCCTGGTCGTCGCAGTGGTATTGCTTTCCTCTCGGGGAGAGTGATGCTACATTTGGAGGCAAAGAAGGATAACTGCATCCAGGTATCAAAAACATGCAACACATTTCCATAGGAGGGAGGAGGAGCTCAAGCGCCAGGCTGCGCATGAAAAAGATCTGCAGGCCAAAGCTCGGGCCCGGAAGGTGGGCCATGGAGACTGAGGCCCGC
This sequence comes from Ranitomeya variabilis, assembly GCF_051348905.1. Taxonomy (NCBI): domain Eukaryota; kingdom Metazoa; phylum Chordata; class Amphibia; order Anura; family Dendrobatidae; genus Ranitomeya; species Ranitomeya variabilis. The sequence continues at coordinate 81,053,210 of NC_135234.1, forward strand.
AGGGGTGTGGAACCGTGGTCACATTCCGCCTTAATGCTGGCTGGGGTTTCATCAAGGAATCGGACCTTTACCCCGAGGTCTTCGTGAACAGACGGGATGTGGAGGCGCACTTGATGGAGGGCCACCCTGGCAGGGACCTCTATCCTGGTGACCGTGTCACCTACACCAGACATTGGGGAGACAAGGGGTGGTATGCCCTTCACATGCATAAACGTGAACTGAGTGAGGAGAGATCGCCACCTCGCAGCCTGGAGCCATTACCACCAGCGGTACCGTGTTACTCAGCATGGCCTCCATCTGAACCGGTGACTCCTGCACCAGTCACCATGTGTTCAAATTGCACCCAAACTGTCGTGAAGCAGAGGTCAGTGAGCACTCAAACTCCCATCACGAGTGCAGACGCACTCTATGTGGTACCTGGTAGCCGCACATATCCTAAGGGACTGCCTCCGCCAGTACTACCTCCGGAACTGCTAAAGTAATTTAGAAATGTGAAAAATGACTGTAAATAGTTCACTGTTGCCTTTTTGCTACTAACGTTTATTGAACCCGACCAGGGTTTCTTCTTAAAGGGGTCCCATGTTAAAGGGATCCTGTGTTTTGCACAGTTACCTTCCATTTAAAGAACATTGGAATCATGGACAGTGAATGATTCACAAACTGTCTTGTAAATAGTTTGCACCTTCTTAAAGGTGCTTCCTACTGGTTTTACAAAAGAAGCTTCTAAATAGACTGCTTCTAAAGAGACTGTTTCTAATTTTGCTGTCAAAGCTATTTTGTTTTACAGAGACCTGAAGAAAAACCCGTCTGGCGCGGCAGGATTCCGGGTCTGGATACACGCCTTGTAGCCCGCCCAAGCCAACGTTGAGGTTTAATGACGGGTCCCTCGCATCGTTGCTGCTGTTTCTAAAGTTTTAATTGACTTGGATATTAATGTGACTGCTACTTTGCATTACCTCATTCAAAAGACTTGAATATTGTTTAAATCCTTAAAGGGAATGTTTAATCGTTGCACTTTGACAGAGTATATTAAAGAGTTAATATAGTTAATTTAGTAATGAAAGCCGAAGATTGAATTTAGTCAGAATGATGTTTCAATATAGCCGATAGTGAGTACTGATATCCTGATGCACTTTTGATAAAATGAAGAGAAAAAAAAGTAATCCGCGGGGGTTGGACGAAAAACTTTGAGATAGTATACCCGTGAGGGTCGTGGTACTTAATAGTTAGTTAATAATCATATTGTTTTATTAAAGTTCCTATCCGTGAAAGTAGGCCTACAATGTAAATAGTTAATGCAACGTTCAAGTGTCCTCACCTCCCATAAAGGGAAGCACCAGTTCATATTAATTTGTTTTATAGCATTTTAAAAATTTGTATGTCTTTTGCTAACCTGCAACTGTTGTTTTTCTTTTCCCAGTCCGGGAGTACTGGATTTAACGGGGGGAGTGCGGCACCCCAGGGTCCTGGTCGTTGCAGTGGTATTGCTTTCCTCTCGGGGAGAGTGATGCTACGTTTGGAGGCAAAGAAGGACAACTGCATCCAGATATCACAAACATGCAACACATTTCACACTCCAGACCACCAGGGGGAGCTTCTGCTCCTATTTATTAGGTCACTCCCCATATATATATATATATATATATATATATATATATATATATATATAACTGGTAGTCTGTAGGGAAAGTAAGAACGTTCCAGACCAGAGTCTGAGGAGGATGGAGGGTTAAAGGAGCTGTGCATGCCCTCAGAGCTGCAGCTCCCAGAAAGAGACATTGAAAGGCAGAATTGTATTGCAGCGAGCGTGAAGGAAGTCGAAGCAAAGGAGAGGATACCAGAAGGGGACCAGCCACGCACAAGCTGTCTCCTTCTGAGGCGCAAATCCCGGTAGCCGGAACACCGAGGGAGTAAGGACCTCTACGCCTTATTTCAGAGACCGGCAGGACAGCTAATTGCAGGTTACCTGTCCGCACCAACACCCAGGAGGCACGGTGACACCTACAGAGCCGGGTTATCTAAGAGACCCTATAAACAGGCTCAAGTCACCAGTCATACGGGTATTGTCCTATCCTATATGGGGGACAGAGAGAGCAAAAGATCGCATCTGTGAGACCCTTATGTGAAGCCATAGGCAGTAAGGGACTACACCACCGCAGCGCAAAGGAAGGCTACTGATTTCCACCTGGATAAGGGAACTCTGGACTTGCCTCCAAACCGGCCGGACTCTGCCTGCTCTGTGATCTGGTGCCCTGGACTGTGGATGCTTAAGTCTTCAGTAAAGGTAAAGAGACTGCAACCCTGTGTCCTCGTTCTTCACTGCGCCATTCATCATTCACCATCTACACACCGGGAAGCCCTGGGGATACACTTCACCTGTGGGAAGGTATACCATCTAGCTGCCATAACATCACCCCAGCGGACCCCTTAAAGCAGCGTCAGTCACCCTGACTCAATACCACAGGTGGCTTCACGAACATAAACTCTATCCCTTTAAAGACCTTTCCCTTTTACACGGACGTCCCAGGGCCACAGACCGGGTCAGCCACCGTGACATCCTCCTGTGAACTGCAGGACCTGGTACCGAGTACCCCACTCCTTCATGTCACCTGTCTTATCCATGTTTTTTTTTTTTTTTTTTTTCCTGTGATGTTTTGTGCATAAATATGTGATTTTCCAGAATTTCTTTTAGTCTATGCCTGATGAAGAGGCCTGAGTAGTCTCGAAAGCTTGCAATTTGTTACCATCTTTTCAGTTAGCCATTAAAAGGTATCAACCACTGAGGACTCTCAATTCTAAATATTTTTCCCAGTTTTATAATAATTAATGGGGATGCTTTGTTTGCAGTCAAATCCGTAACTATTTTGTGCAGCAAATTTTTGCTTATGTTGGTCACATTTCATAAAAATATCCCCTCTTTCTGAACTGGCAATTCTTCTGTTCTCTTGGATTTCAAGGAAGCAACAATTAGGGAAACGCCTTGCAGTGCAGAAAAGTTTTCATAAATCTTTTTTCATTGTTTTGTGAAAATTAATTGGAATGATTGTTGGTGTTTTTGGTACATTTTTTACTCTTTTTGACCTCAACAGAAAGGTAAAAATTAGAAGTGCAAATGGATTATTGCAGTCTTGTTCTGGGCACAAGAGGGACAGCTGAGATGAAATCTGCAATATCCTTGCGCAGAGTTGGCCGCCAATAATACCAGGAAATGAGGACAGCTGTTTACTTTTGTCCCGCATGACCAGCCAATTTGGACGAGTGACCCCACAGAAGGACCCACTTCCTGTCTGGTTCAGCAATGAAAGTCTTTCCGGATGGGACCCAAGACAAATCCAGTAGAGCAACCATAATTATTTTGGAGGCCTCAATAATGTATTGAGGCTCTGCCTCCTGATTGGAAGACAGGAAGGACATAGAGAATGCATCTATCTTGAAGTTCTTACAGTCGTCTGGGAAGGAGAAAAGAGTTGAAGCGGGCGAAGAACAGAGGCGACCTAGCTTGCTGTGGATTTAGCTGCTATGCGGACTGCAGATTGACCACAAAAATCTAGCCTATGTAAATAACCACCAGATGCATCGTGCTTCAAGCAAGAATCGCCACTCCTCCATAACCAGTTTTAATGATTAATTGCATTCTAGAGTTGAGAAGATTTTGGAAAAGAAGCTGCAGGTCACCATGGGAGACTTCTGGGTAAGAACACCTCTGAGGAAAAAGCATCCAGCTCTGTTATATTTGATTGTGGATTATATTGCTCCATGTTTTTGTGGATGGAGCAGAGGAGAAGGCCTTTTTTAAAGAAGCAAAGGGGTTCTCTGCCTCTGGAGGTCACACCTTAGGGTCGGCTCCCTTGCAGGTCCGTGAAGAAATAGGAGGAGTCCGAGAGGAGAAATGTGGAATGAACTGGGAGTATTAATATGCAAGTCAGAGAAACTGCTGGATAGCTTTCAGACTGTCAGGATGGGGCTACTACAGGACATGAGACACTTCCTCTTGATCCATTTTCAGGCCGGTCTCAGAGATGATGTATCCAAGAAACGCAAGAGAGGTCTGCTAGAAGACGCATGTTTCTTACTTGGCATTCAGATGACCAGGAAGAAAGTTGATCTGCCAGTCATACAGCCTCTATGAGGTGGTATTGTCTCTGCCTTGTTTTTGTCAAAGACATCAGCGTGCGTCCAATATGCAGCAGGCAAGCTAGGCAAATTAGATGTAGAAGCCAGAGGTTGAGCAAGACAAATGGGAACTAGATAACTCTTGTGGCACTCCTACCACCAACAGAGCACTGTTCTGGATTTCCAATCCAAGACAGGCTCGTGTTTTCGCAGCCATAGAAGACTTAGAACCAGAGGATGAAACAGACCTGATAGCTCATCGAGAGGAGTCTTCTCCGAGTGTAGCATTCCTACTGCAATTCCACAGGCTCAGTAACAAAAAGGATGGTCTCAGAAAGAGGTTTACATCTACCAATGAAAGCACCAATGAGTCCTGTAGATATTTTATCAGGATTTGATACTGTTCCACAACGGCCTGTTGAATGAGATTTCCTGTGGAACCCGGGTCCAGATAGGCCGACTTGACAAAATGGATGTGGCCAATGGAAACTGATACTGACAGTCAACAAAAGAGAGGAGTGATCCTTGCCCAGGGTAGCCTCTCCAACAGACCCTAGGCTGTGAAGTTTTCTGATTTTTCCTGGCAGGAACTGATCAAATGTCCAGGACCGCCACAATAGAAACACCTTTCCTCAGCAAGATCGAGCTCCTGATGATTCTTGGCCATCTTCATTTGGTCAATAGACTCTAGAGAAGGTGCTGAAGTTGAGGCTTGTTGCAAGATTCACCTTTGAAAGGTAGAACCCAGGTGTAAAGATCTTCTCTCACAGGTCACCTCCTTGGAAAACTCCTGAAACCTGATGTCGATGCGAGTTGCCAGGGACACCAGGTCATCCACTGAGATGGATATATCATGACCGGCCAGCTCATCCTTGATTCTCCCAAAAAGACCTTCCCAGAAGGTGGCCACCAGCTCATAATTATTCTGGGAGACCTCGGAACACAGGGTATAGAATCGGACTGGATACTGCCTCACTGTGAGGTTTCCCTGGCATAGTCTGAGGAGAGAAGATAGTGAGAAGGAAACGCAGCTGGGCTCATCAAAATCTTATGTAAGACCTCTAAAAAAGACTGGAGGTTCAAAGCAAGATGATCCCCCTCTCTGCCATAGGGGATTGAGCCACGCCAGAGCTTCACTAGTGAGATGGGACATGATGAAAGCCACTTTGGCCCCATCTGAAGTGAATCACTGCCCTGGATGGGGAGGAGCGTGCAGGAATGCCGGTGCTACAATCTCATTGGTGTTTTGGACAGAGTATTTGTCAGTAATGCCATTGAAAAATGTTAGTTTAAAGTCTAAAAAGTCTGCAAGCAGATGAATTTTCTGTGGTTTTTTTAGCATTTTTCTAGTGGTTTTATTTTTTGGTTTTATTCAAAAACTTAGCATGTTGTTTGTGTGACAATTTGTTTTTCTGTAGTTTTCCCATATTTTCAACAATATAAAAAAATACATGTTACAAGTGTAACGAAAAATGCTATAAAGTTCCTGGAAATCATGGGAGTTTTTCTAGTGTATAGATCCATTGTAAAAACAGTGCATGTGAAGGTCTTAAATGACTTATTTTTGTAGATTTAAACAAGCCAAGCTTAAATATATGCCAGCCTCACTACCACCCAATGTGAATGATCGCGGCAAGATACATTTATTGTACATCCATTCTAAGGGGTCATGACCTTTAGGATCACATTATCCATGAGTGATGGTAGTAACAGGGACAAAGAAGTGACAAGCGCACCTTCATTGTAATGACAAAGAGTGATTGTCATAAATAAATTACACAGCGTAGATGATGGGTGAATATGATGGATGTCAAGAATATATGATCAAAATTTAATATGACTGCAAATGGAAATGTAATACAAGCTAATAAATAAGGATACAATTACCTTTTTACTTGGTGATTCAAGTCAGATTGCAAAAAGAATACTTAATGTCAGAAATTAGACTGCAGTCTTACTTATTAAGTTATTTATAAAATATAAATTACTTGAACAAACCCCACTAACATTAATGTGAACAGAGCCTTTCTAGGTATGCACTGCCAGTACTTTCATTAAATGTATACAGGATGTAAAAAGTAAATTGATATGTCCCCTAACAATTAAACTTGATTTCTAAAACGTTTTGGGTCCTCTTTCCTGAAAGTGGACAAACCCTTTAATAATGAGTGTATCAGAAATATGTGATCATCTCCTTAGAAGTGGTTTTTGTTCTCCGTAAAGTGTTACTGTACCTTGCAATGAGGCTGCTACCGCCTACAGCTTTCACACTCGGAAATTCAATTGCCCACAGGGAATCCCTTCACAACAAGGAATGATTGCAAACGTGGTCTGCATACAACTGCAGTCAGCACAAATCTAGCCAAAAGATGGCATGTAACCACAGTCCCTGATTCAGCACAATAGATATTTTACGTCTCTTATGTTCCCTTCCTGCTCTCCAGACAAACAAAAAATGTCAATGTCAAACAATCTGAGATTAGTCACTTTATAAATCATACTGCCCATCTATCTATCTATCTATCTATCTATCTACAGTTGTGCTCAAAAGTTTACATACCCCGGTAGAATTTTTCCTTTCTTTTTTCTTTTCAGACTGATAACACCAACATTTTTTCTCCACTCATGGTTAGTGGTTGGGTGAAGCCATTTATTGTCAAACTACAGTGTTTTCTCATTTTAAATCATAATGACAACCCAAAACATCCAAATGACCCTGATCAAAAGTTCACGTACCCTCGTGATTTTGGCCTGATAACATGCACAGAAGTTGACACAAATGGATTTGAATGTCTACTAAAGGTAATATCCTCACCTGTGACCTGTTTGCATGTAATCAGTGTGTGCATAAAAGCTGAGTGAGTTTCTGGGATCCAGACAGACTCCTGCATCTTTTATCCAGCCACTGAAGTTTCTGGATTGTGAGTTATGGAGAAAGCAAAAGAATTGTCAACAGATCTAAGGAAAAAGGTAGTTGAACTGTATAAAGCAGAAAAGGGATACAAAAAAATATATCCAAGGAATTGATAATGCCAGTCAGCAGCATTCAAACTGATTAACAAATGGAAAATCAGGGGCTCTGTAAAAACAAAAACACGGTCAGGTAGACCAACAAAAATTTCATCCAAAATTGCCAGGAAAATTGTTCAGGATGCTATGAAAAACCCACAAATATCATCAGCTGAAATACTGGACTCTCTGAAAACTAGTGGTGTGGCCGTTTTAACCCCTTCACGACCGTGCCCTTTTCCGTTTTTGCGTTCTCGTTTTTCGCTCCCCTCCTTCCCAGAGCCATAACTTTTTTATTTTTCCGTCAATATGGCCATGTTAGGGCTTGTTTTTTGCGGGACAAGAGGCACTTTTGAACAACATAATTGGTTTTAGCATGTCGTGTACTAGAGAACAGGAAAAAAATTCCAAGTGCGATAATATTGCAAAAAAAGTGCAATCCCACCCTTGTTTTTTGCTTGGCTTTTTTGCTAGGTTCACTAAATGCTAAAACTGACCAGCTATTTTGATTCGCCAGGTCATTACGAGTTTATAGACATCAAACATGTCTAGATTACGTTTTATCTAAGTGGTAAAAAAAAATTCCAAACTTTGCTAAAAAAAATAAAAAAAAATAAAAAATTGCGCAATTTTTCAATACCCGTAGCGATGCCATTTTTCATGATCTGGGATCAAGTGAGGGCTTATTTTTTGCTTGCCGAGCTGACATTTTTAATGATACCATTTTGGTGCAGATACGTTCTTTTGATCGCCCGTTATTGCATTTTAATGCAATGTCGCTGCGACCACAAAAACGTAATTCTGGCGTTTCAAATTTTTTTTCTCGCTACGCTGTTTAGCGATCAAGTTAATCCTTTTTTTATTGATAGATCGTGCAATTCTGAACGTGGCATTTTTTTTTACTTTTTTTTTTTTTTTTTTTACTTTTGCCATGCTTCAATAGCCTCCATGGGAGGCTAGAAGCTGGCACAACTCGATCGGCTCAGCTACATGGGAGCAATCATCAGATCGCTCCTGTGTAGCTGAATTCCTGCATTGCTATGAGTGCCGACCACAAGGTGGCGCTCATAGCAATCCGGCATCAGCAACCATAGAGGTCTCAAGGATCTCTATGGTTACTATGCAGATGCATCGCTGACCCCCGATCATGTGACGGGGGTCGGCGATGCGCTCATTTCTGGCCCGATGGCCGGAAGCGCCAAATAAATGCCGCTGTCAGCACTTGACAGCGGCATTTAACTAGTTAATAGCGGCGGGTGAATCGTGATTTCACCCGCCGCTATGGCGGGCACATGTCAGCTGTTCAAAACAGCTGACATGTCCCAGCTTTGAGGTGGGCTCAGCGCCGGAGCCCACATCAAAGCAGGGGATCCGACCTCCGCAGTAATAATACAATAAGGAGGTACTTGAAGAAAAATGGGCTTCATGGTCGAGTCGCCAGAACAAAGCCATTACTGCGCAAATTCCACAAAGTATCTCTCCTACAATACGCAAAACAGCACATAGACAAGCCTCAAAACTTCTGAAACAGAGTAGTTTGGAGTGATGAGACCAAAATTGAACTTTTGAAGAGAGGTCAACAAGGCTTATGATGAAAGGAACACCATTCCTACTGTAAAGCACAGAGGTGGATGGCTGATGTTTTGGGGATTTGTGAGCTACAAAAGGCACAGGAAACTTGGTCAAAGTTGAAGGAAAAATGAATGCAGCAAATATTGGAGGCACATTTGCATATTCTCGGAAAAAAATGGCAAGAAGCAAAAATTCTGCCGGGGTATGTAAACTTTTGAGCATAACTGTATCTATCTATCTATCTGTAAAGAAAAAGAATGAAAGAACAGCACCTAATAAAATAGTTGGGTGCAATGTTGTGAATTCCGTTCTCGGGCTCCCTCCTCTGGTCATGAATGGTACTTTGTTGAGTTCTGTTCGTGGGCTCCCTCTGGTGGCTTTGAGTGATACGGCTGGTCTTTAGCTGGGCTCCCAGCTGCCTCGTTTTCTGCTATGCTGGTTTGCCTATCAGGTCATTTCAAGTGTTCCTAACCACCAGGTCCATAACAGTACAGCTGGCCCTAAAGTGTTAATGCATCGCAAAAGAGGGATAAGAGAAGTTCTGAGCTCATTTTTTTTTCTCTGCAGTGTGTTTAGCCTCTCTCCTCCCCTTAATCTCTGGGTGGTTCAGGACTCAGCTGCAGATATGGACATTCAAAGCCTGTCCTCTAGTGTGGATCATCTCACTGCAAGGGTACAAGGCATTCAGGATTATGTAGTTCACAGTCCTATGTCAGAGCCTAAAATACCAATTCCTGATTTGTTCTCTAGAGATAGATCTAAGTTTTTGAATTTCAAAAATAATTGCAAATTGTTTCTTGCTCTGAGACCTCACTCCTCTGGTGACCCTGCTCAACAAGTTAAAATTATTATTTCTTTGTTACGTGGTGACCCTCAAGATTGGGCATTCTCCCTGGCGCCGGGAGATCCTGCATTGCTAAATGTGGATGCGTTTTTTCTGGCGCTTGGATTGCTTTATGTGGAACCTAATTTTGTAGACCAGGCAGAAAAGATTTTGCTGGCTCTGTCTCAGGGTCAGGATGAAGCGGAGGTTTACTGTCAGAGGTTTAGGAAATGGTCTGTGCTCACTCAGTGGAATGAGTGTGCCCTGGCAGAGATTTTCAGAAAGGGTATTTCTGAAGCCCTTAAGGATGTTATGGTGGGGTTCCCCACGCCTGCGGGTCTGAATGAGTCAATGTCTTTGGCCATTCAGATTGATCGGCGTTTGCGGGAGCGCAAACCTGTGCACCATCTGGCAGTGTTTTCTGAGCAGAAGCCTGAGTCTATGCAATGTGACAGGATTCTGACCAGAATTGAACGGCAAAATCACAGACATCAGAATGGGTTGTGTTTTTACTGTGGTGACTCCACTCATGTTATCTCTGATTGTTCTAAGCGCACAAAAAGGTTCGCTAGGTCTGTCACCATTGGTACTGTACAGCCTAAATTCATTTTGTCTGTTACTTTGATTTGCTCTCTGTCATCCTACTCAGTTATGGCTTTTGTGGATTCAGGCGCTGCCCTGAATTTGATGGATTTGGCATTTGCCAGGCGCTGTGGTTTTATCTTGGAGCCTTTGCAATTCCCTATTCCACTAAAGGGAATTGATGCTACGCCATTGGCCAAGAATAAGCCTCAGTACTGGACTCAAGCGACCATGTGCATGACTCCTGCACATCAGAAGGTTATTCGCTTTCTGGTGTTACATAATTTGCATGACGTTGTCGTGTTGGGTCTGCCATGGCTGCAGGTTCATAATCCAGTCCTGGATTGGAAAGCAATGTCTGTGTCAAGTTGGGGTTGTCAAGGGGTACATGGCGATGTTCCTTTGGTGTCAATTGCTTCTTCTACTCCTTCTGAAGTCCCTGAATTTTTGTCGGATTACCAGGATGTATTTGATGAGCCCAAATCCAGTGCCCTACCTCCTCATAGGGATTGTGATTGTGCTATAAATTTGATTCCTGGTAGTAAGTTCCCTAAGGGTCGACTTTTTAATTTATCTGTACCAGAACATGCCGCTATGCAGAGTTATATAAAGGAGTCCTTGGAGAAAGGGCATATTCGTCCGTCCTCTTCACCCTTGGGTGCAGGGTTCTTTTTTGTGGCCAAGAAGGATGGTTCTCTGAGACCCTGTATAGATTATCGCTTTCTTAATAAAATCACGGTCAAATTTCAGTACCCTTTGCCTCTGCTGTCCGATCTGTTTGCTCGGATTAAGGGGGCTAGTTGGTTCACCAAGATAGATCTTCGAGGAGCTTATAATCTTGTGCGTATAAAACAGGGCGATGAATGGAAAACAGCATTTAATACGCCCGAAGGCCATTTTGAGTACTTGGTGATGCCATTTGGGCTTTCTAATGCCCCTTCCGTGTTTCAGTCCTTTATGCACGACATCTTCCTAGAATATCTGGATAGACTTATGATTGTGTACCTGGATGATATTTTGGTCTTTTCTGATGATTGGGAATCTCATGTGAAGCAGGTCAGGATGGTATTTCAGGTCCTGCGTGCCAATGCCTTGTTTGTGAAGGGCTCTAAATGTCTCTTCGGAGTCCAGAATGTTTCTTTTTGGGCTTTATTTTTTCCCCTTCTACTATCGAGATGGATCCAGTTAAGGTCCAGGCCATTTATGACTGGACTCAACCTACATCGGTGAAGTGTCTTCAGAAGTTCTTAGGCTTTGCTAATTTTTACCATCGCTTCATCACTAATTTTTCTAGTGTGGTTAAGCCTTTGACGGATCTGACCAAAAAGGGTGCTGATGTGACGAATTGGTCCTCTGCGGCCGTTGAGGCCTTTCAGGAGCTGAAACGTCGGTTTTCTTCGGCTCCTGTCTTGCGTCAGCCGGATGTTTCTCTTCCTTTTCAGGTCGAGGTTGATGCTTCTGAGATTGGAGCAGGGGCTGTCTTGTCGCAGAGAAGCTCTGATGGCTCTGTGATGAGGCCATGTGCTTTCTTTTCTAGAAAGTTTTCGCCTGCCGAGCGGAATTATGATGTTGGTAATCGGGAGTTGTTGGCAATGAAATGGGCATTTGAGGAGTGGCGACATTGGCTTGAGGGAGCCAAACATCGCGTGGTGGTCTTGACGGATCACAAGAATCTGATTTATCTCGAGTCTGCCAAGCGGTTAAATCCTAGACAAGCTCGATGGTCGCTGTTTTTCTCCCGTTTCGATTTCGTGGTTTCGTACCTTCCGGGCTTCTAAGAATGTGAAGGCTGATGCCCTTTCTAGGAGTTTTGTGCCTGACTCTCCGGGAGTTTCTGAACCGGCTGGTATCCTCAGAGAGGGGGTGATTTTGTCTGCCATCTTTCCTGATTTGCGGCGGGTGCTGCAGGAATTTCAGGCCGATAGACCTGACCGTTGTCCACCGGAGAGACTGTTTGTCCCGGATAGATGGACCAGTAGAGTTATTTCCGAGGTTCATTGTTCCGTGTTGGCGGGTCATCCTGGGATTTTTGGTACCAGGGATTTGGTGGCTAGGTCCTTTTGGTGGCCTTCCTTGTCGCGGAATGTGTTTTCCTTTGTGCAGTCCTGTGGGATTTGTGCTCGGGCCAAGCCTTGCTGTTCTCGTGCCAGTGGATTGCTTTTGCCTTTGCCTGTCCCAAAGAGGCCCTGGACGCATATTTCCATGGATTTTATTTCGGATCTTCCAGTCTCTCAGAGGATGTCTGTCATCTGGGTGATTTGTGATCATTTTTCTAAGATGGTCCATTTGGTGCCCTTGCCTAAGTTGCCTTCCTTCTCTGATTTGGTTCCGCTGTTTTTTCAGAATGTGGTTCGTTTGCATGGTATTTCGGAGAACATTGTGTCTGACAGAGGGTCCCCAGTTTGTGTCCAGATTTTGGCGGTCCTTTTGTGCTAAGATGGGCATTGATTTGTCTTTTTCTTCGGCCTTCCATCCTCAGACGAATGGCCAAACCGAACGAACTAATCAGACCTTGGAAACTTATCTGAGATGTTTTGTTTCTGCTGATCAGGATGATTGGGTGACTTTTTTGCCATTGGCTGAGTTCGCCCTCAATAATCGGGCTAGTTCTGCTACTTTGGTTTCGCCTTTTTTTTGTAATTCTGGTTTTCATCCTCGTTTCTCCTCAGGTCAGGTCGAGCCTTCTGACTGTCCTGGGGTGGATTCTGTGGTGGATAGGATGCAGCAGATTTGGAACCACGTAGTGGACAATTTGACATTGTCACAGGAGAAGGCTCAACGCTTTGCTAACCGCCGTCGCTGTGTGGGTCCCCGACTTCGTGTGGGGGACTTGGTTTGGTTGTCTTCTCGTTATGTTCCTATGAAGGTTTCCTCTCCTAAGTTTAAGCCTCGTTTCATCGGTCCTTATAAGATTTCGGAAATCCTCAATCCTGTATCATTTCGTTTGGACCTCCCAGCATCTTTTACCATCCATAATGTGTTCCATAGGTCATTGTTGCGGAGGTATGTGGTGCCTGTGGTTCCTTCTGTTGATCCTCCTGCTCCTGTGTTGGTCGAGGGAGAATTGGAGTATGTGGTGGAGAAGAACTTGGATTCTCGTATTTCGAGACGGAAGCTTCAGTACTTGGTTAAATGGAAGGGCTATGGTCAGGAGGATAATTCCTGGGTTGTTGCCTCTGATGTCCATGCTGCCGATTTGGTTCGTGCCTTTCATTTGGCTCGTCCTGATCGGCCTGGGGGCTCTGGTGAGTGTTCGGTGACCCCTCCTCAAGGGGGGGGGTACTGTTGTGAATTCCGTTATCGGGCTCCCTCCTCTGGTCATGAATGGTACTTTGTTGCGTTCTGTTCGTGGGCTCCCTCTGGTGGCTTTGAGTGATACGGCTGGTCTTTAGCTGGGCTCCCAGCTGCCTCGTTTTCTGCTATGCTGGTTTACCTATCAGGTCATTTCAAGTGTTCCTAACCACCAGGTCCATAACAGTGCAAAGCTTCTTAGGTACATACCAGTCCTTGTAAATATAGAACAAATAGAAGCCGCACACCAGTGACGTTCCGGCTCTGTGTTTGAGCCTTCTTCAAGCAATGTGCAAATGCACATACAGAGTATTTAAGGTGTACAATAAAGTGAACATACTGAACAGTAATTAATCTCAGAAGACCATTATTCCATAGTTTACAATTCATATTCCTACATACGGGGTAAAGGCATATTAATTTCAACAATATACAGTGCCACAAAAAAAGTGCATACAGTGCAGTCTTGTGCAAAAAATGATTGAAAGCTCAATTGGTCATCATGTAATCAGCTGCAAGGAGTTAAAATAACACGACTCACCCCATTCTTAACAGCGCTGATGTCGGCGTCCTAAATTATCAAATGCGCATATCAGGAAGTAAATATATTGAAAGTAAAGGTATATAAAAAGTCCCCGCATACGCAGTTGCGCTCCAGCAGATGTCCAGCTCCATTCTTTGAAAGCGGAAATTTCCCGCTCACGTCACAATGTCAGTGTGATTCGGCTCAAGCATCATTCCGCTTGTGTGTCTCAAGCGCCATCTTGTTTAAGGGATTTCACGCACATATTTTGCTCACACTATGTGGGTATGTATCTAACACAAGCACAGGTATCATGCTTAAAGGAGCTCAATTCACATAATGGATATGACTACTTGATGAGAGGAAATGGACCATGACTTAAAGATAAAGGCAATGGATTAATCAAAACCGGAACAAGAACACCCCCCCATTAGCGGGGTGGTAAACTGTTACCCATAGAGAACAGTCTGAGTCATGTGCCCCTTCCAGGGTACAATACTCTACCTCTGTCTCTAGATTGGATATACATCATATAATGCCAATTTTTTTTATCAGAAGATCCATACAACCACATATAGTCATTCTTGCTGTGGACCCTTAAAGCAGTATAAGGTGGTTATTGAGAACAACACAACTTATCAAAATGTGCAAAATAACAGAAAAAAGGAAGAAAAATAACAAAAGTATATGACATGCTATAAATTCCAAGTTTGATTTTAATGTTATGATGATATTCCATAACGGGGTGAGTCTATCTATCTATCTCATTAGACCTGGGTAACTTGAGGCCACATGCAGCAATTTGACTATTCCACTGCAGACCAGGACAGCCAAAGGGCTGGATACAATGGCATCCCACACCAAGCAGTTGCTCCCTGCTCGGCATTTCACTTTCACCTGTATCTAAATTCTAGTGATGCAGAAGCTGGTGAAAATAATGATGGAAACAATGATGGAACCTCTTCAATCACTGAGTCTGCGAATTAGGGCTCTTTCAGACGTCAGTGTGTCCGGTATGTGCGGTGACAGGTTTCACACATGAATAGGTCTCTGCACATGTTAGTGTGTTTCCACGGACCTTGTGTCTGTGACAAAATACGCTGACATGTCCATTATTTAATAGCAGCATGGGCCACAAAATGTAACAGACACGCAGGGCCGGCTCCAGGTTTTTGAAGGCCCCGGGCGAAAGAGTCTCAGTGGGCCCCCCCCTTTAACACATACCACAATTCATGATGCCCAGATACAGCAGAGAAAGATAGGTATAGTACAATGCCAGATTTCACTTCTTACATGAGTGATAGCTATTGTAAATTCTACAGTGTATATACAGGACAGGAGAAGTGGTACTGTGCAGTGTATATATACAGGAGGAGAGGTACTGTGCGGTGTATATATACAGGAGGAGTGGTACTGTGCAGTGTATATATACAGGAGGAGTGGTACTGTGCAGTGTATATATACAGGACAGGAGCAGTGGTACTGTGCAGTGTATATATACAGGAGGAGTGGTACTGTGCAGTGCATATATACAGGACAGGAGGAGTGGTACTGTGCAGTGTATAAATACAGGAGGAGTGGTACTGTGCAGTGTATATATACAGGGGAGAGGTACTGTGCAGTGTATAAATACAGGAGGAGTGGTACTGTGCAGTGTATATATACAGGGGAGAGGTACTGTGCAGTGTATATATACAGGAGGAGTGGTACTGTGCAGTGTATATATACAGGGGAGAGGTACTGTGCAGTGTATATATACAGGAGGAGTGGTACTGTGCAGTGTATATATACAGGGGAGAGGTACTGTGCAGTGTATATATACAGGACAGGAGGAGTGGTACTGTGCAGTGTATATATACAGGAGGAGTGGTACTGTGCAGTGTAAATATACAGGGGAGAGGTACTGTGCAGTGTATATATACAGGACAGGAGGAGTGGTACTGTGCAGTGTATATATACAGGAGGAGTGGTACTGTGCAGTGTATATATACAGGGGAGAGGTACTGTGCAGTGTATATATACAGGACAGGAGGAGTGGTACTGTGCAGTGTATATATACAGGAGGAGTGGTACTGTGCAGTGTATATATACAGGAGGAGTGGTACTGTGCAGTGTATATATACAGGAGGAGTGGTACTGTGCAGTGTATATATACAGGGGAGAGGTACTGTGCAGTGTATATATACAGGACAGGAGGAGTGGTACTGTGCAGTGTATATATACAGGAGGAGTGGTACTGTGCAGTGTATATATACAGGGGAGAGGTACTGTGCAGTGTATATATACAGGACAGGAGGAGTGGTACTGTGCAGTGTATATATACAGGAGGAGTGGTACTGTGCAGTGTATATATACAGGAGGAGTGGTACTGTGCAGTGTATATATACAGGAGGAGTGGTACTGTGCAGTGTATATATACAGGGGAGAGGTACTGTGCAGTGTATATATACAGGACAGGAGGAGTGGTACTGTGCAGTGCATATATACAGGACAGGAGGAGTGGTAGTGTGCAGTGTATAAATACAGGAGGAGTGGTACTGTGCAGTGTATATATACAGGAGGAGTGGTATTGTGCAGTGTATATATACAGGGGAGAGGTACTGTGCAGTGTATATATACAGGACAGGAGGAGTGGTACTGTGCAGTGCATATATACAGGACAGGAGGAGTGGTAGTGTGCAGTGTATAAATACAGGAGGAGTGGTACTGTGCAGTGTATATATACAGGGGGAGTGGTACTCTGCAGTGTATATATACAGGAGGAGTGGTACTGTGCAGTGTATATATACAGGAGGAGTGTTACTGTGCAGTGTATATATACAGGAGGAGTGGTACTGTGCAGGGCATATATACAGGACAGGAGGAGTGGTACTGTGCAGTGTATATATACAGGGGGAGTGGTACTGTGCAGTGTATATATACAGGAGGAGCGGTACTGTGCAGTGTATATATACAGGACAGGAGGAGTGGTACTGTGCAGTGTATATATACAGGAGGAGTGGTACTGTGCAGTGTATATATACAGGAGGAGCGGTACTGTGCAGTGTATATATACAGGACAGGAGGAGTGGTACTGTGCAGTGTATATATACAGGAGGAGCGGTACTGTGCAGTGTATATATACAGGAGGAGCGGTACTGTGCAGTGTATATATACAGGACAGGAGGAGTGGTACTGTGCAGTGTATATATACAGGAGAAGTGGTACTGTGCAGTGTATATATACAGGAGGAGTGGTACTGTGCAGTGTATATATACAGGAGGAGTGGTACTGTGCAGTGTGTATATATACAGGAGGAGTGGTACTGTGCAGTGTGTATATATACAGGAGGAGTGGTACTGTGCACTGTATATATACAGGAGGAGTGGTACTGTGCAGTGTATATATACAGGAGGAGTGGTACTGTGCAGTGTGTATATATACAGGAGGAGTGGTACTGTGCAGTGTATATATACAGGACAGGAGGAGTGGTACTGTGCAGTGTATATATACATGAGGAGTGGTACTGTGCGGTGTGTATATATACAGGAGTGGTACTGTGCAGTGTATATATACAGGAGGAGTGGTCCTGTGCAGTGTATATATACAGGACAGGAGGAGTGGTACTGTGCAGTGTATATATACAGGAGGAGTGGTACTGTGCAGTGTGTATATATACAGGAGGAGTGGTACTGTGCAGTGTATATATACAGGAGGAGTGGTACTGTGCAGTGTATATATACACATGAGGAGTGGTACTGTGCGGTGTATATATACAGGAGGAGTGGTACTGTGCGGTGTATATATACAGGAGGAGTGGTACTGTGCAGTGTGTATATACAGGAGGAGTGGTACTGTGCAGTGTATATATACAGGGCAGTGGTACTGTGCAGTGTATATATACAGGGCAGTGGTACTGTGCAGTGTATATATACAGGAGGAGTGGTACTGTGCAGTGTGTATATATACAGGAGGAGTGGTACTGTGCAGTGTATATATACAGGAGGAGTGGTACTGTGCAGTGTATATATACATGAGGAGTGGTACTGTGCGGTGTATATATACAGGAGGAGTGGTACTGTGCGGTGTATATATACAGGAGGAGTGGTACTGTGCAGTGTGTATATACAGGAGGAGTGGTACTGTGCAGTGTATATATACAGGGCAGTGGTACTGTGCAGTGTATATATACAGGGCAGTGGTACTGTGCAGTGTATATATACAGGGGAGTGATGGTACTGTGCAGTGTATATATACAGGAGGAGTGGTACTGTGCAGTGTATATATACAGGGCAGTGGTACTGTGCAGTGTATATATACAGGGCAGTGGTACTGTGCAGTGTATATATACAGGGGAGTGATGGTACTGTGCAGTGTATATATTTCAACAGCCACCCAGCCCAGGGTATATATACTGTCATACAGGCTGTATAGATACAGTATATACATATACAGGACAGGTGCTGGGGGCCTGGGCGGCTGCTGAAGTATATAATACACAGTATATCAGCTGTGGCCGCCCCAGGTCACCCAGACTGTCAGAATACAGCGATACATCGCACTCACTCAGGGCGGGTAGCAGCTTCTCCGGAATGTGCCTGAATCTGATAAGTTCAGCAGTCAGTGAGTGCAGCCAGCGAGGGGCGGGCAGGAGAGCAGAGCAGGAGAACGTGCTCTCTCCGCCCACAAACAATGTCACGCTGGCTGCGTTCTTAACCCCTATGTGCCTGGCCCTGCACTGACTGAAAAGATGCTTGTGCCAGCACAAATTGAACGGCCAGATGGATCTCTACGACAGCGTGAGTGGGCCCCCCCGTCTCGCCAGGGCCCCGGCACTTGCCCGGGTGCGCCAGGTGCTGACGCCGGCCCTGCAGACACGTGTACACGGATGATAGAACTTTGATCTGCGGTGAACTCACTGAACTGAACTGCGTTGAACTCAATGACTTTTTCTCATGATGCTGAGGTCACCACATTTCATCCTGGCTGGGAACGCAGTCTCGGTGACCCGTGGTAACCTCGATTATGTCACCGCTGCTTATTGATCCTGCGCTCGAAGGAGCTAATTCATCAGTGGTTCTCAGCCTGGACGGTCGCATCTTGGCATCACCAAGGTTGAAAACAATTTATCACCAGGCGTGGATTACGGCGTGGGACAGAATGACGGAGAGGTGAGGGACATTGTTTTTTATTTTTGTTTTAAAACAGGAGACGAGGGCTTCAATGGAATGGGCGTTAGGTGAGTATAACTGTGTTTGTTATTTTTAAATAAAAATTGAAAAGTGTGTTTTGTTCTTATTTGAAATAAAAGACTTTATTCTTGCTGTGTGTTTATTTACCATACAAATACAGGTTTAGTAATGGATAGGCGTCTTATAGACACCTCTCCATTACTAATCTGTGGGCTTGATGTCACCAGACAATGCAAAGGTGACATCAACCCAACAAATATTACCCCACTTACCACCGTCATAGGGAAAGTGGGAAGAGATGGGTAAAGCGTCAGAATTGGCGCATCTAATAGATGTTCTAATAGATGCCCTTTCTGGGCTTCTGCAAGTTGCTATTTTTAAGCTGGAGGGAGGCTATATCCATGGTACCTTACCAGCCTGAGAATACCAGCCCCCAACTGCCTGCTTTAGTAAGGCTGGTTGTCAAAAATGGGGGGGCCCCACACATTTTTTTTAAAATGATTTATTTAAATAATAAAAAAAAAGCAGTTGGGACCCGTCTATTCTTGATAACCAGCCTTGCTGAATCTGACAGCTGCAGTTTGAAGCCCGCAGCTTTCAGTTTTGCCTGGCTGGTTATCAAAAATACAGGGGAATCCACAGCGGTTGATGAATACTCCCATCAGCCACCGCCTCCTATCACTGTTATTAGCGGCAGCAGGTGTAGGCTGATGGGAGTAATAGTCTCATCCGCCACCTCCTTCTCTTGGGTTTTATCAATTGAATATAACTCTCAACATTCTCCCTTGCTCGTGTTGATTGCTGATATAGCAGGGGAGAATTTTGAGAGCCATCTTCAGAACCCAGGTGCCAGTTCATGTGGTACTGAAGCGGCACAAGAGGGACACACGGTTGCCACACATATGCCACAAGTATTACACACACGGTCATATGGACACTGATATCTCCAATACTGTTTTTTCCGATACCGGAAATATCAGGACATGTGAAACCGGCCTAAGAGAGCGCAACAGGTATTATTACGTCACTACATCACGACAGCTTTGCCTCAGTACACAGCTCAGATAGAAGCAGCAGTGGCGTGGGGTTAGGTGAGTATTTTTTTTTTTTAAATCAACAGTAAATTGTAGGAACTTTGGGGACATAATTGTGTGCAAGGGGGCTGTGTAGGGCCATCATGCTGCATGGGGGCTGTGTGAGAATATAATAATATATAAAGGGTCTGTGTAAGGACAGAATACTGTGCAAGGGGCTGTGTGGGGACATAAAACTATAAAAAGGGGCTGTGTGGGGACATAATTCTGTGCAAACGGGAATGGATGGGGACAAAATACTGTGCAAGGGGGCTGTAAGGAGACAAGAAACTGCAAGATGGCTGTTTGGCGATGTAATACTATGTAAGGGGACTGTGTAGGAACATCACACTGCTCTGCTTGGGGGGCTCTGTGGGGACATGCTGTGTGAGGGGCTTTGTGGGAACATCATACTGTCTGTGGGGACTTTGCAGGCCACCATTCTGTGGGAGGCCTTGTGGGTACAACATATTGTGTGAGGAGCTTTGTGGAGACATCATGAGGCTATGAGGCTATGTGCGCACGTTGCGGATTTGCCTGCGGATCCGTAGAGGAATGGTCGCTGTGGATTCGCAGCAGTTTTCCATCAGGTTTACAGTACCATGTAAACCTATGGAAAAGCAAATCCGCAGTGCCCATGGTGCTGAAAATACCGCGCAGAAACGCTGCGTTGTATTTTCCGCATCATGTCAATTCTTTGCGCAGATTTCGCAGCGTTTTACACCTGCTCCTGTATAGGAATCCACAGGTGGTAAAACGCAGGTGAAATCCGCAGGAAAAAAAAATGCTGGAAATCCGCAGTAAATCCGCAGGTAAAAGCTTGTGCATTTTACCTGCGGATTTTTCAAAAACGGTGTGGAAAAATCCGTACATGAATCCACAACGTGTGCACATAGCCTGAGGGAGCTTTTTCAGGACATACTGTGCAGGGAGGCTTTGTGGAGACATCATACTGTTAAAGGGGGCAGTGTGGGGACATCATACTGAATGGGTGCTCTTTCTTGACATACTCTGTGAGGAGGAGACATCATAGTGCTTGAGTGATAAAAACTTATAGAAAACAATAAAAATGAGCAGAATTAAGTTTCGCTCGCTGGTTCCACCCTCCACAACAGTCACAGTCTCTTATGTAGCCCGTAGGGAAAATTGATTGCCCATATTTATATCATACTATACACACAGGTTATGACTTTGACATATATAACATAGCAAACTGAACTCCATATTCAAAGCGGTTGTCCATAGGGATGAGCGAACGTGCTCAGTGATACTCGGATATCACTCACTCGATTTCAAACTCAAATCCCCATCCCACATGGTTGACGCCTTTTACAAAGTCAATAAGCATGTGAGGATTGCTTGCACATCATTGTAATGCCGTAGCCATCTTTGTAGTGGCATCACTGTGATTGGCTGGCCTTGTGACATCATCAGATGTTATAAAAGAACAGATAGCGCCTGGCACGGCAAACTGACACCATAAAGCAGGGGTGGGGAATCTTTTTTCTGCCAAAGGCCATTTGGATACGTATACCATCCTTCGGGGGCCATACAATCTCTGCCCACAAAGTGCATCCTGACTCTGGCACTGGTTTCAGGACGTTATCTTTCATTGCATGCCCTTCAGTGTTCAGTAGTGAACACTGTGTATGTGTGCTAACAGAACGAGAAGAAATTAATGAGCTGGTTGTAATCAAAATACACCTCCCTGCCTAAGAATGCGGTCCTTGAGAATCTGCTCGGGGGCCTGATAAAAAGTCACAAAAGGTAACATAAGGTAACACAAGAACCATTTCCATTGAAATGTCCATGCTGGTTTATTGGTCCATTATAAACCGAGACACAAGCAAAGTAAAATGAAATGGTCTTTCAGTGCAGGCAAAACAAGGTAAACAGTTCTCAAAGTCACGTGAGAAACAGGCTGGATAGCATCCAGCATACCTGCTCAGTCTGGAGTCATCACACATTAGGTCTTCTCCCCTCCAGATACAGAGCATGTGTCAAACAAACAGACTCCATTTTACCCTGCAAACCACATCCAGGGGTAGGGTATGTAGTCAGCCAGATCGACCCATCTCTCAGGCTGCACATGAAACCTGGTCTAGATTCACCAAACTTCTTAGTACAATGTGCACTAGGGCAGTACTCCACGTTTATATCACAGATGATGATCACCTCTGTGATATATACATGCCATCAACTATATGTCCGGTAGCAACCTTACATACTTCCCTCTTTGCCTAAATCCGTGGGACTTGGAACATCCTACTACTAGACACAGGAATACCGAGAGGGCATCAGCATGGTAACACAAACCCCATTCAAACCCCAATAAATACACATGACACCAAAATTTGTTGGAAGAAAATGGCCGAGGCGTTTTATTTTGAGTTACGTATAAAATTATAATTTAATCCAATAACCAACAATAAACCAATTTTAATAAATAAATTAATGTTACTCCAATTCATTACCAAATCCACCCGCATTCAACGGGCGATTCTCCCAAACGCCTCTCCTTGAAAAGGTGAGGCCCCCCCAAAACGCCAGAGCCATTTTTCAATCATAGACTGAAAATCCAAGTTCAAAATGTCCAGGCCCACTTCTGACAAGTGAACCATATCCCCTCTGTACATGCCTGGAATTACTTCTTCTAGCTCTACGTGCCTTAAAGAAAAACTGTCGGTTAAAGACATAAATTTCTCCATGCTTCTGTTGAGTCTTTTACGAATTTTTTCAAGAAAAACCATGTTATTGGTAAACCATAAAAATCTCGGTACTATTTCTGAAAAAACGAGTAGAATTAAAAAATTCAGTTCTTAAAATGGAGATATCCCTCCTCATTGAAGCAATTAAATTAAGTGTACTAATTCTACCCAGATCATTACCGCCCAAGTGTAATATTATCAAATCAGGATTAGGCCAAATCTTCTTCAATCTTCTCATTTCATCTATCAGTTCCCTCCATTGCATTCCACGCCTGCTAAACCAGAAAACTTGAAGAAAAGAAGCATTAAAAGAAAGATTTTTCGAATATGATCTCACACTCGCCCTTTTTTCGGCCCAAAAGACAAACGAATGTCCGATAATCCAAACTGATAATAAACCTGAAAAGGAACCAAACATTAAGAAACATATAAATCAGGGCGAATATAAAGCTTAAACCTATTAGACTCCCATCTGCCTATACTCTTTATCTTGCTATCCTGAAGACCAACTCTGGCGGCTTCTGTTGCCGCCCCGATCCGAAAAGAATGAGAAGAAATTTTTTGGTCTGATAAATTCAACGCTTTCAGACATTTTTTGAGGATGAAATTGAATTGAAAAATAGTTGCAGGTTCTCCATTGAAGTGAATAAAAAATGGTCCATTGACTTTAGGACGTAATATAGCCCATCTCCTTACGTTGGAAACGGGGCATATGATTCTGTCTGATATAGCATTTAAACGAATAGAGGAGCCTCTGCCCATCTGGTCTGTCTTTGATTTTCTAATAGATAACATGACATGCGAATGAAATATCTTCACATCATCAAAGGACAAACCAGAAGGAAGAGACTTCTTTTGGGATACTATTTCGCTCACCCGTAGGGCCGCAAAAAAGGCTAGAGAGAAGGCTGTAGAGAAAAGACATGCTTCGAATTCATTAATACAAACCGAGGGGAGGGATGAGCAAAGGTCTTTTAATAATTGAAAAGAAATAGGGCGACGATCGTCTGGTTTAAAATGAGTCTTTTTAAACCCCTTTAAAAATTGCCGAACATGAAATATATCAGACATTGGCCTTACACCTAGCAATTTGAGAAAAAATGATATTCCTGCAACATTTTTTGATAAAGCCGAAAAGGATAAGCCTTTCCGGACCAAATGTTCTAAGAAACTAAGCGCTATTTCCACGCTACAATTACCATGGGGGTGATTTTTAGCCAAACAGAAATCCGTCCAAAGCTTCCATGCTGCCGAATAATCGGCCCATGTTCTATCAGCCAAGGATTTGGCAATGAAGTGTGAAACTAATCCTGAATCACATTCCATATCCATTGCGGGCAGAAAGTTTTGTTCTCCTTCAATTTCAGGGATTCCTTCTTGAAAAGAAACAGCTGGCGGTGACAAACAGATGCTGTATTACTATTATAGTCATTAGAGGAAAAAGAGGCTTTAATCCAAATATTAAATTCCAAGCAAAGAAAAACAATATGTCTAATAATCTTAGCAGCCCATTTATTTTTGGATCAAAGAGTATTCAAAGCAAAAACTACGGCTTGGTTATTAGAAGAAAACAAGATTCTATTGTCCTTTAGAAAAGCTCCCCATAGCTTCAAACATAAGAATATCGAGAATAAATCCAAGACTGTCTGGTTATTCAAAACCCGAAGTTCCCGCCAAAAGGATGGCCAAGACTCTGATGCCCAACGTGAGGCTAGTGATATGACAAATCCAAACTCGCTGTCAGAATAGTAATGTAAACTGATATCTTCAGCTGATACGAAAGAATTCTGCCACATGGTCCTACCATTAAAACTAGATAAAAACTTTAACCATACTTTAACCCCTTCCCGACATGTGACGGTATAGTACGTCACATGTCGGGACCCCCGCTTTGATGTGCGCTCCGGCGGTGAGCGCACATCAAAGTCGCGACATGTCAGCTGTTTTTTACAGCTGACATGTGCGCGCAATAGCGGCGGGTGAAATCGCGATCACCCGCCGCTATTAACTAGTTAAATGCCGCTGTCAAACGCAGACAGCGGCATTTAACTACCGCATCCGGCCGTGCGGCCGGATATGAGCGCATCGCCGACCCCTGTCACATGATCGGGGGTCGGCGATGCTCCTCCATTGTAACCATAGAGGTCCTTGAGACCTCTATGGTTACTGATTGCCGGTGGCTGTGAGCGCCCCCCTGTGGTCGGCGCTCACAGCACACCTGCATTTTAGCTACATAACAGCGATCTGATGATCGCTGTTATGTAGCAGAGCCGATCGGGCTGTGCCTGCTTCTAGCCTCCCATGGAGGCTATAGAAGCATGGCAAAAGTAAAAAAAAAAAGTTTTTAAAAATGTGAAAAAAATAAAAAAAACATAAAAGTTTAAATCACCCCCCTTTCGCCCCAATCAAAATAAATCAATAAAAAAAAACAAAAACCTACACATATTTGGTATCGCCGCGTTCAGAATCGCCCGATCTATCAATTAAAAAAAAGCATTAACCTGATCGCTAAATGGCGTAATGAGAAAAAAATTCGAAACGCCAGATTTACGTTTTTTTGGTCGCCACGACATTGCATTAAAATGCAATAACGGGCGATCAAAAGAACGTATCTACACCAAAATGCTATCATTAAAAACGCCAGCTCGGCACGCAAAAAATAAGCCCTCACCCGACCCCAGATCACGAAAAATGGAGACGCTACGAGTATCGGAAAATGGCGCAATTTTGTTTTGTTTTGTTTTTTGCAAAGTTTGGAATTTTTTTTCACCACTTAGGTGAAAAATAACCTAGTCATGTTAGGTGTCTATGAACTCGTAGTGACCTGGAGAATCATAATGGCAGGTCAGTTTTAGCATTTAGTGAACCTAGCAAAATAGGCAAGCAAAAAACAAGTGTGGGATTGCACTTTTTTTGCAATTTCACTGCACTTGGAATTTTTTTCCCGTTTTCTAGTACACGACATGCTAAAACCAATGATGTCGTTCAAAAGTACAACTCGTCCCGCAAAAAATAAGCCCTCACATGGCCAAATTGACGGAAAAATAAAAAAGTTATGGCTCTGGGAAGGAGGGGAGCGAAAAACGAAAACGGAAAAACGGAAAAAGCTCCGGGGGTGAAGGGGTTAAGATCATCTTTCAAATCCTTCCCCAGGCGTATATGAGACTTAGAGGAAGAATGACCGGCTGTGGCATCGTATAGCCCCCTAGAAAACACCCTGCCAATGGGGATGATTCTTAATGCAAAATTTAAAAGTCCTAACAGAGACTGTAATTCTTTCAACGTCACTTTCTCTAGCATCAAACAGCGGGATATTGCAGATTGTAACTTAGACAATTTTTCAGGAGGCAAAGAGCAAGACATACTATGAGAATCAATTACAATACCTAAAAACTCAAGTGACGTACAAGGAAGTACCGTTTTTTCATTAGCAATGGGGACGCCAAACCGGTCACATACCTCCAAAAACCTATCCAACAAAGACTGGCATTCAACCGAATCTAACGGGCCAACAAACAAAAAATCATCAAGATAGTGTAACATGCCGCCTCCTGAAAAATCAAACTCCACTACCCATTGAATAAGCGTAGAAAAAGATTCAAAATAGAAACATGAAAGAGAAAATCCCATCGGGAGACATTTATCGAAAAAGAATTTATTTTTAAAAGAAAAACCCAGGGAGTTGAACCCTTCCGGGTTAACTGGTAGGATCCTAAAAGCAGATTTTATGTCCGATTTTGCCATAAGGGCATCGCGACCAAATTTCCGTAATAAGTCTAATGCTACATCAAAAGATGTGTATTGAACTGAACAATTATAACCACTCACTTCATCATTTAGCGATTCACCCTTAGGGTACGATAAATGATGAATAAGCCTAAAAGACCCGCTGTCTTTTTTAGGGACTACACCTAACGGTGAGATCCTGAAATTCTCAAAAGGGGGGGTATTAAACGGACCAGCCACCCTACCCGATTTTAATTCTGCTACAATTTTTTCCTCTACTACATGTGGAAATTCAAGCGCAGATGGAAGGTTAGAAACATTCTTGCAACCTGTGCCTGAAAATGGGGGTACGAAAAATCCTTTTAAAAATCCGTTAAAAAGAAGCGAACTACTCTCCTGATCTGGGTATATTTTTAACCATGGAACCATGCTTTCCAGGTTCACTGGCGTCGTTGCTTTTAGAAAAGGCTTCTCTATTGCCAGCATGCTGAATACCTTGCATCTGTTTTTTATAGCATTTGGACATTGGGTGAACGCCCCCGCAAAATGAGCATTCATGTCGAAACCTGCAATTCTGGGCCCATTTACATGCTGACTCATTAAATGCGAAACACGCGCCCTTTTTTATCGTGGGGTTAACGTTTTGTCTATGGGCTGGAAACCTCTGGGGTATCATTAGGTTAATCCATAGCCCTACATCCTTAGTACCCCAAGATAAGTTAGGGAACATTGATAATTTCTGCCTGAATGCCTCATCATATAGAAGCCAGGCCATACCTCCGAAATTACGGTATGCTTCTAAAATCGCATCTAAATGCTGAAATAGCCCAGAGCATAAATTTGGAAATTTTTCACCTAGGACAGCAGAATAGATTGAGAAAGCTTGGATCCGGTTATTAAATGATTTAACTGGACTAGATTTCCGTTTATCTTCTGGATCCTCCTTCCTCTCAAATCTACCCTGCTGTTCCCTACCAGAAGGCAAAAGGGAAAATATATCCACGAATGCCTTGCTCCATATCAATTCTTTCACTGCAGGGGTTAAATGAAAACCCAGCGGTGATATGTCACATGTAAGAGATTCCTTCACAAGAATCTCTGGCATACCTGGTTTAAGCACAGGGTTACAGCTACCAGGATTGCTATCATTGAAAGAGCATCTGGGGGGAAAGGCATTGGTGCCACCGCCCAGATATTCTTCCAACGCTTCCCTCACTAAATTCTTTACATTGAGAGGGTTCACAGAGAAGGGGACATTTAGGCTCTCACCACATCCGTGAAGCCTCCGATCCTGTGCGGTGCGGGTGTCAGCTCTCAAGCCTGCTCCAGCAGGCGAATGCGCTTGATGAGGAGGGTACATCATCTCCCTGCTGGGCACTGCAGGCTGATTGGTCCAGGACATGGCAGCTGAAGATGCGGCAGCCGGGGAGCTTGTGATGATGATTTCATCTCTAGGTGGCTCAGCGTCGCGCCTCGTTCCCTGGACCGCTGAGGCGCTTGTACGGCCAAAGCGGTTAGATGAGGGATCGAGTGGATAAACCGGCACCGGAGGTTCTTCCGGCTCTTCCATTCTTGACGCGCCGGGTACAGCTGCAGCATCCGGCGCTTGAAGATGTGACGACATCCGGCTCCCCTGAAGCTCTCGCGGCGGACTCCGGGACTTCCGCCGCGACGACTTCCTCTTACTGCTGCGCGCTGACAGGGCGGCTTCCGGCCTCTGGGAAGATGGTGGCAACGGGGAATAAGCCACTCTAGCCCTGCGGCTCCTCCCGGTACTCCTGCTTGACCTCGTCGGAGTTGAGGGATCTTCATCTTGCTGAGGGGAGGGCGACAGCCTAGGCGCTGGAGAAGCTGGCACCTCTATATCAGAGGTAGGTTTTACAGCTGGGCTGGCAGCCAAGCAACTCCGTAACCAGTCAGCTCCACCCTCAGCCTCCGCTCTCTGGATCAGCTGCTGCAGGAGGGAATCCATCAGCTGTCTTCTGTCTTCATCAGGTGACTGAGCGACAGCTGATGGAACAGCTGATTTTATAGGAAATATTCTTCCCGCACTTTTCCCGCAGACCAATCAAAATTCATAAAAAGTGCGGGAATAATACTAGATAAAACCGGTTAGAACCTGCTCACGCATAGCGCAGCTTACTTTGTAATTTAACCCTTTCTCATAAAAAACTCAAAGCCCATAAGGCCTATTGAATCTCAATGCCAGGCATTATATGAAAGAACCCCATTAGGGGAGAGGGGAATGAGATAAAGTAGGGGCTGTGTTATCATGCGACCCCCCATGTATTCTTCAATGGGGGGGGTGTCCATTACCATATAGCTTCCTGGCTATATGTTCCACATGGAAGCTTAAATCCTGCAGGGCTACAAACCAGTGGGTAACTAGAGCATTTTTCCTCTTTTTCTCTCTCATCCACCTGAATGGGGTATGGTCTGATACTAATTTAAATTTTCGCCCTAAGAAATAGTATCGCAATGTGTCCACCACCCACTTTATGGCCAAGCATTCCTTTTCTACGATTGAATAATTCTTCTCACATGCTGACAGCTTCTTACTCAGGTAGACCATGTAACTCCTGACAAAGGACTGCTCTGATACCGACTTCTGATACATCAGTCTGGAGTACAAATTCCTTCTTAAAGTAATGGGCAACAAGGACTGGCTGCTTACACAGAGCCACTTTCAGTTCCTGAAAGGCTGTCTCCACTTATGCAGTCCATTTGACCATAGATAATTTTGTCCCCATAAGGAGGTCAGTCAGGGGTGCAGCCATCATGGCAAAGTTTGGGATGAATATCCTGTAGTACCCCACAATTCACAGAAATAGAAAGCCTCTAACTTATTAGATAGTGGTCTCAGCCAGTTTTGAATTGCATCCACTTTACAGATATGGGGTTTGATCTCACCTCCACCTGCTACATATTCTAGGTATTTGGCCTCTTCTTTCCCCATGGCACATTTTTTGGGATTTATTGAAAACCCCATCTTCCTAAGAGCATCAAACACCACCTGGAACTTTCGCAGATGACTTCCCAAATCCGGGCTGAAGAGGATGCGAGGATCCAGTCCATGGCCCTCTGGAAGTTGGCAGAGGCTCCTTGCAGTTCAAACTCCAACCGGACGTATTGGAAGCATCAATCAGATGTATCAGGTCTTCTCCTTGGCTTCTGGTGACATGGGGATTTGTCATTAACCCTCCATTAAATCTAAGGTGGATAAGTAACTATTGATCAGCTCATTGACACACGGCTTCGAATATTCGTCAAATTTGGAGACTTCATCTTCCTATAATCGTTGCAGAATCTCCATTCACCATTTGTTTTAGAACCAGGACAATCGAGCTCGACAACCCGCTCTTGGATTCATCAATCACTCCAAGATTCAACATACTTCTTGCTTCTTGTAGATCAGCTCTTGCCAGGCCTCAGGAATTCGATAGGACTTCAAGTTCTTCCGCACATGGGGTTCCGTCAGAACCTCATGTTCTATGACCTTTGTACACCCTGACAAATCTGAGAACAGGTCCCAAGTACATGGCAAATCATTCAAACGGAACTTCTATGATGGATAATGGCACAAGAGGACTTTGAAAGTGAGAGAAGGGGGCGGTTATCTGCCAAGTGGGACAGGACTTGCAATACCTTAAGATTTCCAGGTTACCTCTGGGCCAGTAGAAACTCCACATAACTCATTCTTGAGTTTTGTTCACGTCCAGATGGCCGCCCATGACATGTGAATGGGGTCACGTCCAACACCCTCCGCCTATAGGGTCCAAGTACCAACAATTGCTCCAATTGCGGCAGACGCTAACATTATTCTCAGAGATCAGCTGGAGAGGAAGTGTGGCCCTCAAGAGGGTCAACAAACTCCTTGAGTCTAGCAGTCCAATTACTTGCTGACCATTCAGCTTTATGGGACAGACTTGTGGCCACTTGCTGGGTGGACAGTACACTTTATGAGTTGTCCCAGGCCGAGTGTATAGATTGAGAAGAGTAAGGGTCCTAGGACAGAGCCTTGGGGGACTCCAACAGAGAGGGGGCGAGATGAAGAGGTAGTATGGGAGTAGGAAACGCTAAATGTGCGGTTGGCAAGGTATGAGGAGATCCAAGATAGGGCAAGGTCTTTGACCCCCAAAGGAAGAGAGGATCTGTAATAGGAGGCAGTGGTCAACTGTGTTAACGGTGGTCAACTCCCTAACAAAAAAAAAATTTGGGTTCCAAAATTGTGCTGATGTAAAGTAGACATGTGGGAAATGATACCTATTAAGTATTTTGTGTGACATATTTCTGTGATTTAAGGGCATAAAAATTCAAAGTTGGAAAATTGCAACATTTTCACAATTTTTGCCAAATTTCCGTATTTTTTTCACAAATAAACACAGGTAATATCAAAGAAATTTTACCACTATCATGAAGTACAATATGTCACGAGAATCAGTGGGATACGTTGAAGCGTTCCAGAGTTATATCCTCATAAAGGGACAGTGGTCAGAATTGTAAAAATTGTCCCGGTCATTAACGTGCAAACCACCCTTGGGGGTTAAGGTATTGATCAGTTTCCTCTAGTGTCATTTTTATGATTGTTAGGGGAGTGTTAGGAAAATTAGTAATTGAATGATTGTACTTAGAGGGTGCCTGTACAGCATAAAGAATTCCTAATAGTGTGGCGTACACATTATAGTCGCTTCAGCCTCTGAGGAAGTCACACAATGTGATGAAACATGTTGGGGGGCTATTTGTCTAAATTACCATATTTATATCAGAGACCATACAGCTTCTGGCACACTACAGACAACATTTGTCTCCATCCCGGAGTGCTGCTATCTGTGGGGTACATCACACTTACTTCGGGCCTCACTTCGGGCCTCCATTGGCTTCAGCTTTTCATCTTGTGGAACTTCAACATCACTCAATTCTAGGGACACAAGATTTGTAAAAACAGTCCAACTCTTACTTAATGGTTTACAGGATAAGACCCAATGGGTTGTTGTCTTTCTCACAGGTCCCGGAGACAACTTTGGCCCTGATTCTCGATGCGAGTGGAGTGTCCCTCTTGCTATCTTCTCTAGCAGAAGAAATTCTTCTCAACCACTAGTAGTGCACCTGGATTGCAATACTTTCTGCCCAATGTAGTCTGAGTCCATCTTTTCCTGTAGCTTCACAAGCCCCCAACGTCCATCTCAAGGTTTCCCCAGGCTGGTAGACAGAATCACACAATCCACTGCCCCGAGTATTAGGCCTACTTTCTCCCTAGCAACCCAGTGCTGGAGACTGCTGCTGCCACTTCACACTATTGTCCCTCAACTGTCTAACACTAACACTCAGATCCCCCTCCCAAACTGGGCCGGCCATTACAGTTAACCCTGCCTAGGCTAGACTGCAGCCTCAGTGAGTGTTACTCTTTTATAATATGCATGCATATAAAACACATTTAACCCTTTAGAGTGTCAAGGAGCAAACCATCATCTCCACCACTCCCATACTTGCAGGCATTGCCCGTTGCGTACATAAATAGCCAAACTCCTGGGACTCGCAATCATGTATATTTACATATAACCGTGCCTGGCACTGTAGATCAGCCCCATGTACAACCCCAATTTCAAAAAAGGTTCAGACGTTGTGTAAAATATTCAGGTAAAAAGTTTGGAAATCTATTACACTCATATTTTATTCACAAGATGACATAGAACACATATCAGAAGAGACAAATTAGACATTTTTCTGTTTCATTTTAAAAATGTTCATTTAGAAATTGATAGCAGCAACACATCTCTAAAATGTTAGAGCAAGGTTAGCAAAAGGCCGGAAAAGTACTAATGAAAAAGGCTCAATTTTCAACCAAGTAACATGACCGTGTATAAAAGAGCATGTTAGAGACACAGGGTCTCTCAGAAGCAAAGATGGTCAAAGATGAACCAATCTGTGAACAGCGGTGTCTAAAATTGTGAAACAATTTCAGAAAAATGTTCTTCACCATAAAATTGCAAAGACTTTAAATATCTCATTATTTACAGTACATAAAATCAAAAGATTCAGAGATTGTGGAAAATCCATATGCAAAAGGGACAAAGTTAATGGACAATATTGAATGCTCAAGATCTGTGGGTCTTCAGGCAGTAATGCATTAATAACAGGAATGATTCTGTCATGCAAATCACTACATGGGCTTGCGAAACCTTCCTTTGTTTGCGATGCAATCCACAAATGCAAGTGAAAGCTCTATCATGCCAAGAAGGAGCCATAAATCAACACAATCCAAAAATGCTGCCATCATCTCTGGTCCAAAACTAATTAAAAATGGACTGAAGCAAAATGGAAATTGTTCTGAAGTCAGATGAATCAAAATTTTTACTTCTTTTTGGAAACCACTGACGCCATATTCTGCGGACTCAAGAGGAAAGGAACCGTTTGGTTTGTTATCAGTGAACAGTTCCTGCATCTATGATGGTATGGGGTTGCATTAGTGCCTATTTTATGGGCAACTTACACATCTTGAATGGCACTGTAAAGGCTTAGCATTACATAGAGATTTTAGAAGAACATTTGACCCAGTTAGACAAAGTCTATTTCAGGGAAAGTGTTGCATATTTCATCAAGACAACGCTAGACCACATACTGCATCCATCACAACAGCATAGCTTTACAGAAGAAGAGTTTGGGTGATGAACTGGCAGCCTGCAGTCCAGACCTTTGACCAATAAAAAACATTTGACGCATTTTAAAATTCAGCAAAGAAGATCCAGGACTGTTGAGTAAGAATCCCAGGCAAGAATGGGACAACATTCCTCTCCCAAAACTCAGCAATTGTCTCCTCACTTCTCAATTGTTTACAGACTGTTCTAAAAAGAAGATTGGATGCTACCCAATGGTAGACACGGCACTGTTCAATCTTTTTTAGATGTCTTACTGCCATCAATTTCTAAATTAACTTTTTTTTTTTTTATTAAATTGAAAAATGTCCAACGTTCACCTGCTGATCTGATCTACAGTTGAAACTAGAAGTTTACATACACTATATAAAAAGACAAATATGCATGTTTTTTCTTACTCTCTGACATGAAATCAGAATAAACCTTTTCCATTTTAGGTCAATTAGGATTACCATAATCATTAAAAACGTCATCTCGGCACGCGAAAAATAAGCCTTCACCCAACCCGAGATTACAAAAAATGGAGACGCTACAGGTATCAGAAAATGCCACTTTTTTTTTTTGTACAAAGTTTGGAATGTTTGGTGTCTATGAACTCGTAATGACCTGGAGAATCATAATGGCAGGTCAGTTTTAGCATTTAGTGAATCTAGTAAAAAAGCCAAACACAAAAAACAAGTGTGGGATTGCACTTTTTTTTTTGCAATTTCACCGCACTTGGATTTTTTTCCCCATTTTCTAGTACACGACATGGTAAAACCAATGGTGTTGTTGTTCAAAAGTACAACTCGTCCCGCAAAAAAAAAAAGCCCTCACATGGCCCTATTGATGGAAAGATATATAGAAAAGTTATGGTTCTGGGAAGGAGGGGAGCGAAAAAAACAAAAAAACTAAAAAAGCTCCGGGGGTTAAGGGGTTAAAGGCATAGTAATCTTAGTGTATGTAAACTTTTGATTTTGCAGTAAGTAATAGAAATGCTTAAAACATTCACTCTCTCATTATACTGGCACTTGGCAAATATTAATAATTATGGAAATCCTAATTGACCTAAAATGGGTTTATTCTGATTTCATTTCAGATGTTGAGAAAAAACAGCATGTGTCTTTTTATATGGTGTATGGAAACTTCTAGTTTCAACTTTTCTTCAACATGCTGTTGTGAATAAAATATGGATGTAACAGATTTCCAAATGATTGCATTCTTGTTTTTTTAACATTTTCTACAGCATCCCATCACTATTTGGAATTGGGATTGTACTTTACAGCAAATCACCCTGATCCTCGCTATAAATAAAGAGTAGCAACAATTTACACATAGATTAATCATTTTTAATTCAGATGGATTACAATCTAAATTATAGTCCAGAAGTGCATTCATATCTGCAATTCTCACAGCTGAAATATCCCAGTGTTTCGCTATATCATCATCTACTCAGGAGATTTGCATTCCGGGAAGTAGCCTTTACACCAGGCACATATCTCTCAGATATTCATGCTATGGTTGATTTAAAGGAATTTTCTAAATGTTAATCTTAAGGAACGCACTACTCCCATCTCCATGTATGCTCCTGAGTGATGGATAGATTGAACTAGCCGCATAATGATGCCACTAACCCAATCTGTGTCCAATTGCCAAAAGCAGAGGCAGTGTTGGGGCACTGAATTAGGCCGGACCATTGATCTAGCCAACTTCAGAGCTGTCCTAGTCTAAGGGTGTGGACTGTTGCTCTGTTCCTGTCTCTGAAGACAACAATCGCGTAATGTGAATTGTGTCACGTATCTCTAAGCGTCTAGATTGTAATATGATATTGTGCAGACAGTATAAGTATTGTTAATATGGTAATGTGAAGTCAGGTACAGACTGGAGCTGAAATTCGGCCCTGGTATTTGAAATCACACAGGCCCACGCTGTTCCCGTCCCCAAGCACCAGATTGGAATATATTACTAATATTATTCTGGATGGAGGAAAGCAAGATTTACTACAAGACCAATATTTCTAATGATACCCGTGGCATGGTGGGGTAAGTGACAGAGTTAGCAACTTTGTGCTCCGTCACAACTCTTAACAGTATGGGCGTCTTGAGAACACAGATTCTGCTAACAACATAGCAGACAAAGCAGTCCACAACCAGACAGGCCCTTCTGACTTTTGCCAGAATTGCCAGTCTGGCCCTGTGTGAAATAATAATATGCATGATGTGTAGCAATGTATAATGTTGGTAGTGTACAGCATAGGGTAAGACATATATTAGGACCTGGCAAAAAACATAAGGATGATAAGTTTAGTATGTACTGGTACAGGATCAGATACAGTTAATGTTTGGGGCTAGCTCACAGTGGGAGGAGGATAATGCTAGTTCAAAGAGTGCACTACATGGTAGTAACTCAGATAGGGAGGTACAGTGATAAGGTTAAGTTGAGTTGCAGTGGGCTGCTAGGGCCAGCATGTACCGGTCATCAAGGGAGTGGAAAGCCGTAATAATATCCCTTGCGGACATTTCGGCACTGTCAGGAGTCCAAAGCTCAGGGTGGGAGCTGATGGGCACCTCATGTCCTCTGGCACACAGGGGAAGATTGACACGGAACCATGTGAAGGACAGGTGGCTGATCCCGGGTGCACTACGCAACTGGACGGGAAATCCCTGGGGATAACAGAGTCAGTGGTTTTAGAGATAGTCCAGGAAGAACAAATGGTAGGGCTGACGATGTATTGTGCTAAGGAAGTAAAGAATACAAAGTGTAGTGTCCTATCCCACATGTTACAACTTAACGAACTTGAACTGACAAGTAAACGTTTGTTTGTTGCAATGAACTTGGTGTCCCATGAGTTGTGTGTGGCAGCTTGAGAGTGGAGGCCTGGAGACAATGGAGGCCCGCGGCCTACACGTGAGTGTGATGTTCTCCACACCTGACAGCACTCTGGGACTGGGACACTGATTAAAGCCTTGGAGACCAGCCACATCTGATATGCTGCAGTAGTAACCAGCAAACTAGGTTATCAGCAGTAAACAATAAAACTAAAAATCCCTCCCTTCTTGAATGAGGAGAATATATTTAAGAACAAGTAAGCTGCAAAAATGTTTGACCCCGAAGTGAAGCTGGGGCTGTCACATGCACATTACAGGACTTTGCTCTGCTTTCAGCAGGGCAGAGTAAAGCAAGATGGGTTTTAAGGCTCGCTCACACTGGTGAGTGGCATCCGATGAATCACTTATACTAGAGAATCGGATGCTATATGCAAATGCCCTTGGCTGAAACTCTACTGCGACCGTGAGCCAAGTGTCATTATACTGTGATCGGATTCTCTCACGAGACAATGCCATGGGATAATTATAAGGTATTTTCTTTGATCTGCGGGGGAGCTGGGGGTTTATGCACATGTTGGTAGACCGCTATGCAAGAAGGCTTAAAGGTGGTACTTTTAGTTTACATTGGGAAAATCTGGTGACAGACTACCTGTCTTTGGCTAGAGTTGAGCAAAAACACTCCTAGGACACTGGTCCGACATCCATATTAGTACCTCCATGGCAGCTGGAAAAGGTCAGTGCACCTTTCTACGGCAGGCTCTTAAATGCCGGAATCCGGAGCACCTCTTATGATGACTAGGCTCCTGCTATGTCAATTCGCAATCTTCTTCCTCAAGTCTACCACTAACCCAATTTTTACTTGGTTCATACCCAGACATCCTGAGAGCTTAGTCCAATTTTTTTTCAAACAGCCAATGAGTGGTCCCTAACCAGACACCTCTGTAATTTATAAGAACTGACGTTACAGTATATAGTATATCGTATCTTCTAGCCTGGAATGTAAAATAAAAGAACACAAAATGCCCAATGGGTAAATGACTTAGATAGCAGTAGCTAGTAAAGGTTCAGGATCAGATGAGCTGAGGCTTAAAAGCTCCAGAAGTCTTTCTTTGGGACAAGGCTTGGCATAACTCATCACATTTAATTGTACAGTGAACCTGCAGCTGCTGGTAATATCCCCATTAGAATTATTGATATTGACTGTTTTTAAGTACAGTCATTTGACAGAGTTGCTAAAAGATAAGCTGATTTTTATCCTAATTGTCTTTACAATGCAACAATCAGATCAGGTTAGCCGAGAGAAAGCTCTGATACAATCTCTGGAGAGCAAGCAGCTGTGTCCAGTCATTTTATGAGAAGATGTAAACTCTCTTCTACACACTTAAAGGGACAATTGCTAAATCATACAGAATAGCACACAGGTCTCCACCAGTTCAATAACATGTGTGATAGAATATTGATGATCCTTTGAAAGTCTCACAATGAAAAACAGTATCACGATAACACAGTGTCAATCATAACTGTAATTACCGTAATTAAAAATTGCGCAATTACGTTTCTTCTGCATCTAACCCAGTTCAAATTAATGAGGCAATTATGTCTCTACTAGATGGTGGCCCGATTCTAATGCATCAGGTAATCTAGAATATGTATAGTAGTATATAGCACAGCCCACGCAGTATATAACACAGCCCACGTAGTATATAGCACAGCCACGTAGTATATTGCACAGCTCATGCAGTATATAGCAGAGATGTAGTATATAACACAGGAAACGCAGTATATAACACAGCCCACGTAGTATCTAACACAGCCCACGTAGTATATAGCAATGTGGGCACCACATCCCCGTTAAAAAAAGAATTATAATAAAAAATAGTTATATACTCACCTTCCGGCGGCACCCCCAAATCCAGCCCAGGCATTTAGTGATGCTCCTCGCGACGCTCCGGTCCCAAGAATGCATTGCGGCAATAACACGTGATGATGTAGCGGTCTCACGAGACCGCTACGTCTTGTCCGGTCATTGCCGCAATGCATTCTTGGGACCGGAGCGTCGTGAGGAGCGGGAAAGGCACCGGTAGGTGAGAATATATTGATTTTTTATTATTTTTAACATTAGTTAACACAGGGTTAATAGCAGCATTAACGGACTGCATTACACCGCGTTATGCTGCGTTGTAATGCAGTCCGTTTAATCTCTCTCTCACTTCACTTGCCTCAATTAGTTTTTTCCCTTCCTAAGTTATAATTAGTTTTCTCTCTTTTCCATATGTGTAATCTGAGGGGGACATGCACTCTCTCCCTGGAGATGTCTGTATGGATTTTAATTTTTCTCTATGACAATCCGTAAAATCAGATGCTGTACTGTTGATTCGATTTTCTTTTGCATACCTATAGACATGAATGGGTTAGTCTCATCTGAAATACAGAAGAGAATAGTGTGTCCTATGATTTGTTCACGCAGACATTCAGTTTGTCATCTGAATTACATTGGTCCAGTTGCTGTTCGTTTTTTTTCACACAGTGTTCACACGATCATGTGAACTTAGCATAAGGCTTATCTCGCTGGAGAACAAAAGGATTGGACATCTGAATTAAATTGGACATTTGTGGCGCAGATTCCACAGTGCAAAACACCAGCAATTCAGTCTTGGACAAAAGATCTTTAGATCTTTTAGCCAGATATTTCAATGGTTCCTGATGTACAATTAGAAACATTTCATAAGTTTTTAAACTTTTATTTACAAATACATCAAGTTTATGTAAAGACTCAATATTTACAGTGTTGTCCCTTATTTTTCAAGACTTTTGCAATTCTCTCTGGCAGCTGGATATCAGCATCTGGGCCAAATCCTAACTGAAGGGCAACCTATTCTTGCTGTATCATTGCTTGGAGTTTATCACCATTTTTGTGTGCCCACCCCCTTTTTGAAGATTGACCACAGGTTATCAATGAGATTGAAATCTCATGTTAATGTTTCGTTCACCAAGCCACTTAGTTATCACTTTTGCCTTATGACATGGTTTTGATAATTTTGTTTTACTCATTTATTTAGCGCCATTAATTCCACAACGCTTTACAGACACTATCATCACTGTCCCATTGGGGTTTACAATCTAGATTCTCTATCGATAAGTCTTTGGAGTGTGGCAGGAAAAAGGAGTACCTAGAGGAAACCCATGCAAATACAGGGAGAACATACAAACTCCTTACAGATGTTTTCCTTGGTGGGATTTGAACCCAGTACCCCAGCAATGCAAAACAACAGTGCTAACCACTGAGCCACAGTGCTGCCCCATTATGCTGGAAAAAGCATTTTCATCACAAAATTACTCCTGGATCGTTGGGAGAAGTTGGTCTTGGAGCATATTTAGATCCCATTATTTATTCATGGCCATGTTATGTGAGTGAGCCCATTCTCTTGTTCTTAGAATGCTTTCCTGTTGGCATGACTCAGGACTCATGGGAGTGGTCACCATTTCTTCTTCAGAAAATCATTCTTCCAGATGTCTTAGACAGTCTGAAGGGGGCTTCATCAGAGATAACATCTTTAACCCAAGTCCTCTGCAGTCCAATTCCTGTACTTCACGCCAAATTATTTTCACTGATGAAGTCTCCTTCAGACTGTCTGGAAGAATGATTATTCAGAGAAGAATAGGTGAGCACTACTGTGAGTCTTGTGTCTACTGACCCAGAATCCCATTAACTTCCAGCATCCTCAAGACCATATAAATAAGTCAAAGCAATTTTGGGATTCTGTTCTGTAGGGCGATAAAAACAAAATTGGAACTTTTCAGATCTATGCATCATCGCTAAATTAATGAAAAAGAATGGAGAAAATGCTGAAAAATATTCCCTGCCTACCATAAAGCATGGTGGTGGCTCAGGGATGCTCTATGGTGTCTATGCTTTCTCTTAGGGCACAGTCATACGGACATATAATGTGTCCGACGATCGCATTGCAGTGCAAAGAGTTGCTGGCACCTCTCCTGACCTGAGTGTGACAGCATCATATACAGTGGGGAAAATAAGTATTTGATACACTGCCCATTTTGCAAATTTTCCCACTACAAAAAAATGGAGAGGTCTGTAATTTTTATTATAGGTACATTTCAACTGTGAGAGACAGAATCTAAAAAATAATAACCAGAATTAAAAGATTGTATGATCTTTAAGTAATTAAATTGCATTTTATTGCATGAACTAAGTATTTGATCACCTACCAACCAGCAAGAAATCTGGCTCTCACAGACCTGTTAGTTTTTCTTTAAGAAGCCCTTCTACTCTGCATTCATTACCTGTATTAATTGCACCTGTCTGAACTCATTACCTGTATAAAATACATCTGTGCACACACTCAATCACACTCCAACCTCTCCACCGTGGCCAAGACCAAAGAGCTGTCTAAGGACACCAGAGAAAAAAATTGTAGACCTGCACATGGCTGGGATGGGCTACAGGACAAGCAGTTTGGTGAGAAGACAACTGTTGGCACAATTATTAGGAAATGGAAGAAACACAAGATGACTGTAAATCTTCCTCGGTCTGGGGCTTCAAGGAGGTTCTTGCCTCGTGCAGTAAAGATGATTCTGAGAAAGATCAGGAATCAGCCTGGAACCACATGGGATAACCTGGTAACCTGAAGAGAGCTGAGACCACAGTCTCAAACATTACCATTAGTAACACACTACGCCATCATGGATTAAAATCCTGCAGGGAACGCAAGGTCCCCTGCTCATGCCAGCACATGTCCAGACCTGACTGTAGTTCGCAATGGCTATCTGGATGATCCATAGGAGGCATGAGAGAAGGTCATGTGGTCAGATGAGACCAAAATAGAACTTTTTGGAATCAACTACAGTCGTCATGTTTGGAGGAAAAAGAAGGATTAGTACAAGCCCAAGAACACTGTCGCAACCGTGAAGCATGGTGAAGGAACCATCATACACTTTTTGGCCAACAACCTCCTTACCTCAGTGAGAGCATTTAAGATGGGTCATGGCTGGGTTTTCTAACTTGACAATGACTCGAAACACACAGCCAGGGCAACCTGGAGTGGCCTAGCCAGTCTCCAGACCTGAACCCAATAGAAAATCTTTGGCAGGAGATGAAGCTCAATGTTGTCCAGTGACAGCCCCGAAACCTGAAAGATCTGGAGAAGATATGTATGGAGGAGTGGGTCAAAATCCCTGCTGCATTGTGTGCAAACTTGGTCAAGAACTACAGGAAATGTCTGACCTCTGTAATTGCAAACAAAGGTTTCTGTAGTAAATATTAAGTTTTGTTTTTCTATTGTATCAAATACTTATTTCATGCAATAAAATGCTAATTATGTAAAAATCAAGCCATATGATTTTCTGGAATTTTTTTTAGATTCTGTCTCTCATAGTTGAAGTGTGTCTCCCATAAAAATTACAGACCTCTCTATTCTTTGTAGATGGAAAAACTTGCAATATCAGCAGTGTATGAAATACTTATTTTCCCCACTGTATTTCTATGCAGCTGTCACACTTGAGTCCGTCTGACTGCGCCCTGACACTGGAAACCTGCTGTGTGGAGCTCAAGTTGATTCAATCAAATTTTTAGGAGACAACTTATTGCTTTCTGTGAGGAACCTGAAGCACCAATGGACCTTTTAAAAGGACAATGATCCAAATTATACCTCAAAGTCCACAAAGTCCTAAAAAGGCTTGACTAAAAAAGTAGTCCTGGAAGATTCTAGTGTGGCCGTCACAGTAACCTGACTTGAACCCAATAGAAAAGCTTTTGTGAAATTTTAAGAAGTTACTTCAACTACCCTGAAATAGATTGGGGAATGGAAATCTGCAGTTCCAGCAAAGGTAATCGGTTTTTGACAACTATGAGAGACAATTACCTTTCACAACTGGTTCAGGACCCAACAAGAAGGGGGGCACTGCTAGACCTAATATTATCCAACAGGCCAGACTGCATAGCAAATATAAGGGTTGGGGGTCACTTGGGGAATAGTGATCACAAAATAATAAGTTTTCATGTATCCTTTAATAAGATGTATAGTAGAGGGGTGACAAGGACACTAAACTTCAGGAGGGCAAATTGCCAATGGATAAGAGAGGATCTTGGTGCAATTAACTGGGACGATATCCTGAGACATAAAAATACACAAAGATGGGAAATGTTTATTAGCATCCTGGATAGGACCTGTGCACAGTATATACCGTATGGGAATAAACATACTAGAAATAGGAGGAAACCAATATGGCTAAATAAAGCTGTAAGGGGCGCAATAAGGGACAAAAAGAAAGCATTTAGAGAATTAAAGGAAGTAGGTAGTGAGGAGGCATTAAATAAATACAAAAAATTAAATAAATTCTGTAAAAAGCAAATCAAGGCAGCAAAGATTGAGACAGAGGGACTCATTGCCAGAGAGATTAAAAATAATCCCAAAATATTCTTTAACTAAGTAAATAGTAAGAAACTAAAAAATTATACTATTAGCCCCCTTAAAAATAGTCTGGGTGAAATGGTGGAAGAGGATCAGGAAAAAGCCAATATGCTAAATGACTTTTTTTCATCAGTATTTACACAAGAATATCCCATTGCAGACAATATGATCAGTGATAACAAAAATTCCCCATTAAGTGTCACCTGCTTAACCCAGCAGGAAGTACGGCGGAGTCTAAAAATCACTAAAATTGACAAATCTCCGGGCCCAGATGAGATACACCTCCGAGTACTGCAGGAATTAAGTACAGTCATTGATAGACCATTATTTTTAATCTTTAAAGAGTCCATAATAACAGGGTTTGTACCACAGGACTGGCGTATAGCAAATGTGGTGCCAATATTCAAAAAAGGGGCAAAAACTGAACTCGGTAATTATAGGCCAGTAAGTTTAACCTCTACTGTGGGTAAAATCCTGGAGGGCATTCTAAAGGTACCTTCACACGAAGCGACGCTGCAGCGATAGCGACAACGATGCCGATCGCTGCAGCGTCGCTGTTTGATCGCTGGGGAGCTGTCACACAGTCAGCTCTCCAGCGACCAACGATGCCGAGGTCCCCGGGTAACCAGGGTAAACATCGGGTTGCTAAGCGCAGGGCCGCGCTTAGTAACCCGATGTTTACCCTGGTTACCAGCGTAAAAGTAAAAAAAACAAACAGTACATACTCACCTGCGCGTCCCCCAGCGTCTGCTTCCTGACACTGACTGAGCTCCGGCCCTAACAGCACAACGGTGACGTCACTGCTGTGCTTTCACTTTCACTTTAGGGCCGGCGCTCAGTAAGTGTCAGGAAGCAGACGCTGGGGGACGCGCAGGTGAGTATGTACTGTTTGTTTTTTTTACTTTTACGCTGGTAACCAGGGTAAACATCGGGTTACTAAGCGCGGCCCTGCGCTTGGTAACCCGATGTTTACCCTGGTTACCAGTGTAAAATATCGCTGGTATCG
Source organism: Ranitomeya variabilis (assembly GCF_051348905.1). Classification (NCBI taxonomy): domain Eukaryota; kingdom Metazoa; phylum Chordata; class Amphibia; order Anura; family Dendrobatidae; genus Ranitomeya; species Ranitomeya variabilis. The sequence continues at coordinate 81,096,695 of NC_135234.1, forward strand.
TTGCTTTTGCTTTCAAACACAACGATACACGGCGATCGGACGACCAAATAAAGTTCTGGACTTTATTCAGCGACATCACAGCAGGATCCTGATCGCTGCTGCGTGTCAAACGAAACGATATCGCTAGCGAGGACGCTGCAACGTCACGGATCGCTAGCGATATCGTTACAAAGTCGTTTCGTGTGAAGGTACCTTAAGGGATGCTATACTGGAGTATCTGAAGAGGAATAACCTCATGACCCAGTATCAGCACGGGTTTACTAGGGACCGTTCCTGTCTGACTAATCTCATCAATTTCTATGAAGAGGTAAGTTCCAGACTGGACCAAGGGAACCCAGTAGATGTAGTGTATATGGACTTTTCAAAAGCTTTTGATACGGTGCCACACAAAAAGGTTGATACATAAAATGAGAATAATGGGGATAGGGGAAAATATGTGTAAGTGGGTTAAGAGCTGGCTCAGGGATAGGAAACAAAGGGTGGTTATTAATGGAGCACACTCGGACTGGGTCGCGGTTAGCAGTGGGGTACCACAGGGGTCACTATTGGGCCCTCTTCTTTTTAACATATTTATTAACGACCTTGTAGGGGGCATACAGAGTGGAATTTCAATATTTGCAGATGACACTAAACTATGCAGGGTAATCAATACAGAGGAGGACAATTTCATATTACAGGATGATTTATGTAAACTAGAAGCTTGGGCTGATAAATGACAAATGAGCTTTAATGGGGATAAATGTAAGGTCATGCACTTGGTTAGACGTAATAAGATGCATAACTATGCGCTTAATTCTAAATCTCTGGGCAAAACCGTCAATGAAAAAGACCTGGGAGTATGGGTGGATTACAAACTCATATTCAGTGGCCAGTGTCAGGCAGCTGCTACAAAGGCAAATAAAATAATGGGATGCATTAAAAGAGGCATAGATGCTCATGAGGAGAACATAATTTTACCTCTATACAAGTCACTAGTTCGACCACACTTAGAATACTGTGCACAGGTCTGGTCTCTGGTGTATAAGAAAGATGTAGCTGAACTGGAGCGGGTGCAGAGAAGAGCGACCAAGGTTATCAGAGGACTGGGGGGTCTGCAATACCAAGATAGGTTATTACACTTGGGGCTATTTAGTTTGGAAAAACGAAGACTAAGGGGTGATCTTATTTTAATGTATAAATATATGAGGGGACAGTACAAAGACCTTTCTGATGATCTTTTTAATCATAGACCGGTGACAGGGACAAGGGGGCATCCTCTACGTATGGAGGAAAGAAGGTTTAACCCTAGAACGCATACCCATAGAAATCTACACATTCACGCACCTGGGGCCTTTTAGGCCTGTTTACAATTATCATGGAATAACTCAAATAAAAATACTTTTCAAAGTTTATTGCAAAGTAAGGATGCATTCCCACTAGCGCTGGGGTCCGCCAGGACGGGATTCCGTAATGGATCTGACCTCCTGGTGACCCCAGCTAAGGCTGGCGGATGCATACCTGGGGCCTCGCAGGCCTGCCAGGTTACTTGTTTTCTATTTTCTGTAAAATTACTTTAGTTAGAATTTTGAAACTCTAGGTATTCCTCAGGTATATAGTTGTTAGTAATTTCCAGTTGTTCATATATTTTTATGTTATAGGCATTTCGGTATAACAACCTTTTTTTGGGACTACCCCATATTCACGCACCTGGGGCCTTTTAGGCCTGTGTGCAAATAACACGGAATAACTCAAATAAAAATACTTTTCAAAATTTATTTTACAATTGCAAGGTAAGGATGCCTTCCAACTAGCGCTGGGGTCCGCCAGGAGGGGATCCGTAATGAATCTGACCTCCTGGTGACCCAGCTAAGGCTGGCGGAATCCCGCCATTCCGGTAGCCTTAGCTGGAGTTACCAGGAGGTCAGATCCATTATGGATCCCCTTCTGGCGAACCCCAGCGCTACTGGGAACACAGCCTAAGATGTGTATATTTCAAAACATAATTATGTGCATAAAACAACAAAAAAGTAAGTAAACGGGCACGCCAAATATAGGCATTCTATATGCAATTTTTTTATGAAAACATTTTTTGGTTGTAGCAAATTTGGTGCAGGAATATTTCTTTGTAACTTTACATATTCCCCCGACAATTCTCGCATATTATTTTTTTCGGCTGAATGTGCCTTGCATACATTTTGTCCGCAAGTAGAACAGAAACGCTCCGATTTTCTTTCCTTCTTTGCTGGACAAATATAGCAGCGCTTTCTTTTTTTTTCTCTTTGCTCTGGATGTTCCAGAAAGCGTATTCCACATCGGATCATTGCCTCCGTAATTTGCCTTGATAAGCATATCATGCTGCTTCTCTCCATCATAGTAGGCATCAAAAGTTCATATAGTTCTGTCAAAAATAGACGTCTCTTGTCTTTCCTGTTGCCATGGAATTCTGGATTAGTTTGACAATAAACAATGTAGCTATTGAGGGCTGACACATCAAGGATATTGGAAAAAAGGGCAGCAGGCCAACGTTTAGTCTGCCTTTTACACGAATACTCTGCAATCATTTCGTCCATCTTTTCGACACCTCCTTTTGTCTTATTATAATGCAGTATGATTTCAGTTTTTTTTTTCCTGTCATTGGTGTCAATACTTCCATCATGATGCATTGTACTCAGTAATATCACGGATTTTTCTTTCTTGGCTTTATAAGACACCATTGTTGCTTGATTGCAGAAACCGAATACACTCTCGTAGATTGTTCGCTGTGCATTGTGCTTCATGATTGGAGGAATTTCGTGGCGGTTTGGCCTCATAGTACTAACAAGTGTAAGTTGCTTTTGAAGCAAAAGGTTGGCCATTTCAAAATTGGTAAAGTAATTATCCATTGTAATATATTTTTTTTTTCTTATTTTTATTATTTTTATGTTGTCATGCAGAATCCACACTCTTCCCAGCAATAGCAGAGTCATAAAAGTTCTTCCCCAGCAACAATACAGACAAAAAGACTGAGTATCACATGTAAACCTAGTACAGGCCTAAAAGGCCCCAGGTGCCTGAATATGGGGTAGTCCCAAAAAAAGGTTGTTATACTGAAATGTCTGTAACATAAAAATATATGAATGACTGGAAATTACTAACAACTATATACCTGAGGATTACCTAGATTTTCAAAATTCTATCTAAAGTACTTTTACAGAAAATACAAAACAAGTAACCTGGCAGGCCTGCGAGGCCCCAGGTATGCGTTCTAGGGTTAAGCATAATAACAGACGCGGATTCTTTACTGTAAGAGCAGTGAGACTATGGAACTCTCTGCGGTATGAGGTTGTAATGAGTGATTCATTACTTAAATTTAAGAGGGGACTGGATGCCTTTCTGGAAAAGTATAATGTTACAGATTATATATACTAGATTCCTTGTTAGGGTGTTGATCCAGGGAACTAGTCTGACTGCCGTATGTGGAGTCGGGAAGGAATTTTTTTCCCCAAGGTGGAGCTTACTCTTTGCCACATGGGTTTTTTTTGCCTTCCTCTGTATCAACATGTTAGGGCATGTTAGGTTAGGCTATGGGTTGAACTAGATGGACTTAAAGTCTTCCTTCAACCCTAATAACTATGTTACCATGTTACTATTTGTTGTACAAAAACCCAAGATTAGTGACCTGGAGGCCATTGTTGCCAGCAGCTTACCAAAGAGGCTCTTCTGAGAAATAAAGCCGCTCATCGTGAAGGGTTTAAATAATTCAGTAGCCATTAAAAGTGACATTTTGAGGCACTTGCTATATTAATTTTGTTGAGCTATTTAAAGTGGTTATGTGGGACTATTTCATTTTTTTGTACTATGGCCCTAAGTACTAACAGACAGGTGGTTGCCAACTGCCCGGCGCCGACATCTTCCAGCACAGAGCAGTACAGACTGCTCCTGCCGGCGATTCTTCAGCTTCCGCTGACATCACGCCGACAGAGCACCAGCTTCTCTTCCACTCTGTTGACAGGATGGGACTACCGACGTCATGCTGATTCAGAGCTGGCTCCCCACTGCCTAATTGTGGGGAGTCGGCTGTCAATCAGCATGACGTTGGCAGTACCACCGCATTGACAGAGCAGCCCTGAAGAAGAGCTGCTCTGTTGACGTGCAGCAGCTGAATCACCAGGTAGAATAGGCAGGTGGTTGGCTCTGTTAGCTGCCTGTCAGTTTTTAGGCCCATAGTAAAACAAAAAAAAAAGTCCTGAACAACTCCTTCAATTGTTCTACTTTCTTTGACTTATTTCAAGTTTGTAAATTCTGTTAACCTAATTTACAGTGGAGATTGAATGATTTTGATTGTAACAATATATCCTGCCCCTTGACGTATGCTATTGTGATGAGATAATCAATGTTATTCATTAAACTACTCTTAACTATGGCTGGATAAAGTCCACACTACAAAACAATACAAGCCTGCGGCACAACAATCGTTTTGGATGAAGCATTATGTAGCAAGCATGAAACATAAGATGACGATTGCAAAGATTTCAGTGCGAATAATATTTTTTACTATGTAATAAACTAGGGAAAGTTTGGTGTCATTATATAAATTCTAAATATATTCTAAAAATATTTATTGATGTGTAACTATTTACAATTTTTACTCAGGAAATAATTATGTTCACAACTGGACTGTAAAATACTGACGTCACCCATTATTCTGCTGAATCCTGATTTTATATTGCAAAATCAGCAGCAGAAAATGTAAAATATAACAATATAACAACATAGGAAAAGGCAGAAAAAAACTAAAAAAAATAAAGGTTTCCCCTCCGCATTTCACATTCACAAGTGCTTTAGTCCCTTTATTTCAGGAGGAGGAGGATACTGATGAGAATACAAACTCCAGGCTTCCTTGTCACCCCTCTGCAATCACATGATGACTACAAATATACAGTACTTAAGTTGCAGCTGATAGTTTTCCTAAACGAAAACTGACACACTGTGCAAAAAAAAGGAGATAACATGTTCTTTGACTTTTTCCATCAGCTGCTGGCTGGGATGAATTAATTTTAAAGAGATTTGATCACATTATTGTAAAAGACAACATGTTAAACATAAAAGCTCTCAAATCATCACAGTATTAAAGGTAATTTGTCACCAGGTTTTTGCTACCTATCCTAGAAGCAGCATAATGTGTAGAGAAAGACATCCTGATTCCAGTGATGTGTCGCTTACTGGGCTGCTTGCTGTAGTTTTGATACAATCAGTGTTTTATCATCAGCAGATTATTACTAGAGGACTAGTAAACCTGCTGCCATGTAGTCCTCCATATTCATAAGTTCTATGTAACATTGGCCCCACCCCTAATTGGAAGCTTTCTGCCTATGCACAGTGTAAACAGAAAGCTGCCAATCAGTGGTGTGGGCGGGGTTATACAGACATCAGCATTTAGAGAACTGCTAGCTCTGCAGCAGAGAAAACTGTGATTTTATCAAAACTGCAGCAAGAGCCAAGCAAGTCTGTGCCCCTACACCAGGATGCTCTCAGATGGGGTGGAAAAATCCTGGTGACATATTTTCCATTAATAATGATTGTAGTTCTGGAAAATATCAGAATTTAAATATTACAGGAGACTGAAATAGTTCATCACTATTGCCCTAAATGTTTTATTTTTCTACACTGTCCATTTTCCAACTTAAATGGTTATTTAGTTAATAAAATTGTATTAGGAGTGCAGCAGATACTCAAAGGCATCTTGAAAGGCTGCAATGGGTATAGATCAGACCCGGGCATACTGCGGCCCTCGGGCCACATCCGCCCTTGTAGCTGTTCCGGTCAGACCTGCAGGCTGAGACAGCCAAAGGGCTGAAGCAGTGGCCCACGGGTCACACCCATGCCCTCTAGGGTTGTGGAGTCAGGGTCAGTGTCCATTTTGGTGGAGTTGGTATAAAATGGACCAACTCCTAAAATATATAATAAATTAGGTACACTAGTTCAGTGCAGGATGTGCTGCAATTTTTGTCATAATTTATGAAAGTTATGAAATGTCCTATAAATGTATACTCTGTTCCTGATCTAAGCATCTCGACTTTTAGTTGTTTTTTTTTTTTTTTTCATGTGCATGGGATAGTTGTATGTACATAGAAGCCTGGGTGGGGCTTATGCTGTGTATATGGGTTATGTGGGGCTCACACTTTATATATGGAGGCTATATGGGGCTCACACTCTATATGGAGGCTATGTGAGGCTCACACTATATATCGATGTTATGTGGGAGGAAGATAATGTATTTTGGAGTCTATGTAGGAGCTCATACTGCTACTACATAGTGAGACTATCTAGGGCACATGCTGTATGTCAGAGGCTATGTGGGGCACACGCTGTATGTCAGAGGCTATGTGGGGCACACGCTGTATGTCAGAGGCTATGTGGGGCACACGCTGTATGTCAGAGGCTATGTGGGGCGCACACGGTATTTAGTGAGACTATGTGAAGGGTTCAGGCTGTATGTATGGAGGCTAAGTGGTGCTCATGCTGTATATAGCAGTTTGTGTGGGCTCACGCTGTATATAGGAGGCTATGTGGAGGTTCACGCTGTGTATAGAAGGCTGTGTGGTGCTAACGCTGTATATAGCAGTTTATGTGTGGGCTCACGCTGTATATAGGAGGCTATGTGGGGCACATGCTGTATATCAGAGGTTTCATAGGGCACACACTGTATGTAAGAGGAAATGTGGGTCTCACTATATATATATATATATGTAAATAGACTCCTATGTGGGGGCTCATACTGAATTTATGAGGCTCACGCTACACAGGAGGCTCACACTGTATATAGTGCGGCTATGTGGGGGCTCATGCTGCATATAAAGAGGCTATGTTGGGGTTCACACTGTATATATGGAGGCCATGTGGGGCGGACTCTGCATATAGGAGGGTATGTGGGGGCTCACACTGTATATAGGAGGCTATGTGGGGGCTCATACTGCATGTTGAAGGTTATGTCGGGGCTCATAATATATATAAAAGGCTATGTGAGGGCTCATATTGTAAATAGAGAGGCTGTGTGTGTGGTCATACTGTATATAGGGGGCTATGTGTGTGCTCATATGGTGTATATGATGTATGTCAGCATACTTAATTCTGCTGAATATTAAGTGATACCATTAAGATTAATATAAATAATAATAAATATGTTAATATTAATATTAAGCAGAATTAGTTTCAGCCTATTGGTTCGGTCTCCAGAACTGCCAGGGTCTCTTATGTGGCCCCTTGGGAAAATTAATTGCCCAACCCGAATATAAACCATGGTGACGTTTTGCTTTTTCATGTGTTCCAAACAGATGATATGAAGGAACAGCTTGGCACCTTGTGCCGTCTTCGCAACTGGTGTAAGAAAATTGATGTCTTAAGTCAAAGGTCCTGAACAGGGCTCTGATAATTGTATAGCAGGAGCTCCTTACATCTATTAGATTTCCATTTTTTGTGCATCTTCTAGACGTGAATGAATAAAAATAACTTGTCCTAAGGAAATCGTTTCATGAACACTTCACTAAAGCATGGATATAGTAAGACCTCTGCAACGAGGACACCGATTGATCAACAGTGTGGTGCACTGTAGTCTGTGCCGTGTAAAATATTGCCCTGCATTGCAGTCCTAAAATGTTATTGTCGATCGAGTACTGACTCGAGCTGAACTTCCACTATTCCAGCAATGCTTTATCTTTATTCACATCTTTGCCCACTTGCATTGCTGGAGCAGCTTTAAATCAAATATTTCACAACAGCAGTGAGAAGATTTCCCTAATAAATGTATGATATTAAAGTTGCTCCATTTTCTGCCTTGAGATATTTGGGTAAAGCTGCTCTTCAGGTGTCACCAGAATTCAGCATCCAGCAGGGAAACCTCGAATAATACATGAAATCTCACCCGCCAGCCTCTAACACAGGCCACATTATGATAATGTTCTTTTATAAAATCACTAAATTGCTTTTAACGCCTTTCCGACATTGGGCGTAATAGTATGCCGATGTCCAATTCCCCGTTTGGTGTGGGCTCCGGCGCTGAGCCCGCACCTGACATATACCTGACCTGATATATACAGCTGACATGTGCCCGCAACAGCCGTGGGTGGAATCACAATCCACCTGCGGCTGTTAACTAGTTAAATGCTGCTATCAATCTCTGATAGCACTTCCAGCAAGCACGCCGGAAATCCTGCCCATCGGTGACCCAGTCATGTGATCGTGGGTCACCGATGGGATGGCATGACAACCAGAAGTCTCCAGCAGACCTCCATGGTTGTCATAGCCAAATTGCTATGTGCACGGCTCGGTGGTCAGCACTCATAGCAAGAGGGCATTTCTGCTACATACAGGCTATCTGATCATCGCCTGTATGAAGCAGAGTCGATCAGACAACTGCAGCTTCTAGTCTCCCATAGAAACTATTGAAGCATGCAAAAAGTAAAAAAAATGTTAAAAATATCTATATATATATATATAATTGTCTAAGGTCCACTTCCGTCTGTAGCTTCCATCTGTAACGGAAATCCCGCGTCGCTGATTGGTCATGCCCGGCCGGCCGCGACCAATCAGCAATATTGGGGCGGGATTTAAACACCGCTTCACTTTTTACTATTGATGCTGCCTATGCAGCATCAATAGTAAAAACACATAATATTAAAAATAATAATAAAAAAAACATTATATTCACACCGTCCAGCGTTCTCGCCAACCTTTCCCGCTTCGGTCCCAAGAATGCATTGCGGCAATGACCACAGATCATGTAGCGGTCTCGCGAGACCACTACATCATCACGGGCTATTGCCGCAAGGCATTACTGGGAACGGAGCGTCTTCCGTGTTGCTGATTGGTCATGCCCAGCCGGCTGCGACCAATCAGCGATTTCAACCACGCTTCGCTGATTGGTCGCGCCCGGCCGGCCATGACCAATCAGCGACATTGGCGCAGGATTTAAACACAGTGCGCGACAAATCAGTGAAGTGTGGTTCAAATCGCGTGCCAATTTACGGCCGGACTGCGTCTGTCTCTGATTGGTCGCGGCAGGCCCGCCACGACCAATAAGCGATATTGGGGCTGGATTTAAACACTGCTTCACTTTTTACTATTGATGATGCCTATGCATCATCAATAGTAAAAACATATAATGTTAACAAAAATTAAAAAAACCCCATTATATTCTCACCTTCCGGCGTCCGCGCCAGCCTTTCCCGCTCCTCGCGACGCTCCGGTCCCAATAATGCATTGCAGGAATGACCCAAGATGATGTAGCGGTCTCGCGAGACCGCTACATCATCACGGGTTATCGCCGCAAGGCATTACTGGGAACGGAGCGTCACGAGGAGCAGCACTAAAGGCCTGGTCTGGATTTGGGGGCTGCCGGAAGGTGAGTATATAACTAATTTTTATTTTAATTCTTTTTTTCAGAGATATGGTGCCCACATTGCTATATACTACGTGGGCTGTTATATACTGCGTGGCCTGTGTTATACACTGTGTGGCCTGTTTTTTGTTATATACTACATGGGCTGTGCTATATACTACGTGGGCTGTGTTATATACTGCGTGGCCCGTGTTATATACTGCGTGGCCCGTGTTATATACTGCGTGGCCCGTGTTATATACTGCGTGGCCTGTGTTATATACTGCGTGGCCTGTGTTATATACTGCGTGGCCTGTGTTATATACTGCGTGGCCTGTGTTATATACTGCGTGGCCTGTGTTATATACTGCGTGGCCTGTGTTATATACTGCGTGGCCTGTGTTATATACTGCGTGGCCTGTGTTATATACTGCGTGGCCTGTGTTATATACTGCGTGGCCTGTGTTATATACTACCTCGCTGTGCTATATACTACGTGGGCTGTGCTATATACTACGTGGGCTGTGCTATATACTACATGGCTGTTATATACTACGTGGCCTGTGTTATATACTGCATGGGCTGTGCTCTATACTACGTGGGCTGTGTTATATACTGTGTAGGCTGTGTTATATACTGTGTGGGCTGTGCTATATACTACGTGGGCTGTGTTATATACTGTGTGGGCTGTTATATACTATGTGGGCTGTTATATACTATGTGGGCTGTTATATACTACGTGGGCTGTGCTATATACTACGTGGCTGTGCTATATACTACGTGGCTGTGCTATATACTACGTGGCTGTGCTATATACTACGTGGCTGTGCTATATACTACATGGCTATGCTATATACTGCGTGGGCTGTGTTATATGCTACGTGGGCTATCAGACTCTTTTGCCCGGGGCACTCATAAACCTGGAGCTGGCCATGGCTTCACTAATTAGTCGCGCCTGGCCGGCCGCGAACAATCAGCCACAGACGCAGTTTGGCCGTGAATTGGCACGGGATTTGAACCACGCTTCGCTGATTGGTCACGCCCGGCCGGCCGAATCCTGTGTATTCATTGCATTAGTCTGAAATCTTCATAAATAAACTACATACATATTCTAGAATACCTGATGCGTTAGAATCGGGCCACCATCTAGTTTTATATATAAGTTCAAATTACCCCCCTTTCACTCCATTCAAAATAAAAAAAATCAAACATGAACATATTTGGTATCGCCACATTCAGAATCGTCCGATCAATATAAAAAAAAATTAACCAGAGCGTTAAACAGTTAGAATGCCAGAAATAAGGTTTTTTGGCAGCCGCAACATTGCATTAAAATGCAATAATGGGCAATAAAAAGTTCGTATTTGCACCAAAATGGTATCATTAAAAACGTCAGCTTGGCACACAAAAAAATAAGTCCTCACCCGACCCCAGATCACGAAAAATGGAGACACTACGGGTATTGCAAAATGGCACTTTATAAAAAAAAAAACAACAAACAAACATTGGAATTTTTATTCACCACTTAAATAGAAAAAAAACCTACACATGTTTGGTGTCTATGAACTCATAATGACCTGGAGAATCATAATGGCAGGTCAGTTATAGCATTTAATGAACATAAAAAACAAAAAAACAAAACAAAAGCTGTAGGATTGTACTTTTTTTGCAATTTCACCGCACTTGGAATTTGTTTCACATTTTCTAGTACAAGATATGTAAAATCAATGATGTTGTTCAAAAGTATAACTCATCCAGCAAAAAAACAAGCCCTCTCATGGCCATTTTGAACAAAAAATAAAAAAGTTATGGCTCTGGGAAAGGGAGCAAAAAATGAAAATGCAAAAACAAAAATACCTCTGATCATAAAGGGGTTAAAGAGAACCTGTCAAACTAAACCCCCAAACCATTATTGTCTGTGGAGCCCTTTAAAAGATAAGCAAGTTGATCCCTTAACACAAAAAGCAATGCTACAAAAAACGATAAATCACTTTTTGAAGTTCTGTATGTATATGAATTGTAAGTGCATTGGGGCGAGATGGCGCCCGTCTGGTTGATTGACAGGTTGTTGGCTGCAATACACAACAGGCATTGCAGTGTAAAGCTGAGGAGCTGTTAGTGCAATGTCTTATCCCACACCTGGCTGTGGGCAGGTACTATAGCAATGGTGCTATAGCAGAAGGCCATTTTGGAAAATATGTTGAAAAAATTCCCATGAGACGATGCTAGCGGAATAGGGCAAGCTTCCTTGTCCAACTGAGGAGCAGAGGCGAGGGAGACACACACCAGGTACAGCAGAAGTAAAGGTACACTGTCAAAGGCCTAGACCAATTTTCTGTCACACTCCTAGCGTCCATGCCCTGATGAACGGGTATTTTTTACAAGGAGGGAAACGTTTTTAAAGATGGTCAAGCAATACCTGGCCGACCAAACCAGCGTACTCCCTAATTCCTCTGCATCCTTCAACTATTTGGTCTCAAAGTTGGAAACCTGGCATGAGCTGTCCCTCTATGCCTTCGAGGTGTTGCGCTGCCCTGCTGCTAGTGTCTTGTCTGAGCGGGTTTTTAGTGCCATCATAACAGACAGGTGCTTTTGCCTAACTCTGATAAAAATGAACAAAGCCTAGACTAGCCTCGACTTTTCCACAGCACCAGATGACGGGAGCACAAAGTGTTTTTAATCTTCAATATTTGAATGAGGCCCTCCAATCGTTACCTTCAATGGTCTACGGATGACTGTATTACCCTCCTTATTATTATTTCATGACTTAGCACTTTGTTCAGAGCATTTATGGGTGTAGGAGCACATCAGCTACACTTTCTTAATATTTTAACGAGGCCCTCCAGTTGTTGCCAAATACTAATATCTCTGCAATGGACAGGCAAAATTAAACAAAAACATTTTATTTTGTTCTGTGTCCAGTTCATCATGAAAATGTGGTGAAAGGTTCTCTTTAAAGAGTAACCTTGCTAGACCTGGTCAGGTATGATTGCCACTGCTGCAGCCATCTGCTCCTACTTTACCTGACCATCCTTAGCCAACATCCTTGGGCATGCGCTGCCTGCCTTTAAAAATGTTTGAGAAGTTGGGACTAATGATTGATTTAAACAGCCATGGGCATTTGGCTTACTGCTCTTGGATCTACGTATGCATATATTAGTCTACAAATATAATTAGGGACTGTATACAGGGCAGTGGTATACCTTTTTTGTATAGTTTTTAGTATTTTTATCCAGTTTTTATTTGAGCCAAAGATTTTTTTATTTTTAAAAGTCTTACTTTAATTTGTTTAATTATACATGATGTTATTCTTCCAGAATTTGAGGCTCTGACAGCAATGTGAACAGTTATTTTGTTAACATTAACAGATGATTGTTTCATTGGTGGAACTCAGTTGCATTTTCATATTGCAATACTTAATTTAAAAATGTTATAAAACAATGACACAAAGCAACCAAATTATGAGCACTGAGCTAGAGAGCCAGATTCAGATCAAAAGGCCCAGGAGATGCTGCAGACTGCGCTCTTTGCAGCAGCATGGACATCACACATGCAGTAGGCATGCTACAGTTCACTGCATGGAGAAGTAAAAGGAAAAAAAAAAACGGTTGGCAATAGCTTTATGTAATCTCTGGTATTATGGGAGATTCGGTGACAATAGTAGAAAACACAAGCCTAAAATTATTTACAGTTCTCACCCAGCATTCCCAGATTTTTGTTATGTAAGATTTTTCTGCCTCATCCATAATTTAAAAACTTAGACGAGACAGCAAAGAGATCAGTCATAACTACACGAAACACCGTGTCTGCGAATTGAGATACTGATTTGGCTTTTATCCTAAGTCATATTGCACGACTCGTTAAAGGGTTGATTGTGACTTGTAGGATCGCTACTTCCAACAGGTGGCGCTATAGAGTAAAATCCTCTTTTTCTCTGATATGAAGAGGCAATTTGAATACATAACTACATGTGAGAATTCACATTGGAAGTTGGTTTTCACCAATCTTTTTCTCTAAAATCTAAGCACAAGGCTTTACATAGTAACATAGTTATTAAGGTTGAAGGAAGACTAAGTCCATCTAGTTCAAACCCATAGCCTAACCTAACATGCCCTAACATGTTGATCCAGAGGAAGGCAAAAAAAAAACAATGTTGCAAAGAGTAAGCTCCACATTCGGGAAAAAAATTCCTTCCCGACCCCACATACGGCAATCAGACTAGTTCCCTGGATCAACGCCCTATCAAGGAATCTAATATACATACCCTGTAACATTATACTTTTCTAGAAAGGCATCCAGTCCCCTTAAATTTAAGTAATGAATCATTCATTACAACATCATACGACAGAGAGTTCCATAGTCTCACTGCTCTTACAGTAAAGAATCCGCGTCTGTTATTATGCTTAAACCTTCTTTCCTCCAGACGTAGAGGATGCCCCCTTGTCCCTGTCTCAGGTCTATGATTAAAAAGATCATCAGAAAGGTCTTTGTACTGTCCCCTCATATATTTATACATTAAAATAAGATCACCCCTTAGTCTTCGTTTTTCCAAACTAAATAGCCCCAAGTGTAATAATCTATCTTGGTATTGCAGACCCCCCCAGTCCTCTAATAACCTTGGTCGCTCTTCTCTGCACTCGCTCCAGTTCAGCTACGTCTTTCTTATACACCGGAGACCAGAACTGTGCACAGTATTCTAAGTGTGGTCGAACTAGTGACTTGTATAGAGGTAAAATTATGTTCTCCTCATGAGCATCTATGCCTCTTTTAATGCATCCCATTATTTTACTTGCCTTTGTAGCATCTGCCTGACACTGGCCACTGAATATGAGTTTGTCATCCACCCATACACCCAGGTCCTTTTCATTGACAGTTTTGCCCAGAGTTTTAGAATTAAGCACATAGTTATACATCTTATTACTTCTACCCAAGTGCATGACCTTACATTTATCCCCATTAAAGCTAATTTGCCATTTATCAGGGCAAGCTTCTATTTTACATAAATCATCCTGTAATATTAAATTGTCCTCCTCTGTATTGATTACCCTGCAGAGTTTAGTGTCATCTGCAAATATTGAAATTCTACTCTGCAAGCCCCCTACAAGGTCATTAATAAATATGTTAAAAAGATGAGGGCCCAATACTGACCCCTGTGGTACCCCACTGCTAACCGCGACCCAGTCCGAGCGTGCTCCATTAATAACCACCCTTTGTTTCCTATTCCTGAGCCAGCTCTTAACCCACTTACACATATTTTCCCCTATCCCCATTATTCTCATTGTATGTATCAACCTTTTGTGTGGCACCGTATCAAAAGCCTTTGAAAAATCCATATACACTACGTCCACTGGATTCCCTTGGTCCAGTCCGGAACTTACCAAGTGTACAAAAAAAAGTGAATATTTTTTGGCAGATGTCATATAGCCATGGTATGTGGCCCATTTGCTACATGCAGTCAAAACAAAATTGCCAGTTAAGTCCCCTAAAAGAGACCAACTCTTCCAATCAATATATGATGCCTGTCCCCACCATCAGAAAGTTTGAACCTAAGTTTCCTTTTCATATCAAATGTGAATATACAATTTGACGTTTAGTCAATATAACTAAAGGCGTTCATGTTGTGCTTCTCCTTCAGTCTAAGCTCCCCATTATTCTTAGTGCCAAATTGGCCAGTGCAAAGGCATGGGGTGAAGAATAGTACTGTAAGTCTGAACTATGCCTCTCCTGCTTTTCTCTTCTCTGGATGCAACACCGTCACAATCCTCGCTGGCCCATAACTCACCAATGTAAAGGGGTGGTGGTGGTGGTGGGGGGAGACGTGGTTCAGACTTCCCGTGCATCTGCAGCGGCTATTTTAGACATGTGGGAAACAGGGCACCGATCTCCCAAATAGAAATCGCTAAATCATTGCAGAGCAAAGTCCATTAAGTGTAGTGACCATGCATTGGAAAGGGGTCCCTTTAACAACAACCACGCAATTCCAGAACTTGCATTTGCTTTTAATACTTTGTATGATGACAGAACGCCAAGATATCCGCCAAATACATTTAACGGAAAAAAAACAACATACAGAAACATGTATAACTCTAATTTATTATTAAATTACATAACAAAGCTTTTTTTTCTTTATTACAGACAGGATTTGCACATAAGGTGCAGAAATGGGAAAATAATTACAAGAGCAATAAAATATAATTAGCTTCAATGAGCAATTTGTAAAGCAAAATAAGAAAGTGCTATTAGATGGGGAAGGTTATATACAGGTGGATACTTTGGATTCAGACATCCTTCTTAATGCCAACTTTACATGAGGTTTGGAGAATAAATTAGCTGTCACAGTCTACAGGAGAGCAGGCATTCACGTGGCAGGTAGGTCAGTAAGAACAGACTTCGTACATCTGCGCCTGGCTACACCCTAAAATTTCACTTGGAACCATAGAATTATAAGTTACATTTTGTATCCATTGGCGACTTTTTTTTTTTTTTTTAGGCCAGGTTCACATCTTGTATTTCAATTGTGGTTTCCTACCAGGAAAAGTGGGAGTTATACTGCTAGAAGGGATAAAAAGTTCCTTTTACTCTTCTTAAAGACCGTTAAACAAAATTTTCAGTTATTGATAAGTGAACTGATTCACAACTTATCAAATATTTGGATGCATTTTGTAACTCTACTTGTTTTTCTTAAGCGTGAAATAATGAAAGGGGCGGTCTGGGATTAGAAAAACATTGCCTTCTGCCTTAAACAGTGCCACACCTGTCTGCAGGTTGTATGAGGTATTACATCTCTGCTCCATATAAATGAACAGGGCTGAGCTGTAACTCAATACATGTCCCACAAACTGTTATTGGCAATGGTTTTTGGAAGAAAGCAGCCATTTTTTACTACTTCTGGACACACCTTTTAACCTAAATGCTGCTTCAGGCAGCCATATTGTTGACCTCCTCTGGTTCTATGAACTTAGAGCACCCAATGAGTTCAATGGTAAGCCGAGTTTGCTTCAGAAGAACCATAAGGGTATGTGCACACGTTGCGGATTTTGCTGCGGATCCGCAGCGGATTGGAAAAAAAGCGTGGAAACGTAGCATTGTTTATTCCGCAGCATGTCAATTCTTTGTGCGGGTTCCACAGTGGTTTACGCCTGCTCCATAATAGGAATCCGTAGGTGTAAAACCGCCGGTGGAATCCGCACAAAAATCTAGGTAAACCCGCAGGAAATCCGCAGTGCGGTTTACCTGCGGATTTACCAAAATCAGTCCGGAAAAATTAGAAGAGTAATCCGCAGCGTGTGCACATAGCCTAAAATACCCTAAAAGGTCTAAACTCTGCTGGAACGTGGAAACTGGATTCATGAAAGCTTCAGAGTTTGTGGCCTTATGAGAATGTAAAGTCATCCTCCTATCTTTCCTTTTTAGGGCTTATTTGTAGTATTAAAGTCTTATCCTTCATCCCCGTGACTTGACATATTAAATAGATTTCATACACAGCAGTAATATGTTGAATATCTGAATACTTCCTTAAATTGTACTGGTGAAACATCGTATTAACAAATCGTACAAAAAAAAAAAGCATATAAACCTGCGGCTCCACCACGATAAAGTGTTCCCAATGATAATGACAATGCTAGGATGTCACCTCTTCGAGAGAATGAAATGGAAATGTATTGGTAGAATTTGCAGGTATTTGACACAATTCTGAATAAATATTTTAACATTGGTTAAATGTGGTTTCTTTCAGGAGATCAACAAAAATGGGGATGGGACCTAGTACAATGTTTCCCCCATTTCTTTACTGTAGGGCGCTTTAGCATTCTTGATGAACAGAAAACATACTGGAGAAAAGATTTACCGATCACAGAGGGAAGGAAGCGTTTCTCAGTTCTCTGGTACAATGTTCTGACCAAAAGCGAATGGAGATTAAAATTCTTGAATTGCAGCTCCATATACTTATAAACAAATGAAAAAGTTGAAAAGGTTACAGTCTTTATGCAAAAATTGTAATCCTGCAAAAATGAAAAAAAAAAACCTTGGAAAATCCATTAATCTGTAGACTACTTAAAGAGAATCTGTAAGCAGGTTTTGTTATGTAATCTGAGAGCAGCATGAGACCCTGATTCCAGCGACGTGTCACTTACCGGGCTGTGTTGTTTCAATAAAGTCAGTGTTTTATCACCAGGATTATCACTACGGGACTAGGTGTCTCATGCCTCCTAGTCAATAATTCCATGTAACTCCACCCCCAACACAGATTGGATGCTTTCTGCAGATGTGCAGTGTACACAGAGCTGCCAATCGGTAGTGTGGGCGGGTTTATACAGAGCTCAACATTCTGAGCACTGCTGGATCTGTAGCAGAGAAAAGAGTGATTGTATCAAAATGACAATACAGCCAAGTGACATCTCTGGAATCAGGGTCTCCGCTCATACATCATGCTGCTCTCGGATTACATAGCAAACCTGCTGACAGATTCCTTTCACACTAGACTAACAATATTGGTCACATGCTAACGGACATCCCTAGAAAAAGTCAAAGCAGAGTTGATGGGATGACAATTATTACGTGGCAGCAGCCGTGTTAATGCCTGAACAATCTACCACTAGAAAAAAAATATTATGGAAGCAATTGTTGCATTGAGGCTCGGGCTGCACAGAGACTTTGGCAGAGAAGCAGGTCACTTGACCAAAGATTGCTGTATGCTACATCACAGAATAATGTGTTCTGTATGGCAGCCAAAGTCACCCATAGACTTCCCATAAATTGTGTCAAGCTAAAGTTGCAGCTAACTGCAGCATCTGGTGGTAGATGTATTCCAGGGGCTTGCACACAGCCAGCGTTACCATGCAGCATAACGCATATGTACTGTAGCAGAAAATATCTGATGTCGGAGAGACAGGAGAATAGAGCGTCTTTGGCTTTTATCAGTTTCCCAAGGCCTGGATACAGGCAGTTTCCGCTCATCTAGTAAGGCTGCATGTATGCAATGGCAGTTTTGTTCTGTCCTTTTATTAATTACCAAATATATGAATTAAACCCCTCTCAGGGAAGAAGGGGAAAATAACCAGGGGAAGTTTTTAGAAATCACCTTTTTATTTCCAGGAGAAAGGTTTCACTCCCATTTCCAGATTAACGTCTCAAATCTAAGGCTGGAGATACACAGCGACCCTGAGGGTAGAAACTCAAGAAATCTAACCGCATCCTATCTTTTTGTGACTTCCTTGACGCCGTATCCTTGGGGTGGAAATGTGACCCCACTTGTATTGAGCTGCGATGTAGCATCGACACCGAGCAAACTTTGGTCGCACAACACACGTAGTCCCATCGTAAACATCACAAAAGCTTATTAACTTAATTCTAGAGAATGGAGATTACCAACATTCCAGACATTTCCTCTAACTGGAGAGAAGACGCAAGGCGTGTGCACACATTGTCTTTTCTGCTCCAAAACCTGCCTGAAAAAAAATGCTGAAAAGAATGAACATATGTAAAATGACTTGTGCATATAATCAGTATTTTTGAGCTTCTTTAACCACATTGGGCATCGGAAGCCATATAGCAGAAAAAAGAAGTGACCTTCAGGAGGTACTGTAATACATGGTGTGAGAGAAAAAGGTCAGCAGGCAATGCTACCACAAAAGGCGCCAAAAAAAAAAACACTTTTTGGGGAAAAAAAGATGCCAGTGTTTTCCTGAAGCATCTTTCTCCTGAAAAACCCAGCGGGTATGCCGGCACCTAAAGCCCTTTGTGTGTACATACCAGTTATCCGGTGAGATACAGAACCAGGCCCTTACGCAAGGGAAGTGAGCGGTGCCGATGTTATGACCCACACACCTGCTGAGCTACATGGTCGTGTCCTGTCACCAGATAACCCCTCTAGGTTTTAGCTTTCTTGATCTTTAAGGTGCACAGTCATTCCTAAAGGTTCCCCATGCATCTTAGCCAGCTGTTGGCTAAACGCTCATCTGTCAGCCATCTCTCCCAACTCCCACATAAATACTCCGATAAAGCGAGGATGCGTCTATTTTCAATAGGGAGAATGGAGTAAGCTCGGAACAATTCCCTAATGCCCAAAGAAACGGACCTCTTCAGCATTAGATTTAATTTTGTGTCGCCCTTTAAACTACCAAAAATAGTTTGTTATGTGTGCTTGGTATTTGGGTGCAATTAGCCAGCGTACACAAGACACATAGGATATGGACTCTCTGGAACGCATCTCAAGCACTACGGTTCCAGCTTGACGATCAATATAAATTTGAGGGAAAGATATAATTTAATATTGTTACGCAGCTTCTATGTATGCAGTAACAATCTTTAGGCATGCTGGAGGCGCAGGGGCTGATACATTAAATTACTTCTTATTCTAGGCCTGACAGATGGAGAATATTCCTAGTCACTGCCAATGTGGTTCTGTTTGTTTGCTTTTAGCATACGTTTTACTTTAACCAAACTTAGATAACCATAGGGTCCTATAGAGACCTAAATTAGAATGGTGGGCGGTACAAGTAGGAGGGTGACCCACACTTGTACATAAAGAAAATGCATAAAAATAAATATTCTGTAAAATACTTTAATGGGGACTTCTCATCTCATACATGTATGGTATACCCCACAGGATGTGCCATACATGTATAGTAGATGTCAACCCCACCAATGAAAATTGCATCTCCCCATAAAACGGGCCCTGATACAGCACAATATCAGTGGAGAGGTGGTCAAAATTCCCATTCATTTGGATGGGCGTTCCCATTGCCTCTCTACTGAAAGCAGCTCGCAACGAGGCCATGGTTCCATTGGTGAGACCTGAATCTACTAAACATTTCTGCATATCCAGTGAACATAACAAATGTAAGAGATGGGAATACCCCCTCTAGCTGGGGAGAGTAGAAGTCATTAGCGCATACAGATGTAGAACATCTATGTTCCCGCCAAAAACAGAAATATATCCTAGAAAGAAGAAGAAAAACCTTTCCCTTTCTGGGATCCATTCCCGGGGTTTGTTTCTCTTATTCTCTCCCCCCCACCCCCCACCCCCCCAGCGCCCCCACCCCCGAAAAAAAAAATAGAAAACCCAGATTGGACTGCGGAGTCCAAAAAATAAAACAGTCGGCCATAAATAGCACCTGAATTTGGCTGACAGTTAAGAGGAAAGTGGAAAGAAGTTTGATTTGCAACATTCCATTAAAATCTCAATGTTACCTGGTTTATGGATTGATGATGATGATTAGAATCTTTAATTAAAGGGGACCTTTCACCAGTTTTAGTAGTTTTAATAGTGGCGACAGAGCTGAATAAAATCTACTTTTTATTTTTAATTTCTCATCACATTTGCGGAGAGATTAGCTAGTAACGCTCAGATCCTAATTTCCACACAGACCAAGGGTCGTGTTAGCTCAGATTCATTTCTGGGAGTGTTGAATTTTTCCCTTGCATGAAGCTGACCAATCATAAGCAAGAGGTGTCATGAAAATAAAAAAAAAGCCCCCAGAGAGCGTCACGCCCGGCTTTCTCTAGAGTGAGACATGAAATAACAGACAGCCCTGCTCTCCTCACTGTTCTCCCTGCAACAATCTTCTACAATTACAACAAAGGGAGGGGGTAGAGTGTGTCATTACAAACACATTTTGTATCTGCAGCACTGCTCTACTCCCCCTCCCCTTACACTGACAGTGCTGTGACATGAGAGCTGCAGCTGTGTTTGTATAATGGCAAAAAACCTCTGCTTTACTCCCCTCCTTTGCTTGTAATCAAAGTAGATGCTGGCAGAGAGACCAGTAAGGGATGCAGGACTGTGCGTCATTACATAAAAAAAAAGAAGCAGAGTCTGACATTTCTAGGGGCGTGTTTTTTTGTTTTTTTTTACCCCTGTATGACATCTCCCACTTAAGATTGGTTAACATCATGCAGGGGAAAAAATCAATGCTACTACCATTCCATGATGTGACCAGTTTAACATAATAAAACTGTTGAAAATCCCCCCTATAGATTATACACTGTACATGTTTCCTCTGTAAAGTCTTGTCAAATACAGACTGTATGGTTACAGAATAAATAACTGATCCCTGCTACCTCCTGACAAAAGCCATTAAAGGAACACTAAACCAAAGCAGTGGTGCCAATACCATTATACTATGCCTCTTCCATCCCGGCAAACACTTATACATTAAGTTTTCACAAATATTATCATTTTTGATTTATAGATATTGGAAATTGCTTTATTTTGTGCAGCCTTCCTTAGCAGTTTAGAAGTACCTAGTAAGTTAGCGTTTGGTGACATATCTTTATATAACTGATTAAGAACTATATGCAGTAGTAATATTGGCGATTAATGGCTACCTACGGAGCCTTATTGATCTGCAGTGCTTGCCATACAGCACATTATAAGGCAAGTTTCCCTAGAATAACTGGCGAATGCCCACACCATAACTTTTACGTTGGATTAGTGCTCCTTTTTAAGGTGAACATTTCCTATCACAGATATCAATCAGGCTTTCAAAAATCTTAATGCAATGTGTATGTAGAAGGTTAAATGACAAAGACTATGTACAGCTACTGGTCCACAACATGGAAGCTGTCAGTACTATAGCCTGTCGATATAAAATGTTAAGTATTCCTGTAATATCCCCACTCCCGTATGTACAGTTGGTGTGTGCAGAACTGCAACTTCCACGTCTTTTTCCATTTTGATGTTGGTGCTCCTCTGGTTTGTGGCAGAGTCTGTGTCAGTTATCAATGGAAAGCATAAAGTAGCAGCAAAATAGTGCAAATGCCGATAATAGAGCCCAAGATGAGAGAATCCCGGCGCTTCCGGAGGTTAATCCTCTGGATCAGACTATTCACTGCAGGAAAACGATCTGTAGAGCTGTAGTTAAGGACAGGAACGTAAAGCATGGATCAGGAAAGAGACAATAGTGTCCACAATAGATCATAATACATACATGCACGGATACAACAAATTTCAGTGACTTGACCACTAAGGTGAGGAGACACACAGACCTGAATCTAAAGGATCTGTCTTCAAAATAAGGTACTGTTATGTCTACGTCTTTTATTGCAGGTCAGTGCTATCTAAGGGCAAGGTATTGAGCCGAGCAGAATGAAGCACAGCCATAACAGTACGTGCGGAGATGTGTCCGAGTAAAAACCGAAGAACCTCATCTTCCAGCATTTGTGCCCTATCTGGTGATGCTGCAGCAGCCTTTGATCAGCTTTAAATAGGGGTCGTGACTGCCATCACCCCACCAGGTGAGCCCACTCTGATCTGCTCTATTCTTGGTTTACCGGGTAAGGCCTCTTTCACACTTCCGTCTACTGGCGGGCGTCGTATTGCGTTGTTGTGACGTATCGACGGACGTCGTGCAAATAGTGAAAAACGTGTGTAACACATCCAGTGTTTTTACGGATGCGTTACACACGTTGTTGCTGAAATTTCGAGAGAGAGACACTTTTCCCCGGGTTGGAATATGCTTCCAGGCATGCTCAGAAGTAAAAACTGCATCCGTCACTGGATTCCTGCGTTTCACAGTGTGCGCAGGATCCAGTGTCCATAGGCTCCCATTCTGTGGAACCACGTATGCAGCAGGAGGCGTCAGGGGAATGTTTTTCCACTGCAGACAAAAATGTTTCATGGAACGTTTTTTGGAAAAGACGGCCCGTCAAATTCCGCAGGATCCAGTGCACGACGGACGAAACGTGTGGCCACCCGTCGCTAATACAAGTCTATGAGAAAATGCAGGATTCGGTTTTCTCAAAAAACGACGTATCTCGACGGGACTACAAAGACGGAAGTGTGAAAGAGGCCTAAGACCCTACTGCGCTTTTGGTCTTTCCTGTTTTCATTTATTCTTGACTAGACAGAGATGCACTTTGCTTTCTAAGTCTCAGGACTAATTTTCACACTGCATACATTTAGATATAAAGTAGTTTTCACAAAATTTGGCTACAAATACATATGATCTGTGCCAATCCCTCCACTGGGAATCCTACCAGTGGTGCTTGCTCCAGCTCAGTGAGGTTGCAATGACGTCACATCTATCAGATACCTGACCCGACAGCAAATCAGTGGCCAAGTCACTGAATAGATAAGGTCACTTTCAGTCCCAACAGAGACTACTTGAGCAATAGGCGATTAGAATCAAAACACTTGTTTCTTTATTTTATAATGCTCCCTTCTCCAGATGAGCAAGAAGATTTGTAGGACCCCGAGACCAGTGAACATGTCAATAGTCCATGGTCCAAAGACTAGAGTTGAGCGAATTTGTTCGGGTTCCCTCTTATTTGGCAAGCTATAGCACTCACCGAATAAGCTGCAGAGGGAACCCGGCTTCCTGGATCGTGCCGGACGATCAGCACTGCAGCTGCATGTGTCGCGGCTGTGTGACAGTCATGACACATGCATGGAGGGCTTGTTTGTTGGGCTTTCCATACAGCCGCAACACATGCAGCTGCAGCGCTGATCAGCTGATCGGCCGGCACGATCCAGGAAGCCGGGTTCCCTCTGCAGCTTATTCGGTGAGCGCTATAGCTTGCCGAATAAGAGGGAACCTGGACAAATTTGCTCAAGTCTACCAAGGACCAGAGCTCTGTGAACCTCCTACCAGTCACATCCCCTGCGCCCCTTCTGATCACTACACATGGCACAACATCATGTGTCAATGATAAGGCACAGTGTCTACTAATTAGAAGAGGAGCTGGCAGGTAGAAGGTTTGCAGGGCTCTAGTCCGGCGGCCACAGACTAGCAGCATGTAAGCTGCACCAGGGTCGTGCAAATCTTTTTGCTCAATTCTAGTCTCTTTTCTCTGGTAAAGCTTGAAATGCTGTGAATGTTGGTATCATTTTTTACACAATCAGTTCTTGACTGGAGGGGCTCTTTAATGTCCCCTTTTCTGGGTCACGATTGTTTTTTATGTACAATATATGTTATATTTAATTTGTTGTAGCGGACAATGCAGACTTTCCCATCTATACAGCTGCACACAAACAACAAATGGAAACAAATACATTTTTACCCCTCATTAAACACACAAATGAAAAAAATGCAACTATGCTCATGTTCTGCTCCAGCGTTGCTTATCAGCCCACTACATCCCCCTAATAGCGATGTCAGGGAACTAAAAGGGAACAACGGCGTAGTGGGAAAAAACCCTCGCTGGTTACTGTTCAGTACACTTTCCCATTACCAGCCCAGGAGAGGTGTCAGCGAGACAGCTGCTGAAACATTAAGACTTTTCCTGGATCTACTCTCATTACCATATTCTGTAGTAATTAAACCTATGACTCCTAAAGTCTCAATGGATCAGTCCGCTCATCTGTCACCAAGGAGAAAAAAAAAATAGTGACAGCACCTCTGATGGGAACATCTGAAATAATATTCTTATAATAAGCTCAAGTCCGTATTTAGCAGGGCACGGGTCTGAGGATAAATCTCTACGCTTGGACATATGTACACTAAGTTTAGTTACACATTCTTAATTGGATTAAGGTTTGGCTTGGATTCTGGACATTGGAAAGCGTTACAACCCACTGCAGTCTACTTACTTTGGCTTTATGTTTGGGGTAATGTCCTCTTTAAAAAACAAATCTCTAAATTCTCTTGTGGACTGCAGAATGTTTTTACATCCAGAAGATGTAAAGTTCCACTATAATGACACAAGCAAATATTTCTGTGGACCTCAGTACTTCTGACCTGTAGTACACTAATATCTATTGCAATATTTTTTTCCATTCTGATCCTGAAATTATATACAATATGATATACACCATTTTCTATAAAATCTATTTAAGGGTATGTGCACACGTTGCGGATTCTCTGCGGATCCACAGCGTTTTTTGAGGTGCAGAAACGCTGCAGATCCGCAATTGATTTACAGTACAATGTAAATCAATGAGAAAAAAATGCTGTGCACACTTTGCGGAAAATCCGCTGCGGAAACGCTGCGGTTTAAAAGAAGTAGCATGTCACTTCTTTTTGGTGAATCTGCAGCGTTTTTGTACCCACTCCATTAAAGAAAACCGCAGGGGTAAAAACCGCAGCAAATCCGCAGCAAAAAAACGCTGCAGAACCGCACAAAAAACCGCAGGTGTGTTTTCTGCCAGGAGAGGCAGAATCCGCACCAGAAATTCCTAAGCCTAATCCGCAACGTGTGCACATAGCCTAAGGCTATATGCACACGTTGCAGATTTGACTGTGGAATTTTCTGTGCAGATTCTGCATTTTTTGGCAGAAAACGCAGGTCAGAATCTGCGCCTTTTTTTTAAATGTGCACACGTTGCAGATTTTTTGTGCTGATTTCTTCCTTTTTTTACCCCTGCAGATTTCTATTATGGAATGGGTGCAGAAACGCAGCAGATCTGCAAAAAGAAGTGACATTGTCCTTTTTTGAATCTGCTGCGTTTTCTGCACCATTAGCACAGCATTTTTTTTTGCCATTGATTTACATTGTACTGCAAATCACTTGCGGATCTGCAGTGTTTCTGCGCGGAAAAAAAAGCTGCAGATCTGCAGGAAATCTGCAACGTGTGCACATACCCTAAAGGGTATGTGCACACGTTGCTGATTGGCCTGTGGAATTTTCTGCACAGAATCTGCATCTCTTTGCAGAAAACGCAGGCCAAAATGCTTGCGGATTTAATGCGGAATTGATGCGGCTTTCTTGCAGATTACTTGCGAATTTGTTGTGGATTGTCATGTGTTTTTTGATGTGTGGATTTGCCTTACTCAATGTATAGTCAATGGGTGCAGAAACGCTCTGTTTCCACGCAAAGAATTGACATGCTGCAGAAAAAACCGCAGCGAATCCGCGCAGATTTTTCTGCAGCATGTGCACAGCAATTCTCAAATTCCCATTGACTATCATTGTTATTGTACTACACTGTGGATTTGATGCAATTCCGCACGTTAAAAAAACGCTGTGGAAAGGCATCAAAATCTGCAACGTGTGCACATAGCCAAATTGTTACAATTTTTCTTGTTCTGCATACCCAATCATCTCTGCAATCAAAACAGCAGCATACCCGACTATAACAACACTTATAAGAAGAGAACTCTCTCATTAATGATTATTAATGTCTGCGGTTACCATTTAGTCAAAATAATTGTTATTTATATGGCAGAATATTGTAAAATTGTATACGACACCCACGGAATACGATCTAGTAGAGAAGCACAGCAAATAGTGAGAAACGGACGTGAAGTGTAACGATACATAATGTATATTACTTTCTACAGGGCGGATAACCTTTATATAGATATGTTATAGTTGTGGTCAATAACATTCCCGCTGACAATGCAATTTGTCAAACTGCTTACTAACACTTTAAAGGAAAACAACCCCCTGAGGACTGATTTTCCTTCCATCATACGGGAGGGACTAAGCGAGCAATAGAAAAGAGAAAGACTGCAGAAAGTTTTCATAGAAGAGCGTCTATATCTAAACTAGGTAAAAGTAAGATATATATTAACAGCAGGCATGAATTTTACTAAATATTTGACTTTTTTTCAGACTATAAAGTTCTCTGTCTTAAAATGAGACTAGAAATTAACATCTTCAAATTTCATGTGCCAATTTTGTAGGAAAAGTGATTCGGTCAACTGTGACCAACTAGCAGGAGAAGAGCTCGAGTGTGACCCCCGATTACACCCATGATTCAGTCAGCGGTGCTATTAAATATGGATTACATGGCAGTACTGACACAAGGGAATGAGCAGGAGTGACTGCAGTTACCTAATGCTCAGAAAATGAATGTACAATGGGAAGTGTCCCAAACAACCAAGAGCATTGAGTCCCCAAAAGCAAACCCTACCAAAACCCAAAGTGTGCGGCCTTTGGACTGTTGAGTAGACATATCATGACATGAAGCTAGAAACGAAAACCCGCAGAAGCTGTGTATCATTGCTGGTGGATAAGACACTAGTAATCAAGTATATAACTCGCACTTAGAGTTCTACTTTAACATGGTTGTTAGTCAGCTGTAAAAATCTGCATATTTATAGCTATAACCAAGCTGTTAAGGATACTCGCCAAGGTGTTCACCCGGCTTTGTATGGATTTCAGCATTCCTCTCTGAGATGTCATGTTTTCTTTCGTAGCCATTGCAATGCTGCAAAGGTTTAAAAAAAAAAAAAAAAGTTTAGATTTCATAATGGAATTATTAACACAGCAGGAAAGAGGCAATCATGTGAAAACATTTCACTTTTCAGACAGATTTTTGCAATATGTAATAGTATTATTTGAGGAGGAGTAACATATGCCAGGTTTTGCCTTTTGGCAGACATAGTCTTGCACATATATAGATGATTGGGGTTAGGGTGCTTACATTACGCCACATTTACATGTTCAATATTTGCTCAGTATTTTACATCAGTATTTGTAGCCAAAACCAGGAGTGGGTGATAAATACAGAAGTGGTGACGAGTTTCTATTATACTTTTCCTCTGATTGTTCCACTCATGATTTTGGCTTACAAATACTGATGTAAAATACTGACCAAGTACTGAACATCCCCTAACCGGTCTGCAACAGAATTGGGATAGTAGTGCACAAGCATGGAGGCCTCACAACCCTTCCCCTGGAGGTGGAAGCCTCCTCGTCCACAGACCACAAAAAAATCCATGGACACTTGAACAGTCCCATAGGCTATAATGGGTACCTACGATCTCTGAGAAAACAGAGGTCTGAAGGAGGCCCAAGTAGAATTGTGATTTTTTTTTTTTGTTGCAGGCATTTTCAGCTGGTCAGTGGCAAAGCAGTAAAGGGAAGGGCCTGTGAAAAATCTGCATTGGCACGTAGAGGAGTTGCTATAGACTAAGGATCAGACACACAAACACTAGCTATACTGCTCAGGTAAGATCAGTAGTAGTCTTACTCATTTTCTAACAATACCAGGGGATAATTGAGTTTTATTGTGCACTGTATCAATACAATAACATGAATATTACAAAATAAAAATAAACTGACATTGTGTCAAATTGTTAGTACATTTTATCACGGTTTCTACATTTGTCATTCTATTAAAGGAAATCTGTCAGTGGTTTTTCCTATGTAATATGAGAGCGGCAGGATAGAGGTGCAGAGACCCTTATTCCAGTGATGTGTCACTTGCTGTAGTTTTGATGAAAGTTTTCTCCTCTGCAGATCCAGCAGTTCTCTGAATGCTGATCTCTGTATAACCGCTGCCCACACTGCTGATTGGCAGCTTTCTGTGTACGCTGTGCATAGGCAGAAAGCTGACATGGTGAAGGCAGGGTTCCACAGAGCAGGGATGGACTACAAGGCAACTAGTCCTCTAGTGAATCTCCTGCTGTTAAAACACTGATTTTATTGAAACTGCAGCAAGTAGCCTAAAAAGCAACACATTGCTAGAATCAGGTTGACGGCCTTTACATCATGCTGCTCTCAGATTACATAGCAAAAACCTGATATCAGATTGCCTTTAACGTCTCATAAAGGAATAAGCATAAAGTTATTTAGAAAATACTTTATTTTGTACTAGTAAGCCAGCGTTTTAGTTACTTGTGCTCCTTTGCTTCAAGGTAATTACTGGGTTTAGCTCTCTTAGCATATCACAGTACAACCATGTATAACAAATGGTCTACATATAGGTATAATTTCTCTTGTACAAGCGCTGCTTAATTACCACTCCAGGGAATATTTAGTGCTATGCATGTTGCTAGCAGGCTGCATGTACTTCAATTACATGCCAGGACAAGTTGCCATGTCTAAGACTGGCCATATTTGCAGCCACGCTCTTCCAGTATAATAAATGACCTAAATCCAATGTGTTCCTGACTTCTTCCACTGGCCAGCAGTAATTCTGGCAGCGAATCTCCGCAGTGTCCCCAGACTCATTACAGCAGTTATCATTGTAGCTGCACAGGTCGGCCGGCTTGGATGCAGAGAGCTGCTGGCTGCTGTAAAGAGCACCCCAGGGACACAATTATAAAACCTCATTAGGAATATATCCTGGGAGTGAGTGCTTTTAACATCTGAAAAAGCAGAGCTCAATAAGTAAAGCAGGCAAATGCGTGAAGCTTTCAAGCCTGTACATTGTGAAGAGGATAGCTTTACGTTCTGCAAGAAAAAAAAAAGTGCAACTTTTCATCAAAAAGGAATTACTGAAGAAAGGGATGTGTTGGGAGCGGAGCAGTATTGTGCAGAATCACTAATCAGCTATCAGAATTCCTGCCCGTATGTCATGCTGCACAACGCGCACACATTTTCCCTGGCCACTTAGTCTCCTCACTGTCTACACATTGGGGAATCACATTTTTAAAGTGTATTACTCCTCAGCCTGAATGCCGCAGACTGACAGGTGTTGCCACTCAATGGTTCTTCCCAATATGCTTTTCAGGTGTATATCCGGCAACTAAAATGGGCAAATACAGCTCTGGCAAAAATTATAAGACCACTGCAAAATGTTCCGGTTGTCAGATTTTTCTCTTTATAGGAATATTTTTGAGAACAATGTAAATTGTTCTTGTATTCTATAAACTACTGACAACATGTCTCCGAAGTTCCAACCAATAAATTTTGTATTTATTTTCTGAAAATGAGAAATAGTCAAAACAACAAAAAATTACATTGCTTGCAGACCTCAAATAATGCAAAGAAAACAAGTTCATAATCATTTAGAGACAACAATACTAATGTTTTAACTCAGGAAGAGTACAGAAATCAATATTTTGTGGAATAACCATGATTATTAATCACAGCTTTGATGCGTCTTGGCATGCTTTCCACCAGTCTTTCACACTGCTTCTGGGTGACCTTATGCCACTCCTGGTACAAAAATGTAAGCAGTTCTTCTTTGTTGATGGCCTGCGACTATCCATCTTCCTCTTGATTACATTCCAGAGGTTTTCAATGGGGTTCAGGTCTGGAGATTGGGCTGGCCATGACAGGGATTTGATGTGGTGGTCCTTCATCTACACCTTGATTGACCTAGCTGTGTAGCATGGCGCATTGTCCTGTTGGAAAAACCAGTCCTCAGAGTTGAGGAACATTGCCTGAGCAGAAGGAATCAACTGTTTTTCCAGGATAACCTTGTATGCGGCTTGATTCATACGTCCTTCACAAAGAACAACCCGCCCAATTCCAGCCTTGCTGAAGCATCCTTCATTCACTTCCTTCAGACAGACCCAGGACGTCCAGGGAAGATGTGAGCCCTGCAGCCCATTAGCCATAGTCAGTAGCGCAGCTATTGAAGGGGGTCACCCCGGGCTACTGTAGACTGCAGGAGAATGCATTATCTCCCTGCGCTGCTACCCGGCTGATATGGGGCACCTGCAAGTTCAACTATATCGGCTGGAAGCCTACACAGTAGAAAGCACTGATGAGACCGGGAGAGTCACACTAGCCTTCTCCCATCATTCCCCCTGTGCGTCTGACGTCACTGACGCAGACACTAACAGCAGGTGAAGTGCTGTAGATAAGCCCTCAAAGATGGTAGCCGTAACTCGTATCGGCCAAACCTGGTGACAGATTCCCTTTAAAAAGAGTTGATACTGACTTTTAGGATTGCTACTTCTAGTAGGTGGCACTAGAGATCAAGACCTCTGTTATTTGCATATTTAATTTTCCAGAAAAGCACTGTACGGCATATAAGCCTCCTTACCCTGGCATGTCAGGCATTTCTCTCTCCATAAGGAGAAATGATTGTTAATAGATCACTGTGCACATACGCTGCCATTGTTTTCGGCAGCACATTTACTGTTTACAAAGAACAATGTGCTTCCAAGAACAATGGTTTTCAAGCAATCTTAATCATTTTACGAGAGGCACGATGCTTGTTGGGTGATTGGAAGCCTGTTTATTGCAATGGTGAATTCTTGATAATCAGCTGGTGTAAATGCAACCTTACTTTTCAGTTTATGAAGCTCATTCAGACACGATACATTTTTGGAGAATTTGTTTATGCCGATTCAGAAGCCAATTCCTATATAGTAGTTGATAGACACATCCTATTCATTTAAATGGGAGATGTACAACTTTTATGCTCTACCACTTAAAAATACGATATATGAAAGTGAAAAAGACAAGACCCTGTGGAATGTCAGTTCCATATTGAACCCTAACCCAAAAGCCACAAACAAACGCATATCATGAATCTTACCTTATAGTTTCTTCTATAAGACGATCAGAACTGCAAAATAAAACAAAAAATTATTAATCATCATTATTATTCATTTAGACAATTAGCTTGATCCCTTCCTTTAACCTCTCAGACGGGCTCCAGACAGGTCTTATTAGGGCTCGTTTACACGACAGAGCGAAGTCCGTGGAAAAAAAAACTGATCGCACTTACAACAATGTTATTCAATGGGGCTGTGCTGATCAGAGATTTTTTTTTCACTGACAATCTGATTGTGAAAAAAAATCCTAGTATGCACTAGTGTCTTCCATAACTCGCCCATTCAAGTCTATGGGTGCATGAAAAAAAAAAATCAGATGAACTACGGAGCCACAGTATACCATCCAATTTTTATGCATACAAGGCAATTCTGTAACAGGAGACTGTAAATGGTTTAAAATGATTAATAGCTGCTGTAAAAAAGAAAAACGGACTGTACGAGAACTGCACACGGATGAGTTAGGAAAAAGTGTCCCACTTTTCTGGATGAAACACAATTTTTTTTATACGCTCGTGTGAACCTACTCTCGTAGAAAGCTGTAAATGCAGCCCAAGGGAGCACGCAGAGGTATGACAGAGACAGTAATTATGTGAGACACTTGTGACACCTAAGTATGTCATATGGTAACTTAAGGGGGATAGTAATGGCAATCTAGACAGTCAGTAAAAAATGCAGAAAAGGCAAGAAGAAGAGAACTGATCAAAGGTCCAGGACCGAAGTAATATTAAAAATATTGTTTTACTACAAAAAACACTTTGTAAATATTTTTCCCAGCAATATACGCTCCTGAAGGATGATGATGGAACTCGATATTCTGATTCAAGGATGATTTTTATTTTAAACCTGAATACAACCGGTTTCGACTTCTTAGAGTCTTCCTCAGGTATAATGTCATGCATGTGAGAAAAGAATCAGGTCCTTGTATAAAAGCTAATAGGGTCGGCCATTATTACCTCTTGTGGTCGGGCATTCCAAAGTCTGACTGCTCTAACTGTAAAGAACCCTTTCCTATTTACCTGCCTGAATCGCCTCCACCACTAGTAATGAAATGGCCACTGATGCTTTGTAAGGTAATTGGGAAGAATAAGGCATGTATTTATACTGACCACACATGTACTTATACATAATAATTAGATAATAATTAGATTGCGTCTGAGACATCTTTTTCTAAGCTAAACATTTATTTATGAATGCCTTGTCAATGTGGTGTGTCCATTCACACGGACAGAATTATGTAGGGGCAGAGACAAAGGTTTCTAGGAATTGTCACTTGCTCAGCAGATCACTGTAGTTTAAATACAAACAGTGTTATATCAGCAGGAGATTATTACTACAGGACTAGGTGTTGTGTGCCACACAGTCCAGCTATTTGATGGCATGTTGACAATATACATTGCACATTGTGAGCGGGGTTATGCACAGCTCAGCATTCAGAGCACTGCTACATCTACAGCAGAGAAAACAGGGTTTTTATGAAAACTGCAGAGTAGCCCAGTAAGTGACACATCGCTGTAATCAGGCTCTCTGCCCCTACATCACGCTAGTCTCAGATTACATAGCAAAAACCTGCTGACACATTCCCTTTAATATCCATGCATATTTCAAGCAGCAGGGACAAGTCTAGATGTATTTTTGACCTTTACACGGATCCTGAGGGGGCCCTAAAGGCTGATGTCTTTTATATTGCTTGATCATCATATTGGCATTCAGATGCAGCAGTATGAACTTTGCCATTAAGTGGAAATATTGGCAGCCAGTAAAAAGGAAATATAGATTTAACTGCTTTTTACAAAGCTGAATTACACGAATGTAACAAAAATGTTTGTGCGTTATTATGAGCATCAATTACACCAGCGAACATGTGTAGTGAAGAAATGTAACTTCAGAGATATTGATGAGATTTGTTTTATGGCCTCTCCTAGCACCAAGGCTGCTGACAGCAAATAATCAAAGTGAGCAGAAACAATATGATGGCTCCCTACCGCACGAGTGTATTTAAGCCTCCTCCTTGTCAGGCCAGCAGTAGGTAAGCCTTTCCTATGTCATTTGCTATTCAGGAGCCCAGTGCAAAGCGATGAAAGTATGCAGGCAAGAGGCATTACTGAAAGTCATTACCATTAACCGCAATGGTTCCAGCCATGCCAGGAACAAATCTAATGGATTTGCTTACTCCTCTAAAGTAAAGGAATTAACATATGCAGCTGCAACAATAGGAACGCCATGCCTCTCACAACCTGCACTTAACCTTTGGGTGATGAGGAATTTTCCGAAACAATCCACCTAGGAACTAAATCATTAGATGTGTCCACAATAAATAATGCAATCTGGTAAGAAACCAAAATACACTGCTACAAGTTCTTCTCACTTTCCTAAAAATATGCTGAAGATTGCAAAAAATCTAGAAACTAAATGAATAAAGGAGACCTTTTTATGCATGCTCGTCCTGTCCAACTTTGCGTCACTCTAAGTGACTCCTTAAAGGGAACCTGTCACCCCCAAAATCGAAGGTGAGCTGCGGTTCTGGTCCGATGGGCTTCGCGGTCCGGTCTGGGGCCTCCCCTGGGTGAGTATAATATAACCTCTTTTTCTCATCGTTCAGGATACATCGGGGGCTTATCTACAGCATTACAGAATGCCTTATCTAGGTGCATATGGCCGATAATGATGCACGATAGAGCACAGTGATGCATCACTACGGTCAATGGCTCCATCAGTGCATACGTCCAAATCCATTTGGTGGGGGGTCAGACGTAAGCTCCAACTGACCCACTGAATGTAGGAGAAAATGCTATGTGAATTCACCCTAAGTTGTTGATATTTATTATTATAGAGCCATTTATTCCATGGCGCTTTAAATGTCAGGAGGGGTATACAAAATAAAATAAAAAAAAGTACAGTAATCTTAAACAATACAAGTCACGACTTTTTTTTTACAGGAGCAGAGAGGACCCTGCCTGCGAAGACACACAATCTACAAAGTTCATAATTATTTTATACCTGAGTTTTCGGCCTTGGCAAAAAGCAAATGAGCGTCCAGTGTTAACATGGGGGTCACTATTTGTGCAATTCTCGATTACTTGAAGATCATCTACAGTCATCTCTATAAAACAGTGCTCTATAACCGCTCTTGCACTACTACAACTCCCAGCATGCCCTAACAGCAGAAAGCTCAACTTTTTTATTTACATTATTGGACTAAATTGTAAGTGTAAGGAAAGTTAATAAACTTTGTCAAAGGGAATCTGTCACCAAATTAGAACTATCTAAACTATTAGGGTATGTGCACACGTTGCGGATTTTGCTGCGGATCCGCAGCGGGTTTGACGCTGTGGATTCGCAGCAGTTTTCCATGAGTTTACAGTACCATGTAAACCTATGGAAAACAAAATCCGCAGTGCACATGCTGCGGAAAAAAACGGGCGGAAACACTGCATTGTTTATTCCACAGCATGTTCATTCTTTGTGCGGATTCAGCAGCGGTTTACACCTGCTCCATAATAGGAATCCGCAGGTGTAAAACCGCAAGTGGAATCCACACAAAAACCGCATAAAATCCGCGGTAAATCCGCAGGTAAAATGCAGTGATTTTTACCTGCGGATTTCTCAAAACAGCTGCAGAAAAATCCGCAGAGATCCCATCTACATGTGCACATACCCTTAATATGGGCATACAGGTTATAGATTGCTGATAAAGTCATACCTGTATGTCTCATATCAGATACCTTGCTACTGAGAAATCATCTTTTATCCCTTTATATGACATTTTTCAGGCTCTGGTGCCAAGAAGATAACTGGTTCCAGAGCATGTTTTAAATGTAAGGGGCGTTACCAGTGTGACGTGACATGCTGCATGTCCACGATCAGAAACAGCAGCGTTTTGGAAGCAGCAAATTTTCACTGCGCCCAAAATGCTGCATTCTACATTGCAAGCACAGTGGATGGGATTTATAGCAATCTCATTGCCCAATGTGCTTCTATTTAATGCTGCGTACTCACCCAGGGTGCGGGTTTACAAGCCACCGCAGATCAATTTATGTAGCGGAAACTAGCATCTCAGCTGTGCATTTTCAACACTAGAATGTCATTACATGCGGTAAAGTTGCATGTACCTAAACATAAGTGTGGCAATTAGAAAGCAGCTTTTGGATACAGCGAAAATATGCTGCATCCAAAACTCTACTAATCCTAATCGTAGACACATAGCCTAATGGCTACCAGTGTGATGTGTAATGGTTACCAGTGTTATCTGCTCTCCTGATCCCACTGCAGAGCTGAGTGTAATTATACCCGACATGCAGGTTTCACTCAGCTTCTAGCTCACAGGCAGACAGTGTAGTAATATTGGTGCAATACAGCAGAATGTGCTTGGAAAAAGACCAATTTAATTTCTCCTGTTCTGTGTTAGTTACTTGTCTCACACTGGTAACTTCCCCTTCATGTAAACACACTCTGGAGGCAGAGTTATCCTCCAGGCAGCGTCCTCCCCATAGACTGGAAGATATATAAAGTGATAAAAGATGATTTCTCAGCAACAATCCATCTGATATGAGACACACAGGGAGAGGTTTTTTCAGCAGTCTATAACCTGTATGCCCATATTAATAGTTTAGATAGGTGAAAAGTGGTGACAGATTCTTCCCTTTAAAGCAAAATGTGTCTTCCACCATTTATCAAATGCATCACACTAGGATTTGCATTATCTGCAACTGCTCAATCTCTGCACTCACTGAAAAACAAAAGGGACAATGAAAGGAATGGTATCACACGCATCAGAAAAACTGTGGAAGGAGGAAGGGAAGTGCATGGATGCCTGTACAGACATGGATACAGAACATCTAAAGTGCTAGTAAATACTTTATTATACAATGTCGTTCTAGGGCTTGATTGAGAACAAGACTGCTCAGTTCCTTCAGTGCAAAATGTTAGTTATATTGCTCTAAATATTTTACTATGTAGAGTGAAGCTTGTATACATGATCTGAAAGGATCAGGCATGTAGACATTCAGCACATCTCACTCTCACCCCCACCTTCAAACATCTGCTGTAAAGGGATTGTTGAGAAACACCCACATTTATTAGATGGTTGTCCCAGGTCAAAGGAATGGAAAGCTACAAGATAAGCAATACTTACCCAATGAAGTTCAGCAGTTTGGTGGCAAAAGGCATCTTGTCTACATCATGTGACCTCTGCAGCGTTGTGCCATCTACCTTGGCATGACTGATGAGATCGCTGATTAGCAGCAGAGGTAAATGATGTAGACAGATCCCCTTTGCTACAGCTCTTTCAACAAAGACCTAAAAGGAGTAGTGTAAAGGTGGCATTGGGGTGGCATGGGATTCAACAAGAATACTTATTTTGTTTTTTAGAACAGTCACCATCAACCAAAGAAAAAGGAAATACAGTGGGGGAAATTAGTCTTTTATAAAGGTGACTATGCAAGACAGCTGTCTAATGCAGGTAACGAGTTAATTAGGAGCATCTAACTGGTCTGTAGGAGACAGAACTCATAATGGTTGGTAGGGGATCAAATACTTATTTCTCACTGCAAAATGCAAATAAATTTATGTAATTTATACAATGTGATTTTTTTAATTTTATTTTTGATATTCTATCTCTCAATTTTAAAATTAAGCTACACTTAAAATTATAGACTGTTCATGTCTTTGTCAGTGGGCAAACTTACAAAATAAGCAAGGCATCAAATACTTATTTCTTTCCCCCACTGTATATATGGAAGGAATACCGTAAGTATTATTCAGTTCTATTGTGATTCTATAATGAGAGGTCATTGATTCTCCAAATTTCCATGGCTAGCTAACCATGGCTGCCTCAGATTGCTACTACCAGTTACTAGGTAGGAGAAAGCTCAGGAGCAATACTGACTGACGAGAGAAAAATACAGCCCAGTGATGAAATAGCTTCTACAATAGATACGGTAAGTTTCTATTTTTGAAGAAAGATCAAAACTGAGTGATGCGCCTTTTGCATAGACATAGTCCGTCACCTGATCTTAATGAGACCGGCAAAACCATCAGTAATCATCTAATATTTATAGGCATCTAACACACTGACAGCACCATTATATAACCACTCTGTTTCTACTCACTAAAGTAGCCATCCACAGATGCAATGATTTAAAAGGCAAAATTCCTACGTGAATCCCTTCCAAGCACAATTAACACTTTATATAATCTGCAGTGACACCTCTGGAGCAAGATGATCTAACAATGTCAGACTCGCATACACTACGGCTGGGTAGTTTAATTGTACACCCCATTGCTCAAGACCGCTAAGGGTATGTGCACACGCTGCGGATTTTGCTGCAGATCTGCAGCTGTTTTCCAAGAGTTTACAGTACCATGTAAACCTATAGAAAACAAAAACCGCAGTGCACATGCTGCGGAAAAAACGCGCGGAAACGCAGCGGTTTACATTCTGCAGCATGTCAATTCTTTGTGCGGATTCCGCTGCGGTTTACACCTGCTCCTTAACAGGAATCCGCAGGTGTAAAACTGCAGCAAATCCGCAAGTAATCCGCAGTGCGGTTTACCTGCGGATTCACATAAACAGGTGCGAAAAAATCCACAGACATCCCACCTACGTGTGCACATACCCTTAATGGAACCATAACAACATGTGCATTCACTAATCCATGTATTCTCTCTGCCCAGCTGAGGACAGAGTAAAGTACTATAGTGTGCATGCGCTGGCGCTTTTTGGCCTTTCCCAGCTCATGTGCAGAACAATTTTGCTCTGTCCTCGGTAGGGCTGTACGCCCGTGAAGGAGCGCGATGGGGGACACTGCGGATAATCTAGGAAGCATCATCCACATGAAGCAGAGAAGGATGACGGCATCGCAAGAGAGGAGGCACTAAATTAAGACCAGCGCCGCTCATTGGACTGGACGGTCCCATAGGTGAGTATATTAAAACCTTTAGTTATTTTTTTTTACAGGTTCCTCGACTTGCAAGTTAGAATTACAGGTAACCTCTCAATGAAAGAAAAAAAGGAAGAATTTTATGGAAGACAGATAAATATTTTAAAAAGAAGGGCAGAATTGTAATCAAATATACAGTGGGTACAGAAAGTATTCAGACCCCTTTAAATTTTTCACTCTTTCATTGCAGCCATTAGGTACATTCAAAAAAGTTCATTTTTTTCATTAATGTACACTCTGCATCCTATCTTGACTGAAAAAAAAACAGAAAATGTAGAAATTTTTGCAAATTTAATAAAAAATATAAACTGAAATATAACCTGGTCATAAGTATTCAGACCCTTTGCTCAGTATTGAGGAGAAGCACCTTTTGAGCTAGTACAGCCATGAGTCTTCTTGGGAATGATGCAACAAGTTTTTTACACCTGGATCTGGGGATCCTCTGCCATTCTTCCTTGCAGATCCTCTCCAGTTCCGTCAGGTTGGATGGTGAACAGCCATTTTCAGTCTCTCCAGAGATGCTCAATTGGGTTTAGGTCAGTGCTCTGGCTGGGCCAGTAAAGAATGGTCACAGAGTTGTTCTGAAGCCACTCCTTTGTTATTTTAGCTGTGTGCTTAGGGTCATTGTCTTGTTGGAAGGTGAACCTTCAGCCAAGTCTGAGGTCCAGAGCACTCTAGAAAAGGTTTTCATCCAGGATATCTCTGTATTTGGCCGCATTCATGTTTCCTTCAATGGCAACCAGTCGTCCTGTCCCTGCAGCTGAAAAACACCCCCATAGCATGATGCTGCCACCACCATGTTTCACTGTTGGGATTGTATTAGGCAGGTGATGAGCAGTGCCTGGTTTTCTCCACACATACCACTTAGAATTATCCCCAAAAAGGTCTATCTTCATCTCATCAGACCAGAAAATCTTATTTCTCACAGTCTTCATGTGTTTTTAAGCAAACTCTATGTTGGCTTCAGTATGTCTTGCACTGAGGAAAGGCTTCCGTTGGGTCACTCTGCCATAAAGGCCAGACTGGGGGAGGGCTGCAGTGATAGTTGACTTTGTGGAACTTTCTACCATCTCCCTACTGCATCTCTAGAGCTCAGCCACAGTGATATTGGGGTTCTTCTTTACCTCTCTCACCAAGGCTCTTCTCCCACGATTGCTCAAAGTGTCTGGACGGTCAGGTCTAGGAAGACTTCTGGTGGTCCCAAACTTCTTCCATTTAAGGATTATGGAGGCCACTGTGCTCTTAGGAACCTTGAGTACTGCAGAAATTCTGATGTAACCTTGGCCAGATCTGTGCCTTGCCACAATTCGGTCTCTGAGCTCCTTGGCCAGATCCTTTGACCTCATGATTCTCATTTGGTCTGACATGCACTGTGAGCTGTAAGGTCTTATATAGACAGGTGTGCGCCTTTCCAAATCAAGTCCTATCAGTTTAACTAAACACAGCTGGACTCCAATGAAGGAGTAGAACCATCTCAAGGAGGATCACAAGGAAATGGACAGCATGTGACTTAAATATGAGTGTCTGAGCAGAGGGTCTGAATACTTATGACCATGTGATATTTCAGTTTTTCTTTTTTATTAAATTTGCAAAAATTTCTACATTTGTTTTTTTTTTTTTTTTCAGTCAAGATGGGGTGCAGAGTGTACATTAATGAGAAAAAATGAACTTTTTTTAATTTACCAAATGGCTGCAATGAAACAGAGTGAAAAATTTAAAGGGGTCTGAATACTTTCCGTACCCACTGTATGTTACAGCTTTGTTTTATGTAATACAAACATCTACAAAAATGTAAATATGTAAGAAAAAGAGCCTGTGTGATTGATAGCAGCAGCAATATTGATGCCATATTTAGATATTTATTAATTGTGCTTGCAAATATAATGTCAACGTATTCCACAGCACTATGCAGATATTGTCCCCATTGGGGATCACAATCTAAATTCCTGATCAATATATCTTTTGAGGAAATGAAAATCGCCGCAAACAAGGGAAGAACATACGAACTCCTTACAGGTCTTTGGTGGAAATTGAACCAAGGACCTCAGCGCTATAAGGTGCTAACCTCTGAGCCACCGTGATATTTACCATAATAGTACTGCTTGATTATAAGAATTCATTATTTTGATATGACAAAATTGTGAGGGTATGTGCACACATAGGAAAAGAGGTGTAGAATTTTCTGCACAAAATCCTTATCTCCTGGCAGAATCCGCAGCCGCGGATTTTGTGCGGTTTTTATGCGGAATTGCTGCGGATTTTTTGCAGATTTTGGCACTGTGGATTTTTAACATGGAGGAGTGCAAAAACGCTGCAGATGAGCACAAAAGAAGTGACATGCACTTCTTTGAAATCCGCAGCAATTCCGCACTGATTTTTCCGCACCGTCTGCACACCTGGTTTTTTTCCCCCATTAAATAACATTATACTGTGCATCACAGTGTGGATCTGCAGCGTTTCTGAGCGGAAAAATCCGCTGCGGATCCGCAGCAAATCCGCATCGTGTGCACATACCCTGAAGATGTGTAGTTAAAAAAAACACATGGTATGATCGTTCTAATACAGGCTAATAATTACTGGTCGATGTGTTTGGGTAAGCATTGCTGTTCTTACGCACAGGACAATTTTATATAATAATATCTATGTCCCAGTGCATGCGTCTCTGATGCAGGTAGGTTTGGCATAGTCCTCAGTCATCAAAGTTTGTGCTTTAGTTTTTATCAGCTGTCAGTGCTGTGTTCTTCACTGATGAAGCTGCATTATCACAGTGAAACTTGTCGGGTGAGCTAAGCTAATGTTTGTGCATTTTAGGTGTAAAGTTTTTCCTTGTGGAGAGCACCAAGTTCGCATATAGACTCTGTAAAGAGACAAACCAGACTCCTGTCAAAGTCCTCTCACTTGGCCAAGCAATTCTTCTGCTTTGCACTAATGAGGGACAAAATAGAGTTTCTGGTTCTGCTTACTATTCTTCCTACAACCCCTTGAAATGTCTTAACTGCTCATCCTGGAATATTCTGCTGCTGGGTATATGACTTCATTAACTCATTTTCACACTCTGCCCAATTTTTCATGACAGTATGACAAGTTACCTATTCATTCCGACTATACCTGCAGTTTCAATGCACTTTTCCTACTGCTCTGTTATCAGCTTTAAAGACAATTTGCACTCCTCTTCTGCATCTTAGAAAGCGGTTGTCACTTTATATTACCGGAGTCTATTTCCAGCTTCCCCTTAATACATTCTCCTTATAATCGGACAAGCCAATATGCATGATTTATCGAAGAGGGCCATTTGTAATGAAGAAAAATGATCGCAACATCTAAATCTTGTTTGCCATAAACTATTGTGCAGTTTCCAGAGCTGACACTTTAAAATGTACTGCAGCGTGTAAGGCTATGTGCATGTTGAGTATTTGCTTGCAGAAATTTCTGCAAGGTTTCTGCATCTCTGGGCAGGAAAACCGTATGTTTTTGGTGCATTTTTGCTGTGTTTTTTGTATGCGTTCTTGTATTCATTTTTGTACAGCAATGAATGCTTTTTTGAGCTAAATAAAGATATTAAAAAAAAGTTACCGTATGTGATGTAATTAATTGGTTTAACACCACCTTTTTCATGCTGATGCAGTGTGGCATCAGGGTCATGGGATTATGCTTGGTGTCAACAGCTGTCACTGACACCTAGCTCTAGGCTTAGTAATGAAAAGGTGAAAAAAAACACACCAGTATACAGGCAGAGATGCTTACCTGTTCAAGGCCTCCAACAATTGCACTAACCAAGGTACAGCGGTTCTGGTGTGTTTTTTTTTTGTTTAGAATAGTGGAGGCTTTTCCTCTTATGGTGTTTTTTTAATGAAAAGGTGTCAGCCCGACACCTTCATCACTAAGCCAATAAGAAAACACAAACACACACATTGTCATCAGCCTATATAGGAGTCTTAACAGAAGGAACGTACATAAGCTGTAACCAGAGAGCAACGGTTAATTTTAAAGAAAAAAAAAATTGTGTGGGCTCCCGTGTAATTTGAATAACAAGCAAAGGGAAAACCATCGGCTGAGGGCTGATGTTATATTCCTGGAAGGAGCTGATAGCCATAAAGGTTCACAGGCTATTTAATATCAGCTCACATCTGTTTTGCTTAGCTGCAGGCTCATGTTAATAGCCTAGGAAGGGGCCATGGATATTGGCCCCTCCCAGACGAAAAACATCAGCTCTTAGCTGCCCCAGAAAAGGAGCATCTATAAGATGCACCAAATCTGTCGCTTAGCCTCGCTCTTCCCACTTTGCCCTGTAGCGGTGGCATATAGGGTTCATATTTGTGGGGTTGATGTCACCTTTGTATTGTCAAGTGACATCAAGCCCATAGGTTAGTAATGGAGAGGCGTCTATAAGACACCTATCCATTAATTAATCCCATAGTGATATTGTATAAAAACACACACACCCAGAATAAAGTCCTTTTTTTGAAATAATGACAGACTCCTTTAATGAATCTTGATTAAACCATACTTATCGAAAGCCTAATCCACCGAAGCCAATGTCTCTGGCAACAAAAATAAAATAATAAACCACAATATACCTCACCTGTCCGCAGAGAAGGTAATCTATAATGTTCCACGACAATCCTGATTACTTTGAGAGCAGTCACTGATGTGACTGTTCTCAAAGACATCCGGTGATACACTGACACAGGAGGTAACCGCTCCTGCAGTGTATCACTGAGCTGCCTTGAGAGAGTTCACCGGAGTTCATCAGCTTCCGTGATCTCCCTTAAGGCACCACTGCTGTGTGAGAAAGTTCTACCACCGGGACTGTCGGTCATCTGACAGCATGATCCCACAGCTCTCTGACCGACTGTCTTACCGGAGCTCGTGTTACCGTCGATAAGAACCACTGCACCGGTGTTTCCCACGTGGTCACACAGATGACCGTGTGGGAAACTCCATAGGAAGCTGGTAAAACGCAAAACAAAAACTCAGCAAATCTGCAAACATTTTTACATCTGTGTTTTTTGCTGCGGATTCTGCTGACTGACTCAATTGAAATCAGTGTGTGAAAAACGCTTCAGAAACACACAAAGAATTGACATGCTGCAGAAAAAACACACTGCAAATACTTAAGGAAATGTACTGATCATGTGTACACACTTCAGGATTAGCTCGCATAAGGATTCCAGAGCGTACTGTACTGCATGACTTTATGATGCACAGAAAATGCACTTTATGACGTATGGATGTGAGATCTGACTGATCTTTTTGTAGGCTTTAGATGATTTTTTTCGTGTCAAACAGATTTGCCCATAAGGAGTATTTTGCCAAAATGTTTCACTGAAATATATAATATATAAACATATAATATATACACGCACTTTTCTTTTTTTTTTTCTCTCTACTTTTTTTTGTTTTGTTTGGCAGTGCACAGCAATTTTGGTGGATCAGCCAATCATCTTATGTGTATGGGTGGGGGGCCCTCCA
Organism: Ranitomeya variabilis; assembly: GCF_051348905.1. Lineage (NCBI taxonomy): Eukaryota > Metazoa > Chordata > Amphibia > Anura > Dendrobatidae > Ranitomeya > Ranitomeya variabilis. The sequence continues at coordinate 81,140,560 of NC_135234.1, forward strand.
AAGCCTCTCCTGACAGATAATGTTGGGGTGAGTAGTAGTCATCCTGCTGTATTTTCAGCATCCGATCCTTTTGTTAAGCCGCTGTAAGACGTGTGGCAGTGCCTCTGTGATAGAGACCACAGTAGCGCGTGGCCAAGCCGAGTGTTTCTGTTGGGAGTCAAGAAAGAGCTGTTAACCGAATAATTGTTTGGGGTCAGCATTACAGCTACATTGTGGGCCAACAGCTATCTAATGTGTTTGGGAGACTTTAGCTACTGTAAACATTCTACAATTACACAGCTAGGGTCGGCTAAACTTATCGATAGAGGCCACTTCCTCTGTCGAACACCTTGCATGCCGGGAATGCTGTTGTCCGTGTAGCACCGAATAGTGCTGTACGGAGATGCTACTAGACAGCCAAACAGTGCATTCAGTAATTCAGGTGTTTTACCAGTGAAATACCCATAACCCCATGAATGTTGTTTCAAGTTATACAGTTCGGTCCAGAGATATTTGGATAGTGACTGAATCTCCATGATTTCAGCTCTGCAGGCCACTATTTTTTATTTAAAATGAACCAAATGAGGTGCAATTGAAGTGGAGACTTTCAGGATTAATTAAAGGAGTTGAACAACAATATCCTGTGAAACGTTTAGGAATTGCAACAATTTTTCTACAAAGACTTCTCATTTCAGGGTCTCTTAACCTTACCACATATAAAATGTTAATTTGTAATACTTTGTAGAGAATCCTTTGCAGGCAATGACTGCCCAAGTCTGGAAGCCATGGACGTCGCCAAACGCTGGGTTTCCTCCTTTATGATGCTTTGTCGGCCTTTACTGCAGCTGACTTCAGTTGTTGCTTCTTTGTGTTTCTGCCTTAAGTTTTGTCTTAAGCATGTGAAATGCTGCTCGATGGGGCGAGATCTGGTGATTGACTTGGCCATTGCAGAATGTTCCACTTCTTAGCCTTAAACTTTTCTTTTGCAGTATTTTTTATGTCGTTTGACGGATCTTCACAGTACAGATGGACAATCAGCCTTGCTGTATTTGGTTGAATCTGAGCTGAAAGTATCGCCCTGTACATTTCAGAATTCATCCGGCTGCTTCTGTCTTCAGTCACATCATCAATAAACACTAGTGATGCAGCGCCATTGGAAGCCCTGCATGCCCGTGCCATCACACTACCTCTACCATGTTTTAAAGATAATGTGGAGTGCTTTGGATCATGATCCGTTCCAAATCTTCTCCCTACTTTCTTCTTCCAGTCATTCTGGTACAGGTTGATCTTAATTTCATCTGTTCAAAAAATACTTTTCCATTACTGGGCGGCTTCTTTAGATTTTTTTTTTTTTGCAAAGTCTAATCTGGTCTTTCCATTTTTAATAGAACCCTCTGTATTTTCTCTCATGAAATCTTCTCTTTATGGTAGACTTGGATATTGAAACACCTACTTCCTGGAGAGTGTTCTTCACTTGGGTGGATATTGTGAGGGTTTTTTCATCACCATGGAAAGGATTCTGCGATCATCCACGACTGCAGTCTTCCGTGGACGTTCATGCCTTTTTGAGTTCCCAAGCTCACCAGTGCGCTCTTTTTACTGAACTGTTGATTGGGCCACTCCTAACATATCTGCTATCTCTCTGATGGATTTCTTCTTTTTTTTTCAACCTAATGGTGGTCTGTTTCACTTCCATTGAGAGCTCCTTTGATTGCATGTTGTGAGTTTACATCAACAGCTTCCAAATGCAAATGCCACACTTGGAATCGGGTCTAGACCTTTTACCTGCTTAATTAATGATGAATTAACGAGGGAATAGCCCACTAAAGGGCTTTTGAGATAATTGCCCAATTCCCTTTGGTCCCTTGAAAAAGAGGCAGCTAAATATTAAAGAGCTGTCTTGTTTACTCTAATTAGGATGTGAATAGCCGAGAGTCTGCGCTTTAAGCCCATATTGATTATATATCTGTATTGAATGTTTTGGTGAACAGCTAGAATGCCAAAACTAGTCACCGTCCAAATATTTCTGGACCTAACTGTAATTATCCATACAACTCCATTGTTATAAGCCAAGGAAATGATTAAACCAAGAGAGATGTAAGAGCATATTGTTTCATAGACTTTGTCTTATTTTCTGCCTGAATTCGTGAGAACACCTTACTTCAAATACCCAACGTTAAGAGGGTCAGTTTCCTTAAAGATCACTTTTTCCACATTGTTCTAACCATTTGCTTTCAAAAGATATATTAATTGTCATTCTTTATGTAATTGTCTAGCAGATTTATTTGTAGTACTATGTGTGTCCAGCATAAAGTGCTGCTTTAGACGTCAGTGGTTTTTCTCATATGTGAAAAACATCTGAGTTAATTTAGTTTGGTCAGTGTCTGTTTTTACCATCAGCGTTTGGTCCGAGTTTCACTAGTTTTTCTCAGTTGTAAATATGAAAAAATGGAGGTTTCTGAAGTTTCTAATATCAAACAGCCAGTAAAAACATACAGCGCAAGGATGGCATCTGAGTGCTGTCTGATTTTTTTTTTTTTTTTATTATGTTTCTTAGACTTGTGTTGGCGATATTGATACAAGACTCATATCAAAATGTGACATATCTCTGTGATCTTGTGCAGACCGCCCAGGCTGCAAAAACACCCGGGCTGCAAAAATGCACAGACATGTGAACAGCTCCATAGACTATAATGGGTTCTATCCGTGAAAAACTGACGTCTGATTGAGCCATTCAAGTTGTTCAGAGACACCTCTAGTAAAAACAGATCCATTAAAAATAAACCAAAAACGGATAAAAGATAGAAGCATGAAACGAATCATTTCAAAGCTGAAATCTTAGTTTTCGTTCGGTAACTGTTTTCACTTACGGTATGTTGTTTAATTGTCTTTTTCCCCCAACTTTATCTATTACTAACAAAATCGCTTTAATCATATCAATATATGGTAAATATTTACCAATCTGCTTCATTTTGTATAAACAAAATAAGTTTTTGGTAACTTGGCTGGGAGAAGTTTATTAAAGAAAAAGACTTAAAACTTACTAGAACTGTGAATTGTCTCCAAACCCAGGAGCTGTGTACTAATGAAGCCGAAAACTCAAGGGAACGAGAGCTTCCACCTAATTATAAACATTTTTACTTAATCCAGATGTGGATCGGCTCAGTCCTTTCATCTCTCTGGAGCGTTTCTTTTATCCTGGAAGATTCCCAGAACTGCAGACAAATGAGCGCTCGCATGATTTCTTTAGGCTTCAATCTTTTCTGCCTTTCTTAGAAATTACCCATTTGATGTAAGTTGAAGCAATTTCCCCATCACTGCGTGCGCTTTGACCTATTCACCCTAAGGTTTTGCTGCACAAAGAATCAAATCTTGTTTTAGAAAGAAGACCAATCTCCTATAATGTTTTCAGAGTGATCAGAAATTGAGACTGTTTTAATTAGATTATGACCCCAATTGAGACACCAATAATTACTCCTCTGTCGCCACATTTGGATTTTGTCTGCCTTGTTAACACTGTCATGTACTTTACAATGTGAAATTGTGATCATTGTTTTGTTTGAGAGAATATTGTTTTACACCAGTGGGCCCCATCTCCGGTCCTCAAGAGCCACCAACAGGTCATGTACTCAGGATTTCCTTAGTATTGCACAGGTGATGGAATTATTGCCTGTGCAGGTGATGCAATTGTGTGTGTGTATAATATATATATATATATATATATATATATATATATATATATATATATATATATATATATATATATATATATATATATATATATATATATATATATATATATATATATATATATATATATATCTACTATATAATTGTCTAAGGGTCACTTCCGTCTGTCTGTCTGTCACGGATATTCATTGGTCGCGGCCTCTGTGTCATGGAATCCAAGTCGCTGATTGGTCTCGCCAGCTGCCTGTCATGGCTGCCGCGACCAATCAGCGACGGCCACAGTCTGATTAGTCCCTCCCTACTCCCCGCTCCATACTCCCCTCCAGTCACCGCTCACACAGGGTTAATGCCAGCGTTAACGGACCGCGTTATGCCGCCGCAATTAGCCCTGTGTGACCAAGTTTTTACAATTGATGCTGCCTATGCAATATACTCTGTGGCTGGGCAATATACTCCGTGGCTGGGCAAAATACTCCGTCACTGGGCAACATACTCCGTTGCTGGGCAATATACTACAGCACCGGGCAATATACTACAGCACTGGGCAATATACTACGTGACATGGCAATATACTGCGTGGGCTGTGCAATATACTGCGTGGGCTGTGCAGTATACTACGTGGACATGCATATTCTAGAATACCCGATGCGTTAGAATCGAGCCACCATCTAGTATATACATATATGTGTGTGTATATATATCTATCTATATATATAATTGTCTAAGGGTTTTTCCGTCTGTCTGTCTGTCTGTCTGTCCTGGAAATCCCGCCGCCGCCAGGCCTCGACCAATCAGCGACGGGCACAGTATCGACGATGATGTCATAATGGTTGCCATGGCGACGATGATGTCATAAAGGTTGCCTCGACCAATCAGCGACGGGCACAGTCTGCCGCGAATTCTGGAATCATCATTGTCCATATACTACGGGGACATGCATATTCTAGAATACCCGATGCGTTAGAATCGGGCCACAGTCTAGTATATATATAATTGTCTAAGGGTTTTTCTGTCTGTCTGTCTGTCTTGGAAATCCCACGTCTCTGATTGGTCGAGGCCGCCTGGGCCTCGACCAATCAGCGACGGGCACAGCATGGCGACGATGTCATAAAGGTTACCTCGACCAATCAGCGAAGGGCACAGTCTGCCGTGAATTCGCCTCGACCAATCAAGGACGGGCACAGTATCGACGTAGATGTCATAATGGTTGCCATGGTGACGATGATGTCATAAAGGTTGCCTCGACCAATCAGTGACGGGCACAGTCTGCCGCGAATTCTGGAATCATCATTGTCCATATACTACGGGGACATGCATATTCTAGAATACCCGATGCATTAGAATCGGGCCACAGTCTAGTATATATATAATTGTCTAAGGGGTACTTCCGTCTGTCTGTCCCGGATATTCATTGGTCAAGGCCTCTGTCCGTCATGGAATCCAAGTCGCTGATTGGTCTCGCCAGCTGCCTGTCATGGCTGCCGCGACCAATCAGCGACGGCCACAGTACTATTAGTCCCTCCCCTAGTAACCAGCAATCACTGCCCGGCGCCCGCTCCATAATCCCCTTCCCCTCCAGTCACCGCTCACACAGGGTTAATGGCAGCGGTAACGGGCCGCGGTGTAACGCACTCCATTACTGCTGCTATTAACCCTGTGTGTCCCCAACTATTTACTATTGACGCTGCCTATGCAGAATCAATAGTAAAAATATCTCATGTTAAAAATAATTAAAAAAAAAAAACCTGCTATACTTACCATCCGCTGCCTTTCGCGCTCCTAGCGTCGCTACGGTGACCGCTCCATGCAAGCGGCAGCTTCCGGTCCCAGGATGGTATGCCAGAAGGACCTTCCATGACGTCGCTGTCACATGACCGTGACGTCATGGAAGGTCCTTCTCGCAGGGCCTGTGATCACGTCGCGGTCACATGACCTTGACGTCATGGAATGTTCTTCTAGCATACCATCCTGGGACCAGAAGCTGCCGCCTGTGGTCGTCACAGGCATGTGACCGCAACGTCATCACAGGTCCTGCGCGAGAAGGACCTGCCATGACGTCACGGTCATGTGACTGCGACGTCATCACACCCTGGGACCGGAAGCGGACGCCTGCACCGCGCACAGGACCAAGACTTCAACAGGCCTACGGAGGGTGAGTATATGTTTATTTTTTATTTTAACTCTGTATACTAAGTGGCTCTGTGCTGTATACTCCGTCGCTGTGCAATATACTACGTGACTGGGCAATATACTACGTGACTGGGCAATATACTACGTAGCTGCGCAATATACTATGTGGGCTGCGCAATATACTATGTGGCTGGGCAATATACTATGTGACTGGCACTGCCCGCCGCCCGCATACTCCCCTCCGGTCTCCCCCCGCAGACCCTGGCAGTGCCAGTCTCCTGCCCGCAAACGGCTCAGGTGGTGGGCTCCACACTCCCACCAGCCTGGCACACCGCCTTCAGCCTCCCAGGACCGTCCCCTGCTTACCATCACCCCGTACTTGAGAGCGATGCCCTGCACGGTGTCCCTGGGGCAGACCGGGTGCTCTATGTACCTCTCGGCCCAGGGCGCCGTCACGCTGGCCGCAGCTGTAGCACCAGCCACAGTCCCGCCATCTTCTGCGGAAGAATACACGCTCCAGTAACGGTAAGCACTACATGTGCTGAACTGGAGCCTCCACTGCCAGCAGCCGCCGGCAGGGGGCGCTCCTCTCATCCAACACGGGGAAGCGCGGCCGTGTTATCCCGGGACCCCCGGTGTGGAGCACGTGTCCGGGAATGCTCCGCCCCTGGCGGCATCTCCAGGCTGCACGGTAGACATGCTGCGACCTCAGGACACAGTAGCATTCATCTTATTTACTCTATCAGTGCTGTTAGTATTTTATGGGCAGTATACGTGTGTGTGTGCTGTATACTACGTGACTGGGCAATATACTATGTGGCTGGGCAATATACTACGTGGCTGGGCAATATACTACGTGGCTGGGCAATATACTACGCGGACATGCATATTCTAGAATACCCGATGCGTTAGAATCGGGCCACCATCTAATATATATATATATATATATATATATATATATATTAGATGGTGGCCCGATTCTAACGCATCGGGTATTCTAGAATCTGTATGTAGTTTATTTATGAAGTTTTCAGAATAATGCAATTTATACACAGGATTCGGCCGGCCGCGACCAATTAGCGAACCGTGGTTCAAATTCCGCGCCAATTCGCGGGCGGACTGCGACTGTCGCTGATTGTTCGTGGCCAGGCGTGACCAATCAGTGTAGCCAGGGCCGGCTCCTGGTTTTTGAGGGCCCCGGGCGAAAGAGTCTCAGTGGGCCCCCCTCTTTAACACATACCACGATTCATGATGCACAGATACAACAGAGAAATATAGCACAGCCAAGTAGCATATAACACAGCCTACGTAGTATATAGCACAGCCACGTAGTATATAGCACAGCCCACATAGTATATTGCCCAGACACGTAGCATATTGCCCAGACACGTAGCATATTGCCCAGACACGTAGCATATTGCCCAGACACGTAGCATATTGCCCAGACACGTAGCATATTGCCCAGACACGTAGCATATTGCCCAGACACGTAGCATATTGCCCAGCCACGTAGCATATTGCCCAGCCACGTAGCATATTGCCCAGCCACGTAGCATATTGCCCAGCCACGTAGCATATTGCCCAGCCACGTAGCATATTGCCCAGCCACGTAGCATATTGCCCAGCCACGTAGCATATTGCCCAGACACGTAGCATATTGCCCAGACACGTAGCATATTGCCCAGCCACGTAGTATATTGCCCAGCCACGTAGTATATTGCCCAGCCACATAGTATATTGCCCAGCCACATAGTATATTGCCCAGCCACGTAGTATATTGCCCAGCCACGTAGTATATTGCCCAGCTACGTAATATATTGCACAGCCACGTAATATATTGCACAGCCACGTAATATATTGCACAGCCACGTAATATATTGCACAGCCACGTAGTATATAGCACAGAGACATAGTATATAACACTGCCCATGCAGTATATTACCCAGGCCACGCAGTATAGAGCACAGCAACGTAGTATATTGCGACTGTCGCTGATTGTTCGTGGCCAGGCGTGACCAATCAGTGTAGCCAGGGCCGGCTCCTGGTTTTTGAGGGCCCCGGGCGAAAGAGTCTCAGTGGGCCCCCCTCTTTAACACATACCACGATTCATGATGCACAGATACAACAGAGAAATATAGCACAGCCAAGTAGCATATAACACAGCCTACGTAGTATATAGCACAGCCACGCAGTATATAGCACAGCCCACATAGTATATAGCCCAGACACGTAGCATATTGCCCAGACACGTAGCATATTGCCCAGACACGTAGCATATTGCCCAGCCACGTAATATATTGCACAGCCACGTAGTATATAGCACAGAGACATAGTATATAACACTGCCCATGCAGTATATTACCCAGGCCACGCAGTATAGAGCACAGCAACGTAGTATATTGCGACTGTCGCTGATTGTTCGTGGCCAGGCGTGACCAATCAGTGTAGCCAGGGCCGGCTCCTGGTTTTTGAGGGCCCCGGGCGAAAGAGTCTCAGTGGGCCCCCCTCTTTAACACATACCACGATTCATGATGCACAGATACAACAGAGAAATATAGCACAGCCAAGTAGCATATAACACAGCCTACGTAGTATATAGCACAGCCACGTAGTATATAGCCCAGACACGTAGCATATTGCCCAGACACGTAGCATATTGCCCAGACACGTAGCATATTGCCCAGACACGTAGCATATTGCCCAGACACGTAGCATATTGCCCAGACACGTAGCATATTGCCCAGACACGTAGCATATTGCCCAGACACGTAGCATATTGCCCAGACACGTAGCATATTGCCCAGACACGTAGCATATTGCCCAGACACGTAGCATATTGCCCAGACACGTAGCATATTGCCCAGACACGTAGCATATTGCCCAGACACGTAGCATATTGCCCAGACACGTAGCATATTGCCCAGACACGTAGCATATTGCCCAGACACGTAGCATATTGCCCAGACACGTAGCATATTGCCCAGACACGTAGCATATTGCCCAGACACGTAGCATATTGCCCAGACACGTAGCATATTGCCCAGACACGTAGCATATTGCCCAGACACGTAGCATATTGCCCAGACACGTAGCATATTGCCCAGACACGTAGCATATTGCCCAGACACGTAGCATATTGCCCAGACACGTAGCATATTGCCCAGACACGTAGCATATTGCCCAGACACGTAGCATATTGCCCAGACACGTAGCATATTGCCCAGACACGTAGCATATTGCCCAGACACGTAGCATATTGCCCAGCCCCGTAGCATATTGCCCAGCCCCGTAGCATATTGCCCAGCCCCGTAGCATATTGCCCAGCCACGTAGCATATTGCCCAGCCACGTAGCATATTGCCCAGCCACGTAGTATATTGCCCAGCCACGTAGTATATTGCCCAGCCACGTAGTATATTGCCCAGCCACGTAGTATATTGCCCAGCCACGTAGTATATTGCCCAGCCACGTAATATATTGCACAGCCACGTAATATATTGCACAGCCACGTAATATATTGCACAGCCACGTAGTATATAGCACAGAGACATAGTATATAACACTGCCCATGCAGTATATAACCCAGGCCACGCAGTATAGAGCACAGCAACGTAGTATATTGCCCAGTCACATAATATATACCACAGCCAATTAGTATATAGCACAGCCCACATAGTATATAGCACAGAGATGTAGTATATTACTCAGCCACGTAATATATACCACAGCCACGTAGGTTATAGCACAAAGATGTAGTATCTAACACAGCCCACGTAGTATATAGCAATGTGGGCACCATATCCCTGTTAAAAAAAAGAATTAAAATAAAAAATAGTTATATACTCACCTTCAGTCGGCCCCCGGATAAAGCCCAGGCGTTTAGCGATGCTCCTCGCGACGCTCCGGTCCCAAGAGTGCATTGCGGTCTCGCGAGATGAGGACGTAGAAGTCTCGCAAGACCGCTACATCATCATCTCGTGAGACCGCAATGCATGGACCGGACCGTCGCGAGGAGCGGGAAAGGCGCCAGAAGGTGAGTATATAATGATTTTTTATTTATTCTTTTATTATTTTTAATATTAGATCTTTTTACTATTGATGCTGCACAGGCAGCATCAATAGTAAAAAGTTGGTCACACAGGGTTAATAGCAGTGTTAACGGAGTGCGTTACACCGCGGCATAATGTGGTCTGTTAACGCTGCCATTAACCCTGTGTGAGCGCTGACTGGAGGGGGCACCGACGGCATTGGAGTAGGGAACGTACTGTGCCCGTCGCTGATTGGTCGTGGCCGTTTGCCCGCGAACCATCAGCGACTTGGGATTTCCGTGACAGACAGAAAAACAGACAGCAAGAAAGACAACGACAGACAGACGGAAGGGACCCTTAGACAATTATATAGTAGATATATATCTATATATATAATTGTCTAAGGGTTTTTCTGTCTGTCTGTCTGTCCTGGAAATCCCGCGTCTCTGATTGGTCGAGGCCGCCAGGCCTCGACCAATCAGCGACGGGCACAGCATGGCGACGATGATGTCATAAAGGTTGCCTCGACCAATCAGCGACGGGCACAGTCTGCCGCGAATTCGCCTCGACCAATCAGCGACGGGCACAGTATCGACGTAGATGTCATAATGGTTGCCATGGCGACGATGATGTCATAAAGGTTGCCTCGACCAATCAGCGACGGGCACAGTCTGCCGCGAATTCTGGAATCATCATTGTCCATATACTACGGGGACATGCATATTCTAGAATACCCGATGCGTTAGAATCGGGCAACAATCTAGTATATATATATATACATACATACATACATACACACACACACACACACACACACACACACACACAGTACAGACCAATGGACACACTTTCTCAATTGAATGTATGAAAATACAGAAAAATCTTTAAATGAGAAGCAGTGTCCAAACTTTCGGTCTGTACTGTATACTTTTTTTTTAGTTATATGAAATGAGAAAATTGGCTAAGTATCTGACTCTCAATAGTTCATGGTTTAGTACTTGGATTCCTTTGGCAAGCTTTTGGATTACTAGTCCATAGAAATACCATATCCAAATTTGTTCACCATTATGATGAAAACGGTCACCTCTAGGTAGCTTCCCTGTAAGTCACTATCCAACCCATTAAATATATTTTCACTGCTGACCATGCTAGATTGGAGAGGTATTTAAACCTCTCTCATTGTGCCATTTGTGCAGCAGTATGAACACAAAAATAAAGTTTTAATTTATTGCTTTGAAAAGTTCCCAAAGCGTTTTCTGTGCCATACATTAAGGGCTCCAGAAGCGCTCCCTTCACTTCTGCATCAAGATGTGGGCAGGGTAAGTGACGTGCTCCTGTCCCAATCAATAGAACTGCCCAAGCAGTAATCTGTAAACATGCTGTCTCCACTCAATGTGGAAAAGAGGGGAACAGGACTAACTCTTTAATGCGGGGAGCACTTCAGCCTTAAAGGGAACCTGTCACCCCGTTTTTTCCGTATGAGATAAAAATACCGTTAAATAGGGCCTGAGCTGTGCATTACAATAGTGTATTTTGTGGACCCCGATTCCCCACCTATGCTGCCGAAATACGTTACCAAAGTAGCCGTTTTCGCCTGTCAATCAGGCTGGTCTGGTCAGATGGGCGTGGTGTCTTCCCCCAGATCTTGCTTAGTTTTCCGTTGGTGGCGTAGTGGTGTGCGCATGCCCAAGTGCCGAATCCACTGCACAGGGGAGGGAAAATAGCGCGATCTGCGCTATTCCCCTGGTGATCGGTGGGGGCGGCCATCTTCCTGTGGCCGCGCGTGCGCAGATGGAGCACTCTGCTGCCCGGGGCTTCAGGAAAATGGCCGCGGGATGCCGCGCGTGCGCAGATGGAGATCGCGGCGGCCATTTTCCTGAAGCCGAAATGCGAACTCTGCTTCAGGAAAATGGCCGCCGCAATCTCCATCTGCGCACGCGCGGCATCCCGCAGCCATTTTCCTGAAGCCCCGGGCAGCAGAGCGCTCCATCTGCTCACGCACGGCCACAGAAAGATGGCCGCCCCCACCGATCACCAGGGGAATAGCGCAGATCGCGCTCTTTTTCCACACCTATGCAGTGGATTCGGCACTTGGGCATGCGCAAACCACTACGCCACCAACGGAAAAATAAGCAAGATCTGGGGGTAAGAAACAGCGATGTCACCACGCCCATCCGACCAGACCAGCCTGATTGACAGGCGAAAACGGCTACTTTGGTAACGTATTTCGGCAGCATAGGTGGGGAATCAGGGTCCACAAAATACACTATTGTAATGCACAGCTCAGGCCCTATTTAACAGTACTTTTATCTCATACGGAAAAAACGGGGTGACAGGTTCCCTTTAAGGACCCCGTTTGGGACACTTGCCAGAAGAAAACGTATATTTTGCACTCATGTTGCTGATAAAACTGCAGAAAGATACATATGAACACCTATACACCATTCCTGCACCCATCCTATCCAATTTTCTGTCCAATATCAGCAGTAACACTTAAGTATAGCTCCATCAATGGCACTGGAAGGGACTGCCAGTATTACTCCAGACTACCTACAGCAATGTGATTGATTAAAGTCTTACAATTGTTCCAACATGTAGTACATTTTACTGTGGATCGCATAATATATTTTCACATTTATAAGCAATTTTTCTAATACCAAGTACAATTATTATTTCAACTTGTTATTTCAATTTTAGTAGATACTTGGAACTTTCTTACAACTCTGTGCTATTATCCTTCTAGAAAGGTATAGCTTATTTTAGCTCTACACTTTATCAGCTGGGAGTGGGGCACTAAATACTCCCTAGACTAAAGGTCCCCAACCTTTCTTACTTTGAGAGCTATATTCAACTATGGGAATCTATGTAAACTGCAGCAAGCAGCCCAGTAAGTGACACACCACTAGAATCAGGGTCTCTGTCCCTACATTATTATGCCCTCAGGTTCCATAGCAAAAACCCGCCGATAGATTCTCGTTTAGGATTGGGTTCACCTCTAGCACCTTTTCTCAGGATTCCATGTTGTTTTTGATGTGTATGTAGGAACTGTTGCAAAGAACTGGTTTTGTTGGGGTTTCAGTCTTGTAAATTTGGTGATCAAAATCTCTTCTACCCAAACTTGGAATTATATTTTTTTCATATAATTTGAGTTTTTGCAATTACAAATTTTCTAAGACTTTTTGTAGTTGATCTTTCTCCATCATTACAAAACCAAGGCCAATGATTTCTCCTTTTTATAGATTAAAAAAAATGTAAAAAACATACTTGCTTCTTTTAATTCATTACTGTTTAGCCAGGTGTCCAAGCTTGTATATCACATTTATTACTGAGTCAATGCTGCATTGATGATCTGCAGGTCAACGGCTCACAGATGCCAAGCTGTGGCCATCTGCTTCATCTTGGACCTTGTGAATGCTCTGACCTGTCAGCACTTATATTTTCTATTCTTTCTCTTCTCATCTTCTTTCATAACTGGCCATGTTCCATGGCACTACGGTGCTGCTAGCAGGTTACAATCTGTGCTGAATTTTACCAGAAATCAAATTAGCTGAGGCTCACTCTTAAGTGTTTGTCTATTTAAGTGTCAACGGTGGAAATGAGGGTTAAAAGTACGGTACGCCTTCCATTAAAGTTTAAAACAGACTGGCTTTCCATGCAGAGCAATAATTGCTAAATTGCTTTATTGCAATATACAAAAGATAAAGGCAGAGGTAACGTTTCAGTGAGAATCGATTCTCACGTCTCAGTCAGTCGGCCACGACAGTGGTTTGTGGCTGCCGCATGGGCGAGGTTAGCTACTTATGTCAGCGGCTCTTTTTTAATGATTGGGCGGACTGGCGCAATGACATAATTGCAGAGTATTGCACATAGGACGTCGCACCAGGCCGGCCAATCACAGGTATAACCCTGTACTCACCTCATGTATCAGCTACAGACCAAAGTCATGGCGGAGGGAATAAGACATGAGAATAAATTTGTACCATATATCAAATATCTTCTCTATCTCTGTATGTTGACATCCCCTAACATACTGGCGCAAGTGTGACCAGGTACAATCTGCTACCACTGCAATGAATGCATTCCAAAAAGTGTAGCAGCACGCTGTGTATGGCAAGATATGTGTAAACATTGAATATATGAAGCCTTAAGCTTCATTACTGCCATATAGAATCTATTTAAATAAAATTAGGGGACTGTTTAATTAAACTGATAGGACTTGATTTGGAAAGGCACACGCCTGTCTATATAAGACCTCACAGCGCATGTCAGACCAAATGAGAATCATGAGGTCAAAGGAACTGGCCAAGGAGCTCAGAGACAGAATTGTGGCAAGGCACAGATCCGGCCAAGGTTACAGTAGAATTTCTGCAGTAGTCAAGGTTCCTAAGAGCACAGTGGCCTCCATAATCCTTAAATGGAAGAAGTTTGGGACCACCAGAAGTCTTCCTAGACCTGGCCGTCCAGTCAAACTGAGCAATCGTGGGAGAAGAGCCTTGGTGAGAGAGGTAAAGAAGAACCCCAATATCACTGTGGCTGAGCTCCAGAGATGCAGTAGGGAGATGGGAGAAAGTTCCACAAAGTCAACTATCACTGCAGTCCTCCACCAGTTGGGCCTTTATGGTGAGTGGCCTGACGGAAGCCTCTCCTCAGTGCAAGACAAATGAAAGCCGGCATAGAGTTTGCTTAAAAAAAAAAAAAAGCACATGAAGGACTCCCAGACTATGAGAAAATAAGATTCTCTGGTCTGATGAGACGAAGATTGACCTTTTTGGTAATAATTCTAAGCGGTATGTGTGGAGAAAACTAGGAACTGCTCATTAACTGCCCAATACAATCCCAACAGTGAAACATGGTAGTGGCAGCATCATGCTATGGGGGTGTTTTTCAGCTACAGGGACAGGACTGGTTGTTATTGAAGGAAACATGAATGCGGCCAAGTACAGGGATATCCTAGATAAAAACCTCTTCCAGAGTGCTCTAGACCTCAGACGTGGCCAAAGGTTCACCTTCTAACAAGACAATGACCCTAATTACACAGCTAATATAACGAAGGAGTGGTTTCAGAACAACTCTGTGTGTGACCATTCTTGACTGCCCCAGCCAGAGCCCTGACCTATACCCAATTGAGCATCTCTGAAGAGACCTGAAAATAGCTGTCCACCAATGTTTACCATCCAACCTGACGGAGCTGGAGAGGATCTGCAAGGAAGAATGGCAGAGGTTCCCCAAATCCAGGTGTGAAAAACTTGTTGCTTCATTCCCAAGACGACTCATGGCTGTACTACCGTGTTTCCCCGAAAATAAGCCACCCCCGATAATAAGCCGTAGTGGGGGGTAGAGAAGGGGCGGCTAATATAAGCCATACCCCGAAAATAAGCCGTAGTGGGAAACACGTGGAAAATATAAGCCATGGTACCTTTTGACTGCCTCGGTCCCCTCTGTCCTCTCTCTAGTGGCCCCGAGTGCAGGGTTAACTTTCTGTGTGCCCCGGCCGGAGCTCTGATTGGTCCAGCGGCTCCCCAGCATCTCGAGCGCTGATTGGCTCAGCAGCTCTTCCCCTGTTCAGCGGTCACGTGGGACCGCTCATTAGAGAAATGAATAGGCTGCTCCACCTCCCATAGGGGCGGAGCCGCATAATTCATTTCTCTAATCAGCGGTGCCGGTGACCGCTGACAGAGGAAGAGGCTGCGGCACCGAAGACCAGCTGTCCGGGGGAAGGAGCGGGACGCCGGGAGCAGGTAAGTATGACATATTCACCTGTCCTCGTTCCACACGCCGGGCGTCGCGCCATCTTCCCGGCGTCTCTCCTCACTGACTGTGCAGGTCAGAGGGCGCGATGACGCATATAGTGTGCGCGGCGCCCTCTGCCTGATCAGTCAGTGCGGAGAGACGCCGGGAAGATGGCGCCGAGGAGCTGCAAGCAAGAGAGGTGAGTATGTGTTTTATTATTTTTATTGCAGAAGCAGCAGCAGCACAGCTATGGGGCAATAATGGACGGTGCAGAGCACTATATGGCACAGCTATGGGGCAATAATGGACGGTGCAGAGCACTGTATGGCACAGCTATGGGGCAATAATGGTGCAGAGCACTGTATGGCACAGCTATGGGGCAATAATGAACGGTGCAGAGCACTATATGGCACAGCTACTTTTTGGTTAAAAAAAAAAAACGTCGCCTTTTTTTTGGCTAATATAAGCCATACCCCGAAAATAAGCCATAGTGGGACTTTTGGGGGTAAAAAGAATATAAGACACTGGCTTATATTCGGGGAAACACGGTAGCTCAAAAGGTGCTTCTCCTCAATACTGAGCAAAGGGTCTGAATACTTATGACCATGTGATATTTCAGTTTTTCTTTTTTAATAAATTTGGTTTTATTTTGGGAAACTTGAATTCGTAGTTCTTGTACGGTCGTACTTATGTACCGTTTTAGATATGTATATTTTATGACACAGACAATCCCCTTTGTTTGGAAATTATTAAAATGCCTAATAGTTCAGTTTCTGATGCGAGAAGGAGCTTTTACTACAGGAATACAAGGAGTTTGTTAGCCATTTCTCTGATGAAAAGGACACTGACTTCTTGGTTATTAACTAAAATATTGTGCAGACTACATCGTCTACAATAGGTTATGCCTGGTTGGTTGCTCCAAATTTTTCCCAAATCAGAACCTATTGTTTAATATACATATTTATGCCAAATATTGTAAACTGTTGAATGTGTATCAAAGGTACTGATACAGCTAAAAGGAAAAAAGAAATGAAGAGCACTCACCATCCGTAAAAATCCAGTCTTTTATTGTGACATATAAGTCAATGGCAGGACCTGTGGAAGTGCGAAACGGCCGTCGTCCGTTTGCAGTTCATGTTCTCCCCTGTTGCCCTGCCGTTGACTTATGTCACAATAAAAGACTGGATTTTCACGGATGGTGAGTGCTCTTCATTTCTTTTTTCCTTTTGCTTGGACTTAGGCTGTGTGCACACGATCTCAACAAGAAGCGGACTTAGATCCCATTAACCGCACGAAGAGAACCATTATATAAAATCAAGATATCTTTATTAAATAAATTTAACAAAAAACAAAACAAACAAATAAGACCTGATATATGATGACAGAGGGGCGCACGTGAAGGAAGGGACCTGCTTTACCAATACACTACCCGGGTCTGTATGTGTATATATATATATATATATATATATATATATATATATATATATATATATATATATATATATATATATATATATATATATATATATATATATATATATATATATATATATATACTTCATACCTATGCATGTCAAACAAGCTGGTGGGTGTTTATGGGATTGGTGGAGTATGTGAGCGGTGTGGACGGGGCTACTACCTTAATTGAAAGGAGAATTCTTACTTTTCCCTGTATTTCCACAGTATATTTTACACTTTTCACCATCATATATTATAATAACCCATCTAGCTTCTCTGTTCAGCATATTAGATTGTTATATGAATATTATCAGCTACATTGTTATTGTGGATAGTTTGCAGGTCCTTTTATCCTTCAGGACACTCTGTCATCATATATCAGGTCTTATTTGTTTGTTTTGTTTTTTGTTAAATTTATTTAATAAAGATATCTTGATTTTATATAATGGTTCTCTTCGTGCGGTTAATGGGATCTAAGTCCGCTTCTTGTTGAGATTGCTATTGGAAGTGCCATTAATTGTATATCATGTGACGTATTGGTTAGTAATGTGTGCACACGATGCGGATTTAGTGCGGATAGGCAGCGTTTTTTTCCGCGCAGAAACACTGCAGATCCGCACTGTGATGTACAGTATAATGTTAGTCTATGGGAAAAAAAAAAAAGCTGTGCACAAGGTGCAGAAAAATCAGTGCGGAATTGCTGCGGATTTCAATCTAGTGCACGTCACTTCTTTTGTGCGGATCTGCAGCGTTTCTGCACCCCTCCATAATAGAAATCCGCATTGGGAAAAACTGCAGAAAATCCGCACAAAATCCGCATCAATTCCGCACAAAAGCCGCACAAAATCCGCATAAAAACCGCAGCAAATCCGCAGCTGCGGATTCTGCTAGGAGATGCGGATTTTGTGCAGAAAATTCTGCACCTCTTTTCTTATGTGTGCACATAACATCTTTTTTCCTGAATGAGCACCCGGATTCCGTTTGGGTGATAAGTAGCAACTTACCAGCTGTTATTGTGTGTGTTTGTGGCCCTATTTGTGCAGGAGGTACGGATTACTTTTTTCTTTGAAGCTACTGATACAGCTAAAACTTGCCTTTAAGTTTAGTATCAAAAAGATTTTTCTCGAACTGTCATCTTGGCAGTGAAATAAGTCCTATGTAAGGTATTTTTTGGATGTTCTCTTGCTAGGAACCTAAGATACAGAAACTACTTTTTTGTCTCAAAATCTGTATCAGCTGAAGAATTTCTTTTGGCATGTAAATCGGCTCCACCAGAATTCTTCTTTTAAGGCTGAGGCGTTTGTAACCATACCAGTCTAGGAAGCTATTGCTAGATGTGCTCTGACGATAAAGTTCAGTTTTCAATCCTGACATTCGTCAGTGCTCAGTGAATATGCTTGCCCTATTATGTTTGTCATAACAAGAAGCCTTCAGGATACCTCCTTTTCCAATAAGACATCACAACAAGTTCCTATCAGAAATGACAAAAAGGGCCTATTGCTCTGGAATTCTTTGCCCCAACACTTCCGACTATCAACCACATTCGGATCCTTCAGACGGAACCTGAAAACCCACCTCTTCAGGAAAGCCTACAGCCTACAATAACCGAGCCGCCGCCTCACCACTACCGAAGCTACCGCCTCACCAACACCGGAGCTCCTGCAACCCTCAACCTTCTGTCTTCTTCCCCACCATCCTGTAGAATGAAAGCCCGCAAGGGCAGGGTCCTCGCCCCTCTATATCAGTCTGTAATTGTTAGTTTGTTTTCTGTAAGTGATATCTGTAATTTGTATGTAGCCCCTTCTCATGTACAGCACCATGGAATCAATGGTGCTATATAAGTAAATAATAATAATTATTATTATTATACATTTTTATAGCGCCATTTATTCCATGGCGCTTTACATGCGAACGGGGCAAATAATAATAATTGCTAACTTTGCGGTATGACATCAGGAGACAGACAAGTGACAATTACGAAATCATGTTCACAAAGGAGAGTTCACAAATGACAGTGGTGATCAGAGAGCTCCCATAATACTGACAGTCACTGTGTATAGCAGCTATAAGTGTAGAGCCCTAACAACCAAAATGGCGGAAAGAATTGGGTTCAGCTTATAGGAGCGCTAAGAGATGAGTGGACTCAGTTATGTATATTTATGGAGAGCGACTTTCAGGGAAGGGACAAACAGGCTGCTGTGCATGCACATATACAGAGCAACATGTCATTCATCGCAATTAGGGGTGGGTTGAGCACTTTTCATCATAAATGCATTTGCATGGGGATAGGTCATCAATATGAAATGGCTCCTATATACTACGTGGCCTGTGCTACATACTATGTGGCTGCTATACACATACATACATACATACATACATATTCTAGAATACCCGATGCGTTAGAATCGGGCCACCATCTAGTATGAAATAAGTGGGGATCCAACACCCGAGACCCCCACCGATCAGCTGTTATTTGCTCCGCCTGGATGAGAACACATGAAATGGAGGTGTAGAGGACGATGTGATGGCCGCTGCAGGATCTGCAGAACAGCTCCTATTCAATAGCTACACCACAGATATACACTATGCAGTTCTGTTCCACGTCTTTACATCTGGACGCCACCAAAGCTGTTTTTAGCAGATCGGTGGCGGTGCCAGGTGTTAGACCCCCCACCGATTTCATACGGATGACCCATCACAGGAAATTTCATAAATATTGTGCGACTCAACAACCCCTTTAACTATTAGTCCGCTGTGCTCTTTCATTGATCCTGTTAGCCATTTTGGCTACTATAAGTATGGACCAGTAGCTGTAATATGCTGCCAGTACAGAAGGCAAGATCTTACTCTGACAGACCTGCTTTAAAGAGAAGTTGTCATTTACGGATACAGTACGTCTATTGATAAAGCAATTACCCTCTATTACTTAACCTTCAACTGAAAAAAAAATAATGACAAAGAATTCGGGCCCCAGGCAAAGACTCAGCAAGAAAGTACACCCTTGCTCATGATCCATTTTATCTACTTCAAATTAACAATCTACATTTTAATTACTTGGAAATGCTTCTAGAGCGTTCCTGGATGAATTGGAAAGTGCTGAATCCATGTTGTCTATACGAATCGCTGGATCATTAACACATACACAGTGCCTCCTAATGGCAAAAACGGGAACTTATCCAGCAGGGGAACATATATTTATAATAAGTTATAACAGAAGGAAGGAGAAAACGTATAAGTCAGAGAACTAGAGATGTATGCATTGATTGGCAGGACTCCGGTCCATAGGCCAGGGAAGTAGTCTCTGACCATTGCACAGGAGGCTCCTGAATCTCTGACCTTCGGGGAGGCCTGGGGCGGCTTTTGATTAGTTGGGTTGGAGCAACATCATTTGTGCAATATGTTGCAATGGTGACATCGCACCAGCCCAACTTATCAAAACCCGCGCCACCGGGGATTTTGGGAGGCTAGAGATTCGCAAATATCCCTTGTAGCGGCCAGAGACTTCTCAACCAGCCTATGGACCAGACTCCCACAAATCAATCCACCCAACGCTATACAGAACCCATTACAATTACACTTAACAGTACAGGTGACATAATTATAAAAAAAATAAATAAAACAAACATTTTATCATACTGTAAAAACATTAAATTAACAGTTTTTTCTGATCACAAATGAGTAATCTTGCATAATGTTTATAAAATTCAAGGTAAATAGGGATTTTTAATCCTATTGTTTCTTGATTGTTGGGTTCAAATCCCACCAAGGAAACATCTGCGAGGAGCTTGTATGTTCTCCCCGTGTTTGCAGCAGTCACAAACGTGTGCGGCCTTCATTTTCAATGAGACTGACAGAAGCAGCCGAGCACAGCACAAATAATAAATGGAACATCAGTGCATGGCAACCATCCAATGTCGACCTGTGCACTGAAATGTTTTTCAAAGGAAAACCCTTTTAAGTTTTCAAATGAGACTCCTATTCTGAAGCCATGTTAATTATTGTATGAGGACATCATTGTGTTTTAACAATTTGGGGTGAAGAAGGGAATAGAATTACCATGTTACTAAATTAAATATACCACCTTATTTATAGGCGAATTATAAATTTATACAAAAATTTTATTCTCTGTGTGTATATTTTATATTCGGTTTTCTGTACAAATATAGGTGTCTAGCCATCTCAAGAGTTGCTGCTCTGAGCTGTGACTGTAATTTAGAGTTTTACTTCTAGCTGGCACATAGCTGGAGGCATGCCCTGTGACCTGGGCAGAGAGAACCATGCAGGAAGAGAAGTAGGAGAACATAACTACCTGCTACTGTGAATGGGGTCATCCAACGTTACGTACCCTTAGTGGCCACCAGGTAAGAGACGCCCATCTAGCATCATGTTGGACCTCCTTTGGCCTCAGCTCAGAAACAATTCTTCCATTCCACTAGATGTTGAAATCATTTTGTGACAATATCTGCCCATCGGCTTCTCACACTTGTCACAACCCTGAAGGTACTGAAGAGGTTGGACCCTGAAGAGGACATCCTCTGGACAGCCTGTTCTACCTCATCTCAGAGATGTTCTATTCTAGGATTAATATCAGGGGACTATGCAAACCTGGAAAACTTGCTGTCATGCTCCAATTGCAAAACGTGACATGGAAAAATGGCTTTCCTATTGAAGGAAGATGATGGACGGGTCTGGTTACATGCTTCTCCATCATCAGGAATCTTATAAACAGAAGGTCTGGTTAGTTTGTGAGAGATAGTGGCTAACCCCTTTAAACTATAGGTCATTTTTTTGAAGGCACATTCAGGCACGTCAGTGATCAGGTCACCATAGCACAGCACGTCATCACCTCCTGACTCAGTGGGAGATTTAACTAAACTTAACGCTAGATTCAATCAACTGGACCTGTGCGAGGAGAAGCTGAGCAGGAACCGCACCTAACTAGTGAGATCTCTCTCTGTAGTCCCCAAAGGGATCTTTAAACAGTCACCATAATTTTTTCCCCCGCAAATCAATAGTACCAGTGAAAATAAGAAACTTGGTAATATATCTATTTAGAGAAATCTTCTTCTTTCTCTTCCCAGACTGATCTTTCATTCTCAAAATTCTCAATCCGTGGGCAATATCCCTCTTCAGTGAATATACATTCTCCCATCACTGAAATTGAAGATGACAGTTTGTGCTCATAACGTCTTATGGAGAAACGTGACTGTGATTTTAGGAGAACGTGCAGCGGGGGTGGCTTCTAGCTACTCCCTCCCCATCCATAACAACATTCTGAAAGCACCAACTGCAATCTCCAATCTCAGTCATGGGAAATCGCTCTTCACTGAATACAGATTGTACCTGTGAATCGAAAGGGATATAGATCAATCCAGAAAGAGGAAAAAGCTGATTTCTCTGATAAGATATTTTAAAAAGCTGCTTATTTTCATGCGTGCTATTGATTTATGAAATAAAAATTAAAACGTTAGTGACTCTTTAAACTGTGAAAGTAAAATATACCTGGCTGTGATCACAGAACCAGACTGATGCATGCTGTACTGAATCTGGTGAATGGAACAGCACTGTTAGAGCAAAGGGCTTGAGTATGGCTTCTTTCATTATTTTAGAAGGTTGAAAATAATGAAATCAAGCAGTTAGTCAACCTAACATTATTAAATAAAGTCACTATTATAATGCTCAATTGTGATATTGAGACTGTGACCTGCAATGGCTGCGATTAGTGTCCTTTATGTCCTAAGTAGACTATGTACAGATCTTCACAACCTGTTAGGAGCTGTAGTGATCTTTAAAGCTGGGAAGCTATAGACTGGATTACCCCTTTTTTGCCCTTAACATAATCTGTCATCGCTTGCGGGTTGTTCCAGCTATCCGCCATGCTTTTACGTCACAACAATCGTGGAGGCACCATGACTTGCTGGTGGCAGCTGTCTGATGCACCAAGTGATTGGATCAGTGGGAAAAATCATCCATGCTATATAACCCCTCAAGTGCCGCTGGATGGTATTGTGCGGCTGGTATTCAGGGTCGCTACTATAAGGATATGGGGATGGGTGTTTGTAAGGGACTACCCTTATCGCTATTATGGTGGTTTGGTGATTACAAGGGTTTGATGCTGCCATCCTGAGCCATAGCTTGAACGGGATGTCCAGCTACAAGTCTGCAGTGCTCATCACATCCTCAACTGCCTCCGCGCCGTGGATTTTCTGGTGCCAATGCACAACCGCAAGTATGGAAATCGCATACTGGCGGTAACATACCGACTAGCCGTGCGTGGCCTCGCTCAATGCAAGGAATCGAGCGAGGCTGGCCCACATCTAGTCAAAATGTAGCCGGAAGTGTGCGGTGCGCACACTAGAGATCACATGACCGGCCGCTTCCCAGCACCAGAGACTCCTCACAGCGCCCAAACTTTAGTTTCATTCACATCAGTAATTTTGCACTAGACCACAACCCCAAACCACACCAACCTAGTCCTCCTTGGCAAAATGCTAAGAGGAGGATTTTTACCCTGCTGTGAAACACGTTGTGGGTCCCCAGGTGATCTCTCAAGTTACAGGATTCATTAGTTATGCGGCAACAAATGTAAGTTAAAAAGAATTAATAATTAACTATATAGAAACCTGGTAATTAGTTTTGAAGACTTCAAAATGTAATTGTAAAATAATACAAAATAAAGGATGAATAATACTAAGCAGAAATCTAACACAGATAAAGCAAGTGCTTACATAGAAATGACAGAAATGGCAGCTGGTCATAGTAAATCAGTTTCTATATGGAAGACAGTGCATAGTGCACTATAACAAGGCCGCCCTCACTTGGGGTCTGTTCTGGCACAGGTAAATAGCAGCATAGCCCGGACTGTGGTTTCCAGTTATGTTAGTCCAGGAGAGGGCATTGTATGCTAACAATATTGTAACGAGAAGGGAACAATATGATGAAGCAAGAAAAAGTATTGTCTCACCATGTCTGCAAAAAGCGCTCTTCTGGGTGCACGGCAGCGTGTAGTCACTAGTCCAAGATATTAGAAGAAAATCCAACATGACCAGAAAGACCTTAAAAGGAATCTGTCAGCAGGTTTTGCTATGTAATCTGACAGCACCATGAGGTAGAGACAGAGACCCTGATTCC
The DNA here is from genome assembly GCF_051348905.1 of Ranitomeya variabilis. Taxonomy (NCBI): domain Eukaryota; kingdom Metazoa; phylum Chordata; class Amphibia; order Anura; family Dendrobatidae; genus Ranitomeya; species Ranitomeya variabilis. Next base: position 81,164,705 of record NC_135234.1, read on the forward strand.
AGCGATGTGTCACTTAGTTTACTAGGTGCAGCAGTTATAATAGAGTTAGTTTTCTCTGCTGCAGATATATCAGATTTTGATGTTATTCGGTGTATAATCCTGTCCACACCACAGCTTTCTGTGTACATTGTATAGTGACATAAAGCTACTAATCAGTGTGTGGTTGGACTAGTAGGCGTGAGGTCAGTTGTCCTGTAGTGATAATCTCCTGCTGATAAAACACTGTATTTAAACAGAAAAACACAGCCCAGTAAGTGACACCTCCTACATTATGGTGCTCTTAGATTACTTAGCAAAACATGCTGACGGAGTCCCTTTAAAAACCTCAAAGCTTTATTCCAAGTCCAGCACACAGTTAAAAACACATTCCCCTACAAGATCTCTGCCCATGACTTGGTTTGAAGTTTTTTTTACAGTCAGTCTGGTTGTGATGTATTTTCATATAATATCTTGGGGGGGACGGGACAATTGTAGAATTCTGTAAGTGTCTCCAGATAGCATTAAATCATTGGCCAATGTTCCAAGTACCAGATATCAGTTATAATAAGATATCACACCAGCCTCCAAAATGACGCAGAAAGGACTTGAATTGAAAGTGATTTACTTATTCCTTTATAGTTTACTTCTGAGTGATAAATAATCAATGTTGGCCACATCAGAGTACCGTATATACTCGAGTATAAGCCGAGATTTTCAGCCCAAATTTTTGGGCTGAAAGTGCCCCTCTCGGCTTATACTCGAGTCATGATCGGTGGTGGGGTCGGCGGGTGAGCACTGTAATATACTTACCTAGTCCCGGCGCTCCTGGCGCTCCCCCTGCCCGTCACACTGTCTTCGGGTGCCGCAGCTCTTCCCCTGTTCAGCGGTCACGTGGGACCGCTCATTAGAGAAATGATTATGGACTCCACTCCCATAGGGGCGGAGCCGCCTATTCATTTCTCTAATGAAGCGGTGACGGTGACCGCTGACAGAGAAAGAGGCTGCGCCGGGAGCAGGTAAGTATGACATATTCACCTATCCTCGTTCCACACGCCGGGTGTCGCGCCATCTTCCCGGCGTCTCTCCGCTCTGACTGTTCAGGCAGAGGGCGCGATGACGCATATAGTGTGCGCGCCGCCCTCTGCCTGATCAGTCAGTGCGGAGAGACGCCGGGAAGATGGCGCCGAGGAGCTGCAAGCAAGACAGGTGAGTATGTGTTTTGTTTTTTTTTTATTGCAGCAGCAGCAACAGCTATGGGGCAATAATGGACGGTGCAGAGCACTATATGGCACAGCTATGGGGCAACGGTGCAGAGCACTATATGGCACAGCTATGGGGCAACGGCGCAGAGCACTATATGGCACAGCTATGGGGCAACGGTGCAGAGCACTATATGGCACAGCTATGCGGCAATGGTGCAGAGCACTATATGGCACAGCTATGGGGCAACGGTGCAGAGCACTATATGGCACAGCTATGGGGCAACGGTGCAGAGCACTATATGGCACAGCTATGCGGCAATGGTGCAGAGCACTATATGGCACAGCTATGGGGCAACGGTGCAGAGCACTATATGGCACAGCTATGGGGCAATGGTGCAGAGCACTATATGGCACAGCTATGGGGCAATGGTGCAGAGCACTATATGGCACAGCTATGGGGCAATAATGGACGGTGCAGAGCACTATATGGCACAGCTATGGGGCAACGGTGCAGAGCGCTATGGGGCAATAATGGACGGTGCAGAGCACTATATGGCACAGCTATGGGGCAATGGTGCAGAGCACTATATGGCACAGCTATGGGGCAACGGTGCAGAGCACTATATGGCACAGCTATGGGGCAATGGTGCAGAGCACTATATGGCACAGCTATGGGGCAATGGTGCAGAGCACTATATGGCACAGCTATGGGGCAACGGTGCAGAGCACTATATATATGGCACAGCTATGGGGCAACGGTGCACAGCACTGTATGGCACAGCTATGGGGCAATAATGGACGGTGCAGAGCACTATATGGCACAGCTATGGGGCAATGGTGCAGAGCACTATATGGCACAGCTATGGGGCAACGGTGCAGAGCATTATATATATGGCACAGCTATGGGGCAACGGTGCAGAGCATTGTATATATGGCACAGCTTTATGTGCTTTATGTGGAGTATCTATGGGGCAATGGTGCAGAGCATTGTATATATGGCACAGCTTTATGTGGAGCATCTATGGGGCCATAATGAACGGTGCAGAGCATTATATGTGGCACAGCTTTATGTGGAGCATCTATGGGGCCATAATGAACGGTGCAGAGCATTATATATGGCACAGCTTTATGTGGAGCATCTATGGGGCCATAATGAACGGTGCAGAGTATTATATGTGGCACAGCTTTATGTGGAGCATCTATGGGGCCATAATGAACGGTATGGAGTATCTATTTTTAATTTTGAAATTCACCGGTACCTGCTGCATTTTCCACCCTAGGCTTATACTCGAGTCAATAAGTTTTCCCAGTTTTTTGTGGCAAAATTAGGGGGGTCGGCTTATACTCGGGTCGGCTTATACTCGAGTATATACGGTAAATTATGGAAGACACATAGTAAAACCAGGAAGAATAAATAACATTTTACAGAATATGCCGTTTCTTCAATACCAGAGCATGGGGTCCACTGCACAGATACAGGTTTCTAGTAGGTAAGTTATTTGGAAACAAAGAGCCTGCACAATTGTGATGACCTATTACTTTCGAGGAAGTCCCCAGTCTTGTAATGAGGTCTATTCTTAAACTTGCTGATTGTGTGTTTTGCTGCTCTGCATGCATAGCTGCTGGATCAGCCTATTGACTATTAGATCTTTGTGCAGGGCAATTAGGCCGCAGAAAGCTAAAATCTATACTGCACACATTAACTCCAAAGGTAACAGGACGGACAGAATGGAGGCAGATCTTTCATCTTACCTTCTAAGGTGCTCATGTTCTTTCAGGAACAGCTCCGTTCTCCTGTTGTTAACACCAGAGCCTGTTTTATAAGATCTGTAAAAGAAGGAAACACCCAATTATTTGACTTATTATACCGCTCTGCATCCAGCCTGTGATAGATATGTGACGATGACACCACATGGAAAACAATCTTCATACTGAGGTGTTCTAAGCGCTACTCTAGTATTAGCATATATTAAAGGGTAACCCTAATTTCAAGTAACTTTTCAGACGGAGACTCCCGTGTGTGTGTACATGAGGAGTAACTCCATATCTGGCAATTATATGATTTGCAGCCTGAATTTTTACCTGTTTTACCCCTATGTATGATCTATCTTTATCTGTCTTGTCAGCAGGCTTTAGCTTCCCCATCTGAGAGCAGCACGATGTAAGGGCAAAGACACAGATTCCAGCAATTTATCACTTACTGGGCTGCTTTCTGCAATTTTGATAAAATTCTTGTTTTCTGTGCTGCAGATCTAGCAGTTCTGTGAATGCTGAGCTCTGTATAACCTCACCCACATCACTGATTGGCAGCTTTTTGTGTACACTGTGCATAGGCAGAAAGCGTCAAATCAGTGATGGGGCGGGGTTATACACAGCTCATGAATAATGACGACAAGATGGCAGCAGGTTTACTAGTCATCTAGAGATAATCTTCTGCTGATAAAAAAAAAGTGATCTTATACAAACTACATTTCTATCTCTACATTATGCTGGTCTCAGATTAGGTGCCAAAAACCTGGTGCCAAATTGCATTTAATTTGTGATTCAGTGCAGTGGCGGGAGAATAGCTGATAGGTCATCTCCCATACACAACACAGTACACAGAGAAGGATTCTTGCTCTTCTTTTTTTAGCGCAAAGAGACAAGAAACATGGAAATTATACAGCAGAGCTAAGCTGCCTGGATGTGAAACAGCTCAGGTGCGAGGTAAAAGACTTGTTAGAAAGTTCACCATTATCCTTCCATTTCTTCCTCTGCCGATTTCCTCTCCCTGCTCTTCTTCAATCCTCCTGTCTACCCCTCTCCAGAGCTGTGTCTTGTCTGAGCAGCACAGATTTGAGATTTTTGTTTGTAAGTGGATGACAAGTTCATAAGGCATGTGGGGAAAACAAGAAGTGTCTGATAGGCAAGGTAGAGGGTTCTACGTAACAATAGTACAACAATACGTCTTATAAGACATATTACAACGTTTCTTATATCAGCCTGAACTACTGATGATGCAAAGTTTGTTGAAACTACATCTTCATTTTAAATAATTGTGGCCAGAGTAAGAAATAAACCAAGGTAGTGGTTGGAAATGCAGTGGCTTATGATTGTGCTGCTTAATAGTCAAGTCATATCCAGCAAGGACATCAGCTAATGCCTAGAAAAAGACAACAAAGAATATCAGGAAAAATTTAAATGAAGGCCTCATTCTTGCAGAACTGAAGGCATACAGAGCTGTACAGCAATCTGTGTGGCATAATACAATGCCCCGGCAGATGCCACATTTGATGGTAACATTAAAGCCCCATGTAGTTACTTTGGGGTTTGCGCCATTTTTGTTCAGCTGTGATACACTAGATAGGAGTCTGTACGTGTCAACAACAGTAGTTTGACAATAAATGGCTTCACCCAACCACTAACCGTGAGTGGAGAAAAAGTTTTGGTGTTATCATTCATATTCTCTGAAAAAAAGGCCAAGAACGCAAAAATTCGGCCGGGGTAGGTAAACTTTTGAGCAAAACGGTATATTTTAACCATTAACTAGTGATAAGCGAACGTGCTCAGATAACTTGTTATCCGAGTATCTTGTGCTCAGATAATATGTTACTCCCTGACGCTACATGTTTTGAGGCTGTTCGACAGCCGCAACAGATACGGGGATTGCCTAACAAACAAGTAAACCCTGCATGGGTTGCGGCTGTCGAACAGCTGCGAATTACACAGCTGTGGGAACTCAAACATATTATCCAAGCATGCCGAACATACTCATAACACGTTCCCAGAGTAGTTTCGCTCATAACTACCATTACCGTTTAGGACTATGCCATGGTATAGGTTTGAAAACATTTTTTGACCATTCAAAAATATGCACACAAAAACACGATAAACTTTAAAAGGAGATGAATTATCTGTCTAAACGGTTAAAATTGCAATGCACTTGTAAAAACAAACAGCTTTGCAATCCACTTGCTATTAAAGAGTTATCATATTATATAGTCCTGTTTACTTACAACTGCTAATTTTGCCTTTCTACCCAGTAAATTCCTCTCTTTCCTCTATCTAGAAACAGTAAGTATTTACTCCCTTAATTTATCATTCCCCTTTTCAACTCCTGACTGCTCCCCTCGTCCCCCCTGCCAGGGACTTTTGCAGTGACCTATGAGCCATGCAGGGAAAATTGACCAACTGTTTCTTCATGGAGTTTAGGATTCACCTAGTCAGTTTCTAATCACGTGATGTCATAGATCTAATGGAGATTAAAATTAACTGCGTAAAGGCAAAATGAGCAATTGTAAGTAAACAGTGCTATATAACACGATGCTTGCAATATATTAACCCCTTAGTTATCTGAGAACATTTTACCCTTAATGACTAGCCCAAATTTTTTAAATCTGACGTATCTCAGTGATTGAGACTTTTTTATTTTTTAACACATTGTACATTATGTTAGTGGTAAATTGAGGTTGATATGTTTTGCGTTTATTTGGGAGAATATTGAAGTTTTGGCCAAAATTTTGTAAAATTCACAACTTTCAATCTTTGTATCCATAACCAGTTAATCATAGTGGACAAAGTAATTAATTAATAACATTTCCCATATGACTATATCAACGTAATTTTATTTTGTTAGGAGGTCAGAAGGGTTAAAAGTTTAGCAACAATTTTTAATTTGTTCAAGAAACCTGTTTCTATAGGGACCTATTCGGATTTAAATTTTAAATGGTCGTTGCGGGGTGGTCTATATATATTGGAAACTCCCCAAAAGTGCATCCCTCAAATACTTAAACTGTTGTCAGGAAATGTTTTAAACCTTCAAATGCTACACAAGAGTTAATGCAAAAGCAAATGAAAAAAAAAAATAAAAATTTGTACATTTTCCTTCTATAATGTAGCTTTAGCCCCAATTTTTTCTGATTTACAAGGAATAGCATGAGAAAATGGACCCCACAATGTTAGAATATAGCTTGGAGGATATCCCAATAATAAAACATAACTTTTAATACAAAATTTAAAACCTGGACACCCAACAAAAAAAGGCCATGTTCACACTTCCGCGGCGATTTTGATGCTGCGGGTCCGCAGCAGTTTCCATAGCGTTTACATTTACATGTAAACCCTATGGAAACCGCAATCTGCTGTGCACATGCTGCGGGAAAAAACGCGCATGTCGCTGCGATTCTGCACACATAGGAATGCATTGATCCGCTAACTTCCCGCATGGGGCTGTGCCCACGATGCGGGAAGTAAGCGGATCATGTGCAAATGGTACCCGGGGTGGAGGAGAGGAGACTCTCCTCCAGGCCCTGGGAACCATATTAGTGTAAAAAAAAAATAATACAAATAAAAAATAATGATATACTCACCTCTCAGCGCTGCAATCGGCCGTCCGGTCGCAGGGTTGCTGTGCGAGCAGGACCTGCGGTGACGTCGCGGTCACATGACCGTGACGTCACGAAGGTCCTTCTCGCACAGCATCTTTGGAACCGGACTGCCGCGTGCAGCGCCGAGGAGATCGGGGCGTCAGAGGGTGAGTATATAACCATTTTTTATTATTTTTAACATTACTATTGATGCTGCATACTGCTGCATATGCAGCATCAATAGTATAGGAGTAAACCCGCAGCGGAAACCGCAAAACAAACCGCGATAAATCTGCAGGGATAACCGCAGCGGTTTTGCCCTGCAGATTTATCAAATCCGCTGCGGGAGAACCCGCAGAGGACCCCGCAAAGTGTGCACATAGCCAAACACAAGCAATAACAGAACGATAAAGTTCTTCTGAGCGGGCGGATACCCCACATGTGGTTAGCAATCTCTATTTGGACAAACGGCAGGGCTCGGAAAGGAAGGATCACCATTTGAATGTCGCATTTGCAGAGCCCCTAAAGTGCCAAAACAGCAGAACCCCCCCCAAGTGACCACATTTTGAAAACTACCACCCCTCAAGCATTTCATACAGGGGTATAGAGAGCATTTTTAGCTCACAGGTATTACACAGAATCCTGGGGTCTTCATAATGAAAATGTTTATTTTATTTTTATTTTTTAAATGTTGCTTTAAAGAGGGACCTAGCGAACATCTGTGTTATTAGAGGGTTCACTGTATTTGGATAACTAACCCCATGAAAAGAAATTGTGCACCGAGACTTCAGTACACGGAGATGTTAGGCCTCCTATGGCTTATGGTTCATTTCTTATTTTCCTGTATTTTCACTACAGCTTATAATCCGCTATCACAAGTAAATCTTCAATTCCTCTAAATGCAGATGGAGTAACTGTAGATACTGAATTCCCTCTTCAATTACGACATACGGTCTAAAAATAATAAACTAGAGACTTCTTCAGATGCTGAATAGCAGATCGCTGTGTAGAAAGCAGCACTGAAATAACATTAAAGGAAAGCAGGAATGTGCTGTAATATCAGAACTATAAATCTTTGCCAAGAAAGCAGCACTCAGCACTGACCACTCCAGCCATCGGCTCCGACGCGCTGACATCATTTGTGACTTACTCAATATCCTTCCGCACTGATCCCAGGAGGTCTTCTCTTTCTCGAATTGCCTGGAAATTAGCTTTTGTTTTGTGGAATTCATGTGTGTAATCCTGTAAAACAACAATCTCATCTATTAATAACTGGGCTGCATTATTTGTTACAAGCACGCAGATTAATATGTAATAAGGAAGAAATCAGAACGAGGAAGCCAAGCATTTTGCTAGAAACAGACACATGTAGACATTTTTCATTTGTTTCTTCTTCTACTTTTTGTTTTCCATGCAGGACAGGTATGAGATACTTCCTGGAGTAATGGAAACCCAATGACCCAAAGCATGTGATGATACCAACTAAACTTACAGATCTATGGGGGGCTGACTGCCGAGACCTGTAGAATGAGGGGAAAACTGGATTTTTTTACCTTTTTTCCTGCACAGTGCCTTCCTTACGCATTTGTGTGCTCTGCAAGGAACTGGACTGTCAGACCAAGTCCTATTAATTTAGAGCAGAGTTAGGAAAGGTACCGAGTAGGAAAGTATACAAAGTTGATCCACTAGCACTGCACCCCTTCATTCTGATTGTGGGGGTCCCACAATGAAATCACCAAAACAAGCCTCGTCAGGATATGGAATGCTGGAGGGTGGGATAATATAATGCATGTACACAGTTTCTGCATTATTTATGAAGATTATCTCTGCTTATAAAACCGCATTCAGATATGAACACTAATCACTGCTCCTTTTTACATCTAGATAATATCTAGATCAAGGCTGGGCAAATCTAAAGGAAAATTTACACTGAAATATCATAGTAAAATTAATTTTCCTAGTGCCCATTTAACAATAATCTTGCAGTGTAAACAGGCTGTCAAATCACCCGATCACTTGAGAAAACTGCTCACTTATCGGGAAAATGTTTATGCTTTTTAAAGTGGCCTGCCTGAGTAAACAGCCTACTAAATTAGGTTTAGTGCGGCCGGGCAAGTCTTCTAAATGGAGCCTTTGCTAGGTCTAGGACATGGGACATAAAAGTAGGAACCAAAAAGGACACGCTCTTAACAACCCTAAAGAACCATTAAGGTGAAAGCACCTATACATTGATTCCCTACAGCTCTTATTGGTACTTTCACCTTAATGACTCTTTAGTTACTTCATTACAATTTTGCCTATAGGCTACCACCCCTTCATTCATAGGCTATCATACCTGGGGCTGTTTATCACCCTGCCCTTATACACATATGCGACTTTTATACATATATTGTATGCCTGTCTCTATGTCCTAACAGTTTATGGGGGTTTTGTTGGGCCCAACTATGTACATGTCTTTGGGGAGGCCCACTTTCCGTCTTATATGCTATTTTTTACTTTGCAAATTATATGGCTTTCAAATTTTGATTCCACTATAAAATTTTGCATATTGATGTCTGCCTTGTTATGTCAGAGTTGTATAAACGGAGACAGTCCCATTTATCGTCTACTTATATTATAGTCTTTATTGACTTTTCTATGGATTAATCCCAGGGATGTGGTTGTGCTGTTTTTGTTTTGTATTGTTTTTAAATGTTTTTAATCATTTTTGGGTGTTTCTGTATGTCACCGAGTTAATAAATTTATACCTTTTGGCAAAAAATATTTTTTTCTGGAGTGCACCATTTCCATGCATTGACCTTTTTCATTTTTTTTCTGGCACATTTGTTGTAATAGAGGCAGGCTTATATGGAATTGTTTCAACTATAGAATGTTCCTTTGAAAAAAAATGCTTTTTAACAGTCATAAATCTAGTAAATCTGCTGGCATCCCCAACGGTGTTGAAAAGATCAAAATTGCAGGTGGGAACGTAATTTAAACATTTAGCAAGGATATCAAAATGTTCAGATGATAGAATGGTAGGGGTTAGAACAATGAAGCTCTGTAAATTCTCATTCAGCGGTAATATTTCCGTTTTCTCCCCTTCCTGGGATATCTTTCTCTTGCTTTCCTACCCACTACTCCTACTGCGTTTTTTGAGCAGACACTTCTGAGCAAGAAGTGTCTGATTCTCCATGTAATGTAATCGTAGGAAGAAAAGGATACAGACTTGCATGAATCATCTCTCCGCCAAAATGTGCGGTTTCTTATAATGGGTTTTGGAGTATTTTCTCTGCGCTTGTTATTCCATGTATATATTTTGCTATTTTTATAATAGGCGTCCCTATTGAACTTGGATTTTTTTGCTTTAATTACGGTATCTATCATATGCTCCGCAGAACTCAAGTGGTCAGACATCTTTTTGGAAAGATTGTCATATTCTGGAGAATTTGCTAAGGTCATTTTTTATTTTATCAATGTCAGTTTTTAAATGGTTCAGCCGGATTTCTTCATAAGAAATTATTAAGCTCATGAGAGAGAATGGCGTTCCAATTCCTGTGAAAAACTGTGGAAGAAAGATATGTTGGTAGCTTTTTCATCCGTAAACCCCTGGGGATCATTTCTTTTCCACAAATCTTTTTAATGTGTTATGGTCCCACCTGGTACGGGGTGGATAACAGTTCCATTATCAGCCAAAGATTACTGGATAGAGCAGGGGTGGGCAATTAATTTTACCGAGGGGCCAAATGAGAGACTGTGACTGTTGTGGAGGGCAGAACCAATAGGCCAAAATTAATTCTGCTCAATATTAATATCGATATAATTATTATAATATTGATAATTTTACTAATATTAATTGTTTCACTTAATATTGATCAGAATTACGTATGATGACATCACCTATATATCGTTTGAACCCAAGTACAGCCCCATCTGTATATCGCATGAGACCCCCAACACATATGTGGCACGAGCCTCCCTGTATACACTGCATGTCACCCCCATAGCCTCCCTATGTGCAGCACCATGTCACCCCCCATGTGCTGCACCATGTCACCCCCCATGTGCAGCACCATGTCACCCCCCATGTGCTGCACCATGTCACCCCCCATGTGCTGCACCATGTCACCCCCCATGTGCTGCACCATGTCACCCCCCATGTGCTGCACCATGTCACCCCCCATGTGCAGCACCATGTCACCCCCCATGTGCTGCACCATGTCACCCCCCATGTGCTGCACCATGTCACCCCCCATGTGCTGCACCATGTCACCCCCCATGTGCTGCACCATGTCACCCCCCATGTGCTGCACCATGTCACCCCCCATGTGCTGCACCATGTCACCCCCCATGTGCTGCACCATGTCACCCCTCATGTGCTGCACCATGTCACCCCCCATGTGCAGCACCATGTCACCCCCCCATGTGCTGCACCATGTCACCCCCCATGTTCTGCACCATGTCACCCCCCATGTGCAGCACCATGTCACCCCCCATGTGCAGCACCATGTCACCCCCCCATGTGCAGCACCATGTCACCCCCCCATGTGCAGCACCATGTCACCCCCCATGTGCAGCACCATGTCACCCCCCCATGTGCAGCACCATGTCACCCCCCATGTGCAGCACCATGTCACCCCCCATATGCAGCACCATGTCACCCCCCATGTGAGCACCATGTCCACCAAAGGAGTCAGCAGCGCAGTGCAGATGGAGACAGCGGGCGGGCGGGCACAGTGTGGCCCGTGGACCTCTGGTTGCCAGCCCCACAGGCCGCACTTTGCCCAGGTCTGGGATAGAGGCTATAAAAGCACACATGTTAAATAGGCTTGCACACAGGTTGCTGGCCTATCACGCTCTAGATCACTACAAGAGAAACAACTGGTAATGATGCTTTTGAATCTACAACGCCAGTTACATTTTCAACATCTTACAGCCCCCAATAGAAGGATATAAAAAAATCATCCTTAAATATCTCCCTATTGTGAACCAAGACAATACCTCACGAACCATTATTAAAGGGGGCTGCAGATGTGTAGCCAAAAGGGGTTGTACAATAGGCAATATGCTATTTCCCAGCCAATCACGCCAACCTCGATCTGCCCTGTCTGTGAAAGGGTGTTACAGATGCTGTGGGAACAGATGCACTATGTGTAATTGTGCCGTAAACAAAAAATTTTTCAAGACAGAATAAAAAACAATACATCAAGTCACTCATTAATCGTCAATCAGATCATATAGTCTACTGCATTGAATGTCAAGTTATAACCTATGTGGCAAATGTTACACCACTAGAAAACTCGAAAAGAATATCGGTACACACAGGGAATATTATTGGGAACAATCGGGGCTATTCAGGAGCAGCAAAACATGTTTATAGCCATGCATAAAAGTGATCTAACTTTTCCTTTTTTGGCATTGAAAAAGTAACTTGTCCTGTCAGGGGTGGCAACTGGCAGAAACAATAGGTGCTATGCGTAGCGTACTGGATCCTGACACTGGATACTACATATCCCAATGGGATGATTTATAAAAACAGCTTATTTTACATTTATTAAACTTCAATTTTCCTTTTTCTAAATATATGAAACCGGTGTCACAATTCAATCTGCAGGTACCACTTGCTGCTTTTAACTACATTAGCATGAACAAGCAAAATTTAGCCTTGTTTTTCCACATTTAGGTTGGGGGGGGGGGGGGGTTGTATTTGCTTGTTAATATATTGGAAATGTTGCGGTTTGCTATTACCTATATGAACAGACACACACAGCATTAATGGGGTTAACTACATTGGAAACCAGTTTCTTTTGAAGCAAATGCATCTGATGGGTATAATAATTACTAATACACACAATTGTATATATCTTGTGATTACCTATTATCCTATGACTAAGGGGATTCCAGTACTACAGAAACGCGTTAGGCCATGAGGTTTCTTCTTTTTTTAACTATGTTTTAACTTTTTTCAATAAAACAATTTGATTTTTACCTGGATGGTTGTGCTGAAAAACTACCTACAACCCCTGGCAAAAAAAGTAACCATTACTGACTACCACATTTTTTGTTCTTGATTTCTTTTAGTGTTTATTAAAGCCAGGAAGTTGCCATTTGAAATGACTTTCGTTTTGTGCCATGATGTCTGTGACCTTTTTTTCTACTAAATTAAACAACTGAATGAACATCCTCCAAGGCCGGTGATTCCATAATTTTTCCCAGGGGTTGTACTAATTTCTCCAAGTCCTTTGAGCTGAAATCAACAGCAGGTACGGCACCCACCAGAGGCTATTTTCACTGCAATGGATTCTCGCACATGTGCAGTGTAACCAGCTCCCAACAACCCCCCTTTCCTTTAGGGTACGTGCACACGCTGCAGATTACTCTGCGGATTTTTCCTGACTGATTTTGGTAAATCCGCAGGTAAACCACACTGTGGATTTCCTGCGGAATTACCGCAGTTTTTTTGCAGATTTTGTGTGGATTCCTTTTATGGAGAAGGTATAAACCGCTGCGGAATCCGCACAAAGAATTGACATACTGCGAAATAAACAACGCTACGTTTCCGCGTGTTTTTTTCCCGCAGCATGTGCACTACGGATTTTGTTTTCCAGTCAGACACAGCCATTACACAGCACACAGCAGGGGCACATTTATTAGATTATGTCAGTCAGAACAGGAACATTTTATGAAAACACATCCAATTATAGAACTTACTATTCTTCTAAGATCTATTAATTGAAATGAGCTTTTGTTCATGGGAAAATCCCCTTTAATGGCATTTTTCATTTTACACCAAATTAATGAACCATACATGCCATTTTGAAGAATTTGGCACAAAAATAGTCAGCAAATATCACAAAGTAAATAAAGATTAGCGAATTCAATAAACCACAGGTGATTAGTTGGGCTCCGAGTCTTTATACATATCTGAACTGTATTTAGGATTGTGTTGCTGTCACCCAATGCTGACTCCAGCAGACTATTTTGGTTGAGTTCCCAAAGTATGCCATAATGCTGTTTTTTACACCAACCGATAGGAATGATTTTTGTGCATAAGTAGAACTAAAAAATAATGATCTAGCTTCTATTCCTTACTTTATCGGTAATAATAGTGCAATACAGTCATAAACACTAGAAAACTTTCAGACTCCATTAAATTCTATGTGGTCCATTGGAGACTGTTTTGATCCATCCCAGCCGTCATTATAAACAGCAGCCAGGAGATGTTACAGTGAAGAGAGCCTTATATAGATGTAATCAGCAAAATAATGTTCAAATGTGAGTTTATAACAAGGCAGGGTTCACGTAGTGACAAACGCAATGCTTTGTATCTACATTGTGCCTTATATGCGAACCGCCACAAAACGGGATTCGGGCATATGTGCTGACTGGGCCATTGACTATAATAATTCAGACGGAGGCACTGTGTGCTTTGTTGTGCATTATTTTCAGCCGCATTACAACTATTGGTGGCGGGTACAAGACATAGGCAATTGCTGCTCTCCTACTCAAATAGGTGTATACGCCCAAAAATGAGCACGACAAAGCACACAGTGCCTCAGTCTATCATTTTACTCAATGGCCCAGTCGGCGCAAACGCACAAATCCAGTTTGCAGAGCTCCGGACATGAGCCCCAACAGAGCCACTGAACACAGTAGCAAACACTATAGGAATAAAGCCTACGGCACGACCAAAGATCTCTGGATGCCGTTGCTACATTGCAGCAAGTAAACAGAGTCGCATTGCATCTCACAAAGGTATCATGACAAGCAAGTTGCAAAAAGTTGGAACCAGTTGGATTTTTTGCTTCTTGCTGGTCAGAATGTGACCCTATTCACTTGTACTATACTGCAATATAGCAGCCAAATAAAACGGCCACACATTGTGTGTTGTGACAGAAGTCGTAGCCCCAGCTTTATAACGTCCTCATATCCTTGCTTATTTTCTTTTATAAATATTTTTACTACATTTATTGGTACAAATACAAAAGCATATCATACAGAAGTTAACTATTTAACTAGTTAACTGACAAACAAATAAAGTAACTATCAATATGCCCACAGATGTTTTGTCACTTTTGCAAAAAAAAATTGGCACTTATGTTTTGCATAGAAATGCTTCACTTGGCTTTTTCTGTACTGTCCCCAGCTTTGTATAGGTCAGTCCACTGCACATTAATGGTGTTGTGCAGAATTAGAAAAGTGGCTACTTTCTTCTACAAACAGCAACACATATGACCGCAGGTTGAGTAGTATTGCAGCTTAGGCCCATTTACTACAATTGTACAGACACTAGATAAAGCCTATGGACAAGTGAGGTGGTGTTGTAGGAAGAAAGCAGCCATGTTTCTATAATTGTGTAATCTTAAGAATAATAGTATTGGTAGTTGCCAGCGTTCTCCTGTAACTTACCTGCAGTATATCTCGGTGTCTCTGCAATGTGTGCATTAAGGCTGCATTTATCGACGTCACTCCAGCTGTACTGCTATACTCAGCCATTTTATCATTCACCCCAGTAAGCTGAAATAAGAAGATATGAAAAGTTTTATAATTAACAGAAAATCAGCTCCAAAAACACTAAACATGAATTAACTTAATTTCCCCATATCGGCAAGCTGGACTTTCGATCTATTATTGTATTACATTCTCCTGCTCAGTGCCTTTATACAGCCATACAATAAAACTCACAAATACCCATGAGCTGCTGTCCAGTTTAACCTCTTTAACCACATACAGTAAAGATCTGTCATGGTCGCAGGTGAAGTATGGAGTGGGCTCAGGAACCATACCCAGCAAACATGTGCCTGCAACAGCAGTGGCAAGAGCCAGCTCCTCTTAAAGGGAACCTGTCAGCAGGATTGTGCACAGTAACCTACAGACAGTGTCAGGTTGGCGTT
Organism: Ranitomeya variabilis; assembly: GCF_051348905.1. NCBI lineage: Eukaryota > Metazoa > Chordata > Amphibia > Anura > Dendrobatidae > Ranitomeya > Ranitomeya variabilis. The sequence continues at coordinate 81,180,104 of NC_135234.1, forward strand.
GTTATACTGATTAAAATGATACCGACCACCATAGGCCACCCCGGGGCATGGGCATATCATTAACGCAAAACTACAAATAAAGATTAAACAACAACCACAAGACGGATTTCATCACCAGGTATCATTGTAATCAGTGTAACGGAGACGCCCTGACACTGTCTGTAGGTTACTGTGCACAATCCAGCTGACAGGTTCCCTTTAACCATTAATGACAGTGGCACTTGAATGGCCCACTTGCCAATAAGTCCATCCATAAATTATATAGAGATAACAAAATATAACATTATTTATATCATAAGTCAAAAGCAGAATAAAAAATAAGAATCAAAATGGCAGAATTGCAGAATTTTGGTGGCCTCACTCTCTACAAAAAATGCAATAAAAAGCCAATGAAGCATCATATATACTGCAAAATAGTATCAAGAAAACCATGCAAATAAAGACCTTCAACAACTCATTTGACAGGGGAAAAAAACTTGAAGAATCATATTGTTGTGTCATTTTTACTGCACTGTGAAAGCCGTAAAAACAAAACCCAAAAAACATCTGCGGAATTGAGAGGTCTTTTTTTTCTCACCATTTTGCCGCACTTGGAATTCTTCCTGCTTTTCAGTGCATTATATAGTAAAGTGCATAGAGTCATTCAAGACTACAACTCCACTCACAAGAAAACAAGCCCTCTTAGCAGGCATTTGAAAATGAATGGCCAAACCTCCTTTGGAATAGCCCTATAAATCAACCAGCAACCCCAATAACTGGTAAGTGGATTTTCTGTGCAGTGTCCTGAAACTTATGTAATCTCCTTATGCCCAGGCTACCATCTTAATCACTTAAAGGGAATCTATCAGCAGGTTTTTGCTCTCTAATCGGAGAACAGTATGAGGTAGGGGTAGAGACCCTGATTCGAGTGATGTGCCATTTACTGGACTGCTTGATGTAGTTTTGATAAAATCCCTGTTTTCTCTGCTGTAGATGTAGCAGTGCTCAGAATGCTGAGCTGTGTGTAACCCCGTCCACACCCCTGACTGGCAGGTTTCTGTGTACACTGTATATTGTCAGCAAGCTGCTGGTTATTTTGGGAGCTGGGCTACACAGATTAGTCTGACTGGCTTTGCAAGTGACACCTACTCCAGCAGTGATAATTTCCTGATGTTAAAAAACTAATTGTATTGAAACTACAACAAGCTGTGAGCAATTGACATTCCTGGATTCAGGCTCTCTGCCCCTACGGTCCTCTGCTTGACAGAGCAAAGTGTCTCCTGTCTTGGCATGAGACTACAGCGATCGCTATACGTTTGACGACTAAACAGAACAAGCAAGTTGTGCATAAAAATACCTTTGTCAGCAGCTGTTCAATTTCAACGGCCATGGTCTCAAACATATGATCCTGATTTGAGCCATTTAGGAGTGGAGTCGTATCAGAACTGTGGATTTAAAAAAAATAAAAATAAAAAATAAATCACATTTTCACCCATAAATTACGGTAATAATTTTCAGAAAGGCTTAGACAAATAAAACAACATTGTGGGAGTGATTCATGAGTTTTTAACTGGTGTAAAACACTTTGAAAACTTGTAAAATGTTTGCGCACTGTGGAGTTGTGCAAAAATGTGACTTTTGGTTTTTTTGACAATTAAAGCAACACCACCGAGCTGGAGAGAATCCAGGCAAGGACGGGGCACGGCTCAAACTGAGCAAATGTGCCTGCATTTTTTTTTTTTTTTTTTTTTACACACACCACCAAAATCGTTAAGTGTTGTGTGCCTGTTAATGTATTTGGCGCATCATACTCCAGTGAGCGCCTTAATTAATCATCCCTTTAACTATGGAAGGGGATCCATTCACATTTCATCCTATCAAACTGTCTGACTAACTTCTGTAGATGACGGGGGAAAAAATGGTCGGGCATTGAAAACACATTTAACTTCATGTGTATGGGGAAGTTGGGAATGATAGTTGTTCAACTGACTAACCAGGGCTGTGGAGTCGGTAAGCCAAACCTCAGACTCCTCAATTTCCATCACACCAACTCCACAGGCCTGTGACTAACCTACGAATGTGCACAGGATATCTCCCCATTCAAGACCAGCTTAAACACTATAGGCTCCATGTGGTCAAGCCAGGAAAGCTTTTCAAGCGGTTAAGACATACAGTAATATTGGAACAGGCTTTTTGCAAAGCACTAGCATCAGGAATTTTGTGAAAATTGCCAGTAAGTGATAGTCCTGAATGAAATAAAATAAAAAAAAATTACATTACGCTAAATAAACTTATGAATAAATAACTAGTAAATGATGTCATAGTGTATATAGGGAATTGCTAAGCCTTAGATTGATTCATTTAAAATGCAGGTTAATGCAAGTAATGTTAATAACCTGTGGAAGTCCGGGAGCTCTTCCATGCTCAGAGTAAATATTCCAAAACTAGCAACAAAGTTCATTCAGATTTTGCCTTACAGACATGACAGAATTGATTTTATGTATATAGTGATCAGTAATGAATAGTGGGAGAAGAGAAAAAAAAATGAATGCAAATAATGAAAAGCTAAATCACGTTTCCTCCTAGTACTGGCAGCTGTGAAGAAAAAAAAAAATAAAAAAATCACAGAAGCTCAAAAAGATCAGCTGTGTAAATGTTGCCACTAGTGTAAGTGTTGCAAGTGTTGGATTAAAGGACTATTTCCAGCTCCAAGATCATATCCCAATATGTAGTAGGTGTCATAATAATAATAATAATAATAATAAAAATGTAGTATAGTTCTTCTGATTCGCTATGTCACTTACACCATGCGCAGGGTATTGCAGTAGCTTAGGTATCGCTCTGCAGCACATCTGTGCAAGAGCAAGCTGCCAAATTTCATGGTCATGCTTACAGCCACCATTCACAATGCCGTCAGCGATGACTTTAGCCGCTCCGTGCACCACATCTATGACTGAAAGCTCCCAGGAGAAATAAACATAATTTTCTACTGGCCGTGCTTTTAATAAGGTGGCCGTATAGAAATGTAACACTATTAACCCGCAGACTGACCCTATATCTGCAGGTTAATAGTGTTTGCGGACATTGCAGATGCCCTTTAAAATTTTGTTTATGGTGTTAGGAGACCACACACAAGTAAAACAAAAAAATAGAAAAATGTTCTGCATCCTCAATGCTAAAACGAGCATCATCCTAAAGGTAACCCCTTTCCCTTGTGTAGACGGTGTGAAGTCATTTGTGTGATCTGCAATATGTCATGAAGGTGAAGTCTCTGGATGATGGAATCACTGACTGGGTGGATCAGGGAATTGCAGAAAATATAGTATATCTCGACTTTAGCAAAGCATTTGATAAAGTATCTCATACTATGCTTATTGAAAAAATGACCAAGTATGGGATTAACACGGCTACTGTTAGGTGAATTCATAACTGGCTCAGTGATCAAAAGAGTGGTAATAAATGGTTGTCCATCCAATTGGAAAAATGTTTCAAGTGGGGTCCACAAAGTGTCCGTCCTGGCCCCAGTGTTGTTCAACATTTTTATACATTTCCAGGGAATTGAAGGTAAACTAATAAAATTTGCAGATGATGCAAAGCTAGGAGGGATAGCTAATACTAGCAAAGACAGAGAAAGGATTCAGAAGGATCTAGATAAGCTTGAACAATGGGCAACGACTAATAGAATGGTATTTAACAGGGAGAAATGCAAGATTCTACATTTGGGCAAGAAAACTACATCTATATAATGGGAGGAATATAACTAAGCAACAGCACATGTGAAAAAGACTTGGGTATACTAATAGATCACAGACTGAACATGAATCAACAGTGTGATGCAGCAGCAAACAGGAAAAACACAGTTCTAGGATGTATTAAGAGAAGCATAGAGTCTAGATCATGTGAAGTAATTATCCTCCTCTATTCCTCCTTGGTCAGGCCGCATCGGGAATACTGTGTCCAGTTCTGGGCACCACATTTTAAAAAAAGACACTGAAAAACTGGAGCAAGTTCAGAGAAGAGCTACTAGGATGGTGAGCGGACTGCAAAGTATGTCCTACGAGGAGCGATTAAAGGATCTGGGAATGTTTAGCTTGCAAAATAGAAGGCTAAAAGGAGAATTAATACCAGTCTACAAATATCTGAAGGCATGTCACAGTGTAGAGGGATCATCATTATTCTCATTTGCACATGGAAACACGAGAAGCAATGGAATGAAACTGAAAGGGAGAAGATACAGATTAGATATTAGAAAAAAGTTTCTGACAGTGAGGGTGATCAGTGAGTGGAACAGGCTGCCACGAGAGGTGGTGAGTTCTCCTTCAATGGAAGTCTTCAAACAGAGGCTGGACAGACATCTGTCTTGAGATTGAGCATGGGTTGGAAACAATGACCCTTGAGGTCCCTTCCAACGGTAACTATGGTTCTATGACACAGATAATTCTTTGGACATTTTCTAGAACTTTCTTCAACTATTCAGATCAACAATAGTTTTATTATAGCAGTTTCCTCGCAGTTATTACAAAGGTTCAGAAAACAAACTGTGATGAGAATTACCCATTAGAGTTTTAACGTGAACGCAAACAGTAATAGGAAAAATTGACCCAAAGAACAGAAAAACAAATGAATTAATAAAAAAAAAAATCAGGTAGTACCTATACCTGTCGCGTCTTCCCTCTCTTGAGTTACTATGGGAGTAGCTTGTACACAGTTTGCTAAAGGAAACTAATTTGAGATCTAGTTCATTTTCCAGTTGTCTGGCCTGCTTCCTCAGATCTGTGAATTAAAAAAGTACACAAAGTTACGTCATCACATACATAAAGTTCTGTTGCTTTTTTTTTTTATCCAGCATACGGTTTCAGAGATAGAGATTTTTATTTAGCGATGCTTTTTATGGTGTTTACAAAAGGAAGTGTCTCACAGCACAATTAAGCAGAGCAGAACTAAAGACATGCCCCATTGTAGACACACTAAAAATTAGCACTAAATAAAAAAGGCCCATATCTCCGGAGCCATACGGCAGATTTGCACAAAAAAAAAAAAAAAAATTGGAAAACTCAAAAGAGAGCAGCAAGAATAAAATATGTACAAAAAAATGTCGACTTCTGACTTGGTGACAAATTTTTAAATTTGCCCAAGAACACAGGTTGTATACGCAGTGGATTTCCTGGGCAAAAAAATTGGCTATGAATTACAATAGCAGCCTTGTGGATTACAATTTTTTCAAACAACATTTGGCAGTAAAGATGCAGTGTTAATTGAAGAGCACTGCAGATATAAGATCCACAGCTTGCCAATTTATGTGGCAGATTTCTCTTTTGCAGTGATCCGAGTGACATGCGTTGCAAAACTGCAGCATTTCTGCAATTACCGTAAATCAGTAGCATTTTACCCCTATGGAACCTACACTTTTTCAGACACACAAGTTTTTTGTTTTTTTTTTTAAATCAGATCCAGGCCGTCAATACACTAAGAAACTGTCCAATAACTTTACATTTTTTTTCTTCTTTTTGAAGGTTTTTCAGTATAAAATACACTGAAATGACACAATATTCCATTGCTTAAACCCTCCACACCTATACATATAAGATAACAATAGGCCAATTTCTAGCATTTCATGGCCTGGTTTCTCAGTTGTTATTTGCACAAAAACTTGTTCTGAAAGATCTCAAGTATCCTGGACGCTTTCTCCATCATCAGTGCAATTAGAAATAAGAAAAGCCACCATAGACAGTTTCCAGGTGAACAACCTCAAATATTGGATATATCAGAGCAGAAATCATCATTTAACCAAAGGAAAAATTTGCTGAAGAAAGCAGGATCCAGTGGAGAAGTGAGGCTACTCATGGCCATCTGTGTGGCCTCAGGTCATGCTCATAGGAGGACACAGGTCACTATTACATGGCAGAAAGTCCTGCCATTGGAACAAGACTTCAAATAAAGAAATGTACTCACTGGTGGTAGGGGGAACAGAAAACAATCTGGTAGATAAGTGTGCTGAGGTTACTTTGTTCTGTAAGACTGATGGCCTACACATAGGATAGGCCTTCAATATTACATAGTTTGGGGTCTAAAGATCTCCAACATTGGTTCAAAATCTACCAAACCTCCGATTTCAGCAAGACCAGATGACCATTTGATGAGTATGGATACATCCTAACTCTTAAAGGTCGCCCTCCTGCTTGCTTCTGGTGGATGATGTGACCCTGTATCGTCCACACAGGCTCCCCGTCATTGCGCTCCTGCACAGGAGCACTTATCTGTCCTGTTGAAGGCAGAGCAAAGTACTGCAGTGCGCAGGTTCCGGAAAAGGTCAAAGAGCCCCGGCACCTGTGCACTGCAGTACTTTGATCTACCCTCAACAGGGCAAAGCAAAGTACGCCTGCGCAGGAGCACAATGCCAGGGAGCCTGTGTGGATGATGCAGGGTCACGTCATCCACAAGAAACAAATAAGGCGGCGGCGATCAGAAGATGGGAGGCACCGGACCAGGACCAGCGACACCCCACAGACCGGACCGCCCCGCCTGTGAGTATAAGTTATTTTTCAGTTTTTCCAGGTCGGGTTGGGGACTTATATACAGCATTATAGAATGCTGTGTATAAGCCCTGAAAGGTGATGGCCGCATCTTATATCGGCCAAAATTGCTGACAGGTTCCCTTTAAGCACCGGGTAGATGGCAATTCAATGCTTAATCCTTTGGATTTCAGAGATCAGTCACTGCCAGAAGTGTCCAGCCGCATGCTTGCTCCTCTTTACCCATAGAGAACACACGAAAGCTCAGCAGAGCCGCAGAGCCAAATGCTCATTTGAATGGCAGAGAGATCTGCTGCCCAATGAGTGTTCACACCCTGTTCTCAGCTAAGGCAAGAGCTGCCATACCAGCTACAACCATTACTAAATGTATTTGTACACACAGTTTTATTTTAGTGTAAAGGGCAAATGTTTCTCCCCCCCCACCAATTAATTCAATGGGATAATATAGTGCATTCTGCATGCCAAAAAAACACCAAGAATTGACATGATGTCTTAATTTTTGTGAAAAACACATGGAAAAGAAATGTGCGATATGCACTTTGGGCAAATTCTCCCACTGAAATCAATTACGGTAGATTATTTTTAAGAATAACTAAACTTTCAATGTGTTGTTTCAAATTTATCAATGGCAGTCAGGTTTGTGGGGAACTAAGACCCGAGACCCCTCTTTTCCTCACATCACTCAACAGACTTACTTCAATGTGTCCAGAAAAACAGTACCGGTATATTGTGAAGCACTTCAAAATTAATCAAACATTATAGTCCATAATGACAGAGTCCATCGGACATGAAGAGATCCCAAACTTGAAAGTTAAAACCATAATATTTTATTAAATTATATTGTAAAAAAAAACCAAAACAATACTTTTTAGTAAAATATTATGGCTTTAACTTTCAAGTTTGGGATTTCTTCATGTCCGATGGCCACTGTCATTATGGACTATAATGTTGAATCACTCAACAGAACCCTGAACAATGTACAGTTCCTATCTGACACACAGAGCAGGCAGAGATTCAATGGAAGCATAGACTAGTATTAGCCATGTGCAGAGGATCAACATAACTAGTGAGACTGTTACACCTTGGGAAGAAAATAAGTGACCCCACAATATATTAGCGGATTTAGTAGGCACAGGCAGCTTTTGCATCTGATTAGTAAATTTTTTTTTATTTTTTTTTTTTTTTAGACTTTAAGAAAACAGAAACCCCTTTCGATTTACATATACAGAGCACTCATTTCTAAACTTTTGTTAGTAAAGACAAGAGCTTGTAAATTCTTTAAATTCTTTAAAAATGCTGAGAGAAACAAAAATTCTGACTTCAGGTCACCAGGACGTACAGGTTAAGATGTTTTTGCTGCAAATCTAACATTTGTTAGATTTTGAAATGTTCTGAAAAAATCCAGACAACTGAATCTTTACATTGCTTCACATGGGGTATTGTCCTTATATTATATGTGACAAGTAAGCAGAAGGGCCCTGTGCAATCACAATATTGGGAGCATCCAATTCTGTAATGGTCCATTTAGTTGCCAATCTAGAGCAACTAATGAGCGACGTTGATCGGCACTCTTTTACTGGTCTGTTTACACTTATTGATAAAAACCGATGGGAATTTATTCACGCTCATTGTGTCCCCTTACAGCCTACGTTACCGCCAGCATATCACCTATTTATGATGTGCTGCTGATAAAGATGACTTATGTCGACATGAATGATCTACTCGTGTGATGAAGAATTTTGCTCCTTTGTTGGCAAGTTTATACGGGCCAATAACTCGTAACAAGTATTCCTCCGGAAAACATGTCCACTCATTATCTGCTAGTCTAAATGTTGCATTATTCTCGGGTACACAGAAGATTTGTGCAACTCAAACATTGTGATGTTTCATAGCACTGACAATCTAATGTGACTATCAACCATCACAAAAAAAGTGAAACCTGTTGAAAGCTCAATTGTGATTTGCATGAATACTGTCTGTAATTTGGCGCCTTTTTTTTTTTATAGTCAGACAACTGCCCTAAAATAAATGCAAAAGAGAAAGTCACAGACGAGTCACACTAACAGTTTTGGTTTAGTGATATAGTCTTATTTAGCAGAAACAGCAGCTCATTTATAAAGGACAGTTTCACATGTTTGTGAAATACAGTCATGAAATGGAGCTAAGGTTAATATGCTTAGCGAATCATGAAGACCACATTGAAAGAACCTCGTATAGACATCAATGAAAATCGCATTTCAATATTTTTGGTTGTACAATTGTGAGACTATCTGCCACACAGAACAACATCATTTATCCCTAGCCCAAAGTGTTTCCCTCTTGACACTATGACTGACTCACCCTAAACATGCCGGTCATCAGCGCTGTTACTTTGAACACAGTTTCTCATTCTTATGTAAATAAATCTTTAAGTAAACAATATATTGATCTTGCCGTCAGTGAATAACTTTCTGTTTACACCCATAAGTTAAAAGTCTGTTCAAACCATGTCCTGTTCACCTAAGCTCATGACAAAAGACCGCTCAGAATAATCAACCAACATAGCTGAGTCAGCAAAACATGATCAGGACAGGTCACCATGGAGCATGTAAGAAAGCTTTCATTCATTGAAAGCAGGCAGAGATCTTAAAATAATGTGGACTTTAAACATATTTAATAAGCTTTATTTACATAGAAATAATAAAACATGGTGGTGTGCTTCCCTGGTTGAATGCCACAAAATTAACTACTCACTGTATATGAGTCACATTTACTGAACCATGAAATGCACAGAGACACCACAAATATGTGAACTGCTGTGTATCTAAGGCAGGGGTGGGGAATCTTTTTTCTGCCACGAGCCATTTGGATATTTATACCATCCTTCGAGGGCCGTACAAACTCGACACCCAAAGTACATCCTGACTCTGGCACTGGTTTCAGGACGTAATCTTTCATTGCATGCCCTTCACTGTTCAGTAGTGAACGCTGCATGTGTGTTAACAGAGCAAGAAGAAAATAACGAGCTGGTGGTAATCAAAATACACCTCCTTGCCCAAGAATGCGGTCTCTGAGAATCTGCCTGGGGGCAGTAAATGGCCCTGGGGCCTCAGGTTCCCCACCCCTGATCTAAGGAGTTGTGAGATGATCAGCACTATAACGTACTGTACATCCCATAATATCAGACAATGTTGTATATCCAGTTAATAGCCGAGATCAGCAGAGAGCAAACCTGGGCCCATTGAACCCTGTGTGAACTGCATGTATGGAGCATGATCCATATAGACAGAGCAGGCACAGGCTGTGTTGTACAGCAGGCACTTAAGGCCACGGTTTCACTTTCAGTATCTGAGTGTTTTTTTAACTTCAGCATCTGTAAACCAAAACCAGGAGTGGAACAATCAGAGGAAAAGTATAATAGAAACATGTCACCACTTCTGTATTTATCACCCACTCATGGATTTGGCTTATAAATACTGAGGAAAAATACTGATCAAATACTGAACGTGTGCACGTGGCCTAAGTCTAAAAGCTGCAATCGGTGCTAGGACCAATTGCAACAGTTTAACCCCTTAGATGCGGCTGTCAATTGCAAAAGCAACATTAAAGAGGTTGGAACCAAAGTGCCTATTATGTTGTCATGGCAAACAGTGGCCCACTTGAAGCACTCCCATGAAAATTTGTATCCTCTTAATATGTTGCATCATCATATTGTGCAGCACTGTTTTTTACAATTGCTCATTTTGCGCTTATACCCAGCTAATTCTTCTTTTCTCTGCTCTGTGTCTCTAGTCTTTTTTTTTCCCTGCAGAAATCATCCCCCTCCCTCTTCAACCCCTCACCCAGCTGTTCCCTCCTGCCATTTACTTTTGCAGTGACTGATGAGTCATACAGGGAAAATTGACCTCCTGCTGTTTCTACATAGAGCTTAAGGTACCTTCACACTAAACGATATCGCTAGCGATCCGTGACGTTGCAGCGTCCTGGCTAGCAATATCGTTTAGTTTGACAGGCAGCAGCGATCAGGATCCTGCTGTGATATCGCTGGTCGTTGAAGAAAGTTCAGAACTTTATTTGGTCATCAGACCGGCGTATATCGTCGTGTTTGACACCAAAAGCAATGATGCCAGCGATGTTTTACACTAGTAACCAGGGTAAACATCGGGTTGCTAAGCGCAGGGCCGCGCTTAGTAACCCGATGTTTACCCTGGTTACCAGTGTAAAATGTAAAAAAAACAAACAGTACATACTCACCTTCGCGTCCCCCGGCGTCCGCTTCCCACACTGACTGAGCGCCGGCCGTAAAGTGAAAGCACAGCGGTGACGTCACCGCTCTGCTGTTAGGGGCGGCGCTCAGTCAGTGCAGGAAGCGGACGCTGGGGGATGCGAAGGTAAGTATGTAGTGTTTGGTTTTTTTACATTTTACACTGGTAACCAGGGTAAACATCGGGTTACTAAGCGCGGCTCTGCGCTTAGCAACCCGCTGTTTACCCTTGTTACCCGGGGACCTCGGCATCGTTGGTCGCTGGAGAGCGGTCTGTGTGACAGCTCTCCAGCGACCAAACAGCGATCGGCATCGTTGTCGATATCGCTGCAGCGTCGCTTAATGTGACGGTACCTTTAGGGTGCTTTTACATTGTGTTTGGTGGCTACGTCAGGGCTTACGTCCAAAACTCCAGAAAAACGGGATTTGGATGTATGCGCCGAGGGTGCCATAGACTGTAATGGTGCCGACAGAGCGAACATGAGCACTAATGTGCATCATTTTCGGAAGTGCACACCTACTGGAGGAGGACACCCAGACGTAATAGGCGTATACGCTCACCCTACCTTTCTCAGAACAGTATTGCAATATTAAAAGAAATAACACGTGTTGGCTTGCCAGGGGTGCAACTGTGCGAATTAATATTATTTATCCCATAAGATAAATGCCAGGACAAAAACAAATCTAAACGGGAGAATGACGATTTATGGTCATTTTCCCGCTCAAATTTTATTTTGAGAAATACAGATCAGCAACTCTTTAGGATCCAGAGCTCGTATCAAAAAAATACAAGCCCTGATACAAACCACCAAAACAATTCATCTGTAAATAAAACAACTATGATCCTCTTCACAATCAAACAACTAGTACCAATAGAGAGAGTGAAGTCGCAACACGATCAAAATGTATAAAACATATAAATCCACCTCTCGTGTCCCCCCTTTTCCTCATAGTTTGTAAGCTTGCGAGCAGGGCCCTCATTCCTCCTGGTATCTACTTTGAACTGTGATTTCTGTTATGCTGTAATGTCTATTGTCTGTACAAGTCCCCTCTATAATTTGTAAAGCGCTGCGGAATATGTTGGAGCTATATAAATAAAATTATTATAAATTATTATAAATAGCTTTATTGTAATATTAATCAGGACAATTCCATAAATAACGCAAATAGAGCATAAATATATCTCACTATAAATAACCACATATAAAGTATGCAGCAGGGGTGAAAACAACCCTGTTGCTCATGGACAATAATGACTGGTAACAGAGAAAACAGAGAGTATGACTCATATATCCTGACACTGCTATTGTACAGAACTACTAATCAGCATAAATGTATTTAGATGTTATATCAAATAGCAAATGTCCCATAAGATGTCAATCTACAAAGCCGCTGAAAACCACATATCTTAAATATGCATGAAAAATTAATCAACCATAAATCTTGCCCAAAATAAGGCTATGGAGTTAATATATTAAGCCAAATGGCTCAGTCTGGTAATCATGCTAAGTTACAGAGATGTATCAATTACCTGCGGCCATCTCAGTATCAGGATAATGATCAAAAGGCTTCACCTCGACGCACGTTTCGCTGACCTCTTGACGAAGCTGTGAGGACAGCGAAACGCGCGTCGAGGTGCAGCCTTTTGATCATTATCCTGATACTGAGATGGCCACAGGTAATTGATACATCTATGCAACTTATGATAACCAAAGAAAATGAAGTATAGCGACTTATAAGATTAGTATAAAAAGATATATTTTTTATTAATAAAAATTACAAACTATGATCCAATAATATTTCCAAAGAGATATAACATACAGAGTTATTTGAGTATCAAATATGGGTGCACCAAAAACAATCAGTGTTGCACCATGAATACAGAGAGGGGCATAAACTGTAACAACAATGAGATCCAGTAGTCACCTACTGTAACATGATAAAGTGCCCCAGTGCTCACTAAGTCCCTAAGCAACCACAAAGATCAACTACTGAACAGATATATTGCCCGAGGAAGCTGTGGGCGAAACGCGCGTATTGACACTAACGGAGAAAGAGAAGGGTAAGATTACAGCATGGGACCACTAGTCCCTTTTTCATTTGTGATATTTTGGGTCACTGGACCATAGGGTATAACCCTTTTATATCTGTGCAATAGCTGAGCTTTGTGGTTGCTTAGGAACTTAGTGAGCACTGGCACTTTATCATGTTACAGTAGGTGACTACTGGATTTCATTATTGTTACAGTTTATGCTCCTCTCTGTATTCATGGTGCAACACTGATTGTTTTTGGTGCACCCATATTTGATACTCAAATAACTCTGTATGTTATATCTCTTTGGAAATATTATTGGATCATAGTTTGTAATTTTTATTAATAAAAAATATATCTTTTTATACTAATCTTATGAGTCGCTATACTTCATTTTCTTTGGTTATCATATAATAGGAAGTATCTCAGGGTATTATTCCAATGAGTCCTGGATGATCCTGACAGGACTAGTTTCATGATTATGGTATCTGTATCTGAGTTCCTGTTTCTATCTATGATACAGGAAAGATATATATCTTGGTACCGTGTTAGCCAGTAGAAAGAAAATATTTTGTTTCTATCTATGTAACTTAGCATGATTAACAGACTGAGCCATTTGGCTTAATATATTAACTCCATAGCCTTATTTTGGGCAAGATTTATGGTTGATTAATTTTTCATGCATATTTATGATATGTGGTTTTCAGCGGCTTTGTAGATTGACATCTTATGGGACATTTGATATAACATCTAAATACATTTATGCTGATTAGTAGTTCTGTACAGTAGCAGTGTCAGGATATACGAGTCATACTCTCTATTTCCAGTCATTATTGTCCGTGAGCATCAGGGCTGTTTTCACCCCTGCTGCATACTTTATATGTGGTTATTTATAGTGAGATATATTTATGCTATATTTGCGTTATTTATGGAATTGTCCTGATTAATATTACAATACAGCTATTTATATGTTTTAAGCCCTGATACAAGTCTATCGACAGAAGAATAAAAGTAAATCAGAAGCAAAGATGAGCGGACTGGGACCCTGTGACCCCGCATAGCCCTGACATTCCTGCAGCAATATTACATGTGGTGCTGGTACAATGACATAGTCCTGGGCCTGGACATTATGGGCTGTGGAGGGCAGACTTCAGGTTGTCATGGTAACAGTCAGGCCTCTAACTCACAGGCTACACTGCTGTTATCACTTGTCTGGACGCCTCCACTGCTGGCCAGCCTCATTACAGCTCTGTGATAGGAAAGTCTTCCCTGCCGAGTCTATTCCACTACACTGCAGGCTGATATCACTGCTCCACAGGTAACACCGCGCAACCAGCAGCCTGCTCACAGTCCCCACACACACATTCCCCGGTGTCTCCGGTACTGCCCGCCTCTAGGATCCGTTTCTCACCTTCCCAGTAGTTACTGCTTCCCGCCGCCATCTTTGTTGTCCAACGTCACCCAGTCCGGCGAGTGACTGATAGAGGTGAGAGAAATTGGCTAGAAAGCCGCCCTGACGAGCCAAAGAGGTTCCCAGCCGGCGGCTGCGAGACAGCGACACCTGCTGCCAGGAGATGGAAACGCTGCTGTTTTGTTCCCAGGGTGATGGAGCAGTTATTACTCTCTGGCCTGACATTGTGGCGTTTTATCATTTCTGCTCCATGTGTCAGAGACCAGAGTAATAAGTTATTTTCTATGGTGGCACAGCAATCAGTTCTACCAGAAATGGCTTTTATTTATATAGCGCCAACATATTTCACAGCACTTTACACTATAGCAGGGATGTGTACAGACAATCTTTATGTCTTTCCAGTCTTTAGGTTACCTGTTTAAAGGGGTTTTCCACATTTAGAAAACCAACTCCTCCGGCTGCAGTTTGTATTACAATAAACCAACCGTGCTTTACTCACCCTCCCCAGGTCCAGCACTGAGTCTCCTGCTCCCGGGGTCAGTATTGTCTGCAGCGCTGACGTCACGTGGGTATTACTGCAGCCCATCGGTGACCTCAGAGGTTCCTGCCGTCTACTCAGAGCTCACTGATTAGCTGCAGCACTATCAACGTGACGTCAGCGCTGCAGACAATAAGGCTATGTGCACATGTAGGAAAAGTGGTGCAGAATTTTCTGCACAAAATCCGCATCTCCTGGCAGAATCCGCAGCTGCGGTTTTTATACGGTTTTTATGCGGATTTTGCCACTGCGGATTTCTATCATGGAGGAGTGCAGAAACGCTGCAGATCCGCACAAAAGAAGTGACATGCACTTCTTTGAAATCCGCAGCAATTCCGCACTGATTTTTCCGCACCGTCTGCACAGCTTTTTTTTTAAGCCATTGATTTACATTGTACTGTACATCACAGTGCGGATCTGCAGCGTTTCTGAGTGGAAAAATCCGCTGCGGATCCACAGCAATTCCACATCGTGTGCACACAGCCTTAGAGACACCAGAGCAGCAGCAGAGACGCAGTGCTGGACCCGGGGAGGGTGAGCAATGAAATATTGCTTTTGTTGCAATAAACTGCGGCTGTGACATGACGGTCAAGGACCTCGTTTTGATGATAGACATGGATCCCAGAGGTGGGGCCGGCGTATATTAGACATTTATGGCATGTCTTGTGTATAGAAATACCACATAAACCAGACTTAGAGTAAGTGCTGCATTTTTTCTCTGGGTCTTGTCTGATTATTACATTTTTACTGTGTTTTCCCCCTTATTTGATGCATTTTGATGCAGATGCGAAGCAGAATTTTTAATGTGTTTTATAGTACAGAAAAGCTTTGATTCGTCACTTTAAAAAGCAACTGCACTTTTTTTTACATGCATTATTTTTCATGCTCCAAATAAAAGCCCATTGATAAAAAAAAAAAAAACATTCAACATCGTCTTTAATGCACAGTGGGTAGGAGCTTTCATTAAATCATATATCTTTGACATTAACCCCTTCCTGACGTTTGCAGTATATATACAGTACGTCATGGAAGGGAAGTACCTCCCGACCAATGAAATATATACGTCATGGCGATCACCCAGCACAGAGGAGGCTGTGCGCGGGTGATCTCTACCTGGTGTTCGGCTTACATGACAGCTGACACCCGGCTCTCACTGCCAGGAGCGGTGTCCGCACCTCTCCCAGCAGTTTTACCCCCTAAGGCCAGAGTCACACTTGCGAATGCAATGCGAGAAACTCACACGAGTCTCTCACATCAATACCCGGCACTGCCGCCGGCACTCGGGACCGGAGCATGCGGCTGCATAGAAATACATGGAGCCGCATGCTCCGGTCCCGAGTGCCGGGTATTGATGCGAGAGACTCATGCGAGTTTCTCGCATTGCACTCACAAGTGTGACACTGGCCTTAATGCTGCAATTGATATCGTCCGCAGCATTTAGAAGGGAGGGGAAGCCCGCTTCCTTCCGAATGGCGCTCCGCGATGTCATCGCAAGGGGCCGATCATTGCCACAGTGACCCAACATAGTCATGATGACATCTGCGTCACCAGTCTCTAGCGAGCTTGTAAGATCATGCTCAGAGCATGGTTTAATAAGCCTGAGAGCAGACTGACAGTTATAATGCACGGCAATGCTTCTGCATTGTAAAGCTTTATAACAGCGATCAGACTGCTGAAAGTGAAAGTCTCGTAGAAGAACTAAGTAAAAAAGTTACAAAAAAGGTTAAAAAATATAAAAAAAATCACAAAATCTATAACACTGTCACACTAGTTAACTCCTTCAGTGAACGCCGTAAAAAAATACAAATAAAAAAAGAGCCAAAAAACTAGGCTTTATCAACATACCGCTGAACTAAAGGTGGAATAAAATGCGATAAAAAAGAATAAATAAAAAAAATTGTATTGCTGAAAACATCACTTTGTCCCACAAAAAAAGAAGCCGCCATACAGCTCCATCAGTGGGAAAATAACAAAGTCAGTGCTCTGAGAATCAAGGGATACAAAAATATTTTTTTTCTATAAAATAGTTTTTATTGTGGTATCGCTGTAATCGTAACACGTCACCAATTCTGTATTTATCACCCACTCCTGGTTTTGACTTACAAATACTGATGTAAAATGATGACTAAATACTGAACGTGTGAACGTGGCCCTACAGGGATGCCAAATATGTATGTGCTATTTGCTGATTTGTGATGTTTATTTATTTGTTATTTTTTTAAACCATATTTTAAATGTCATTATTTTTAGTAATTTTATAGGATGGAAAAAAATCTCTGACGCTTATTTTACCGTTAATATACAGATACATAGAAATGCACTGTTATCTCTATATACCAGTACAATCTGCCTTTTAAAAAAACAAAGTATACGATGCACATTCCAGTATAGAAAATTTTCCTATGCTGGACTGTGCTGTCTGTGGCTCATGCTTTTTGCTGGCGCTTCCAGTGATACAGGTTGGGGGTTTGAATCCTGGGGAGACCAGATGTAAGGGGGTATTCCGGGATCGTGTGATACTCTCTCCCTTCATGTAAATGTTATGTTTATACCTATGTTTTGCTAATGTATAATGATGAGCATAGGGAAAGGGTAGTACCCTGTTCGGCCCACTAGATGGGACCCATGACACCATATTATAATAAGTGGTGTAAATATTTAACCATAGGAGGAGCTAGCTGGGGTAAGGTAGGAACAGTTTTCTAGTTAGAGTCAGTAGAGCCAGGGTGCCCAAGCAGCTTGGACGGGCACCAGAGCCCAAGCTATCCAGTAGCTCCGCAACGTTAAAGTACAGGGCCCAGCCATCCAGGGCTCACTGGGCCAGAAGTATAGCTAAGCAGCGGCTTACAGTAGTGTTGAAGTGGAGGCTGGAAGCAGGGCCAGGACAGTACGGGGACGCAAGTGGCTCCATAATTTGGCAACTTATCGCATGGGCTGATGCCCTCAGATCTGGTGCGAAACGGCTGAGGGAACTCCCAAGTGCAGTGAGTTTGGACAGGGAGGATGCTGCGTTACTGCAGGAGAAAGTACGACCCGGGTACATACTGAAGGCCGTTAGAGGAGAACAGGGAAAATGGAGAATGTGGACTGTATGGAATCTGATGCTGTAGATGTAACTGAGAAGGATGTGCTGCGAACAGAAGAAAGTAAAGTTTTGTGTTTGAAGTTAAAGGAAGACTGTGTCTCAGTTTGTGTGCATTCGTATGAAAAGGGTCTGCAGCAGCTCAGAAGAGACCCGGAAAGTTCGGATAACAGAGAAGCAAGTACCCTCATAGAAGTACGTTCTTTGTATGTGACGGGAGGTCAGGGTGCGCAAAGGCCTCTAACCTCAGCCACGACTATGGCCCTGGCCCTCCCTCACATAGACTTCAAGAAAAGAGAAAAATGAGTTATTCATACTAATGGAAGTGTGTAATGAGAGAAGCTGGTGCCTCTCTCTGACGAGGAGCAACAGTGAAATAACCATGCAGTTAAGACTGAAAGAGACGAGACATCACACTAAGTGAATGAAAGTCGGGACATATTCCTGACCTCCTGGCATGACTTCCCCAAATCGCGACTGTCCCACCGGTTGAGAGCTATGTTTAAGTATGGCGGCGCTATTACAGTGTGCAGGCAGAGAGGTGGCCCTACTGCAGTGCTCCCTTCTCCAAGAAATATGGATTTGTTACCAACAGGCAATTTGTTAACATTAACAGCAGTTCTCCACACAATTCACACTTGTTAACTTCTCATCAGGCTATAGGTCTCGTACATGGTGAGGAGACGTCTGGGTGATTTGTTCCAATTAGTAGTAGATAAGAGGGCATGATATAGAGTACAGGTACGGCAAGGTTTGATTTATATGATCAATAATCTCATTAATGCATCAGCACAGAAGTACATTGATCTCAAACTGTGATATTGACCACACAAATGGAAACTGCCTCCATCACAGTAGGGGACCTGCATAAAAGATCACAATTCTAAATGATAACATACCAAGGGGGGAAAACATTTGCTTACATTACACTGCTTGTACAACCCCAATTCCCAAAAAAGTTGGGACGCTGTGTAAAATGAAAAGAAAACAAGAAAAGGATAATTTGGAAATCTCTTATAGCCATATTTTCTTCACAACAGAACATAAGACACAGATCAGGAGGTGAAAGATATTTTTGCATGCTTTTGTAATGGTGGCATCCATTTTCTGTATAGTGTTCTAACACAATAGTTTTATGTTTGAATTTGTGAAAAGTCACATTTTCTGCATGCACTGGCCTTCAGACTATTTTTGAGCATTAAACAAATAAACAATTAACCAGCGGGCGCTGCACTAAAACCTAAAAATGATTTGCAGCAAATATTCCTTCCAGGACGCAGGGGTTACTATCTTATACAGTCTACAGGACAGAGGTACCATAGCCTTGCACCTACGTTACTACTTATGTAAGGCTAATACGGTGTTATGTTTATAATTATTTTTTAATGAGATTTTAGCGCAAATATTCTTAATATTTTGATATTTTTGAGCATTAGGTCTGAAAATTATTATTTGTTGCCTTGAAGTTTGCTACAGAGAAGGCATGCATTGTCCAGCTCACATAGACAATGTTTGGGACTAGTGATAAGCGAATTTGTTAGGAAAACGATCACCAAACATAAATTTGGTACAAATATGACACATTTGGATTTGTGATCGGAAAAACAAGCAAAATTTTATAAAATCGGAAAAAATCAGTAAAAGTGCGTGAAAATATTTGCGTTGCCACAAACGTATTTTCAGCACTTTAGCGACAATAATGGTGATGTATCATGAGCGTTTGACACGTGTTTGATGATGGGAGAGGGTTTGCAGAGCTCAGAGGCGCGGCGTTCTTGTAAACAGTCATTTTTTTTTCTTCCTAACTTTTTGTGTGCAAATTGCGGCTAGCCAGTCAGGGCACAGGAAACATCCACAATGTCCTGGCACCACGGCTTGTTCCATTGGCTGTTGAAATCACATGTCCCTCTCTATACAAAGAGCGGACATCTTGTAGGTCACTCTACACAAGGAGAAACCTTACCCCTTAGACCTCAGTCCAGAGCCTCCCATCTAGCCAAATCAGTTCTCATGCTTCGCACTGACGAAGGCCAACAGCCCGAAACACCGTGTCTGCGAATTGAGATACTGATTTGGCTTTTATCCTAAGTCACATTGCACGACTCGTTAGAGGGTTGATTGTGACTTGTAGGATCGCTACTTCCAACAGGTGGCGCTATAGAGTTCAAGTCCTCTTTTTCTCTGAAGAGGCAATTTGCATATGTCCTATGCAAAGACATCTGACAACTTCTGTTACTGGACAGGCTACTACCTTTCTTTGGCAGTTGCATAGCGGTACACCTTGTTGATGAGGCCCAGAAAGAGCATGTGCTCGAGTGGATGGCAAGCGCAGCTTCAAGTGGCCCCTCCTCCTCTTCTTCCACCTCCACATCACACCCAGTACAGTCCACAGAGGTGGCACCCAAATTCCCTTTGCTTTCCCCCATGTCCCAACTCTCCAACCGTACAACTGACTGTACAGAACCACAGAAGCGTGAGTCTGAAGAGCTGTTCACACACTCTATGCCATGGTCATTAGAAGTGTACTCAAAAGCTTCACAGAGTCAAAAGGAGGAAATCTGCACCGATGCCCAATATTTTTTTAGCTTGGATCCGGGGCAAGACGAAGTAGGGTCCGAACAGCATCCTGACCCTTGTCATCAGATGTTAACCCCTGGGGGAGAGGTGATCCTGATGAGACTCAGATATATGAGGCTCACGCGGAGTGTACTGTGCTGTTAGGGCAGGAAGAGGAGGAGAGTGACTCCAACTGAGAGGAATGTGATGATATAGAGGATGATGATGATGAGGTGTTAGATCCCAGTTGGCATGAACATACAGTACAGACCAAAAGTTTGGACACACCTTCTCATTTAAAGATTTTTCTGTATTTTCATGACTATGAAAATTGTACATTCACACTGAAGGCATCATAACTATGAATTAACACATGTGGAATTATATACTTAACAAAAAAAGTGTGAAACAACTGAAATTATGTCTTATATTCTAGGTTCTTAAAAGTAGCCACCTTTTGCTTTGATGACTGCTTTGCACACTCTTGGCATTCTCTTGATGAGCTTCAAGAGGTAGTCACCGGGAATGGTTTTCACTTCACTGGTGTGCCCTGTCAGGTTTAATAAGTGGGATTTCTTACCTTATAAATGGGGTTGGGACCATCTGTTGTGTTGTGCAGAAGTCTGGTGGATACACAGCTGATAGTCCTACTGAATAGACTGTTAGAATTTGCATTATAGCAAGAAAAAAGGTGATGGGCGAGCAACTGACAGATGAACAGGATAATCCTCTCCTCTCTGTTGTTCGTGGTTGGCGGGAGGGGACGGAGGAAACAAGCCTCACTATTACCCAGCCACCAACACATCATGGGCTTTGTCCTCATGGTAGAGCCTTACATATGAATGCCTTCTTGCTGCACTATCTACAACATGATCCCCATATAGTTATGATTAGGAATACTGCTGAATACTGGGTTGCCACTCTGTTAGATCCACGTTATGAAACCAGATTTTGCCAGATACTTCCCACCCTGGAAAGGGACCCGTGAATGCTGGAGTATTGAAACACACTTTTACACATCCTTAAGAGAGCTTTCCCCCGAAACAGCAGTGAGGCACACAGTTGGCATCGCAGCTCTAGACTTCCAACCTCCGGCACGTCAATTTGTCAACGCCAAAACATTAGCAGCAGCAGCGGTGGAAGTGGAAGAAGCAATTTCTGTGAGTTCTTTGACACTTTTTTTAGACCAGCTCGTGCACCAGCACAACAGAGTCCAAGTCTTACACGTGGTGAACGAATGGAGAGGATGGTAGAGGAGTATCCAGAACTGAATATCAATACCATCAGGGTGGGTTTGGACCGTTTCACATTTTGGTCTTCTAAAATGGATGAGTGGTCTGAGCTTGCCTCACATGCCTTGGAGGTTTAATCATGCCCGGCAGCCATGCCGGTTGTCCCCTGAAAGTGTAGACTGCCTAACTTTCATCAAGATGAACAAGTCAAGGATCTCCAAGGACTTTTGCACCCCAATAGTAGACTGTACAGATTAGGTGATTTTGCATTTTTTAGCGAGATGCATTAATGTCAATAACTGCACTCTGTGATATCTTTAGTGTGGCTGCTGCTGATGGTAACACAAATTTGTGGAAATGTGAACAGTCATGGTTGGTCTACATATGCTGGGTTAGCAGTAGTGGAAGATATGTCGGTCCCAATTATACTATTTCTATTCTTGTGACAGTTATTCCACTTCAGTGGTGTCAGACACTCATTTTTTAAAATGTGAAAACTCCAGGTTGGGTGTCCATCTGCTGGATTGTGTGTAGTGGAAGACCTGTTGGTCCCTATTATACTGTCTATACTGTGGTGAAATTGATGCCACTTTGGTAATGTCTGCCAATATTTTTTGTAAATGTGAACTCTCCTGGTTGGGTGCCTATCTGCTGTATTGGGTGTAGAGGAAGAACTGTCAGTCCCTATTATACTATTTCTACTGTGGTGAAATTGATGCCACTTCTGTGGTGTAAGGCCCTCATTTGTTTAAATGTGAACACTCCCGTTTGGGTGTCCATCTGCTGGATTGGGGGTAGTGGAAGACCTGTCGGTCCCTATTGTATTATTTCTACTGTGGTGAAATTGATGCCAGTTTGTTATTGTCTGCCAATAATTTTTGGAAATGTGAACACTCCTGGTTGAGTCTCCTTCATGTGTGTTGCATGTAACAGTAGGCCTCCAAGACCATCAGGTCCTCCACTTACTTAGACTCAACTACCAGTGTTACTATCCTTAAATTTGTCTGACAATGGTAGTCTACAAAACTGATATTTGTGCCACCCGAGTGTGGCTCAGCATGACAGCACGTAGGTGTTGCAGGTGGTATCAGGGCTCCCAGAAAAGGGGCCCTACACCGATCCCTCACCCACCTCATCTTACTGTGACGTTTAATCGAAAGCTGTAATTGCTGTCCCAGACCCCGATACCTCATGCCTGGCTGATTGCTGTAGTGCCATGCTACAATTAGTACTGTGGGTGCATTGAGGCCACTTTCCTGGTGTTTATCCCTCATTTGATGTGTTTTGGCAGCATTTGAGGCCTTTATAAGGTGTTGTGCATGTTGGTTTTAGCCTCCCATTGACATTGCAAATTCAGCGATTCGTAATCCGAACCGAACATTGAAATATTCGCTAATCTCTATTTGGGACACCCTTCTTGGCGGTATGCACACAATGTAAATTAGATGCTTGAGACTAGAAGACGTTAATTAGAAATGAACATTCAACTACGTAGAGGATTAATTAACTAATCAGTAGTAAGATGTTAATACAAACCAATGAGATGCTTACATTTTTGTATCTTATTTCTTTGTTAGGCCCAAAAAGATACTGTATAAATATGTATTAACATCTCTAACAAACAGGGAATCTTATTATTCAGAGAACTCGTCTAACTTTATTCCCTCCGTCGACGGCATTCATCTGTGACACGAGGCTCATCCCTGCACGCAGGTACGGACTGGGACTGAAATTCAGCCCTGGCATGTGAAATCACACAGACCCATGTTGTCCCCATCCCCAAAGCACCAAATGGGCTGTATTATTAATATTACCCTGGATGGAGGAAAGCAAGCTTTAGTACAAGACCAATATTTCTAATGATACCCATGGCCTGCTGGGGTAAGTGACGGAGTCAGCGACTTTGTGCTCTGTCACAACTCTTAACAGCATGGGCGTCTTGAAAACACAGATTCTGTTAACAATGCAGCAGACAAAACAGCCCACAATCGGACAGGCCCTCCTGGCATTTGCCAGATGGTCAGTCCGGCCCTGCCTGCGCGTCTGATCCGCATAGTTGCCGCAACATTTCCATTTGAAAAAAAATAACTCATTTAGAAATTGATGGCAGCAACACATCTCAAAAAAGTTGGGCTGTGTCAATGTCTACCATCTTCTTTGGCGGAGACCAATTGCTGGAGCTTTGCATATATAGCATCATCATATTCTATAGTACTTTACAGACATCGTCACTGTCCCCTTTGAGGGTTCACAATCTAACGTCCATGTCAGTCTGTCTTTGAAGTGTGGGAAGAAACCCATGCAAACTCCTTACAGGTGTTGTCCTTGGAAAGATTTGAACCCATGTCCCCAGTGCTGCAAGGCAACAGTACTAATCACAGAAGCACCTTGCTGCCCCAAATTATCTTATGTAGAGTTCTCACTGCTCAATAGGCCTGGATCTTTGACAGATTTTTCATTTCACAATGCATCAAATGTTTTTTTTTTTTTTTTTATTAGTGAAACGTCTGGATTGCAGGCGGACAGTTCATTAATCAAACTCTTCTTCATGACCTGTGTGGTTCTGCATGGTCTTTCTGAAATGTGCAAGGCAATCCCTGAAATAGAAAGTCTGGATGGGAGCATAAGTTGTTCTAAAAGCTTTACATGAATATAAACAGTCTAAACACCCCTGTAAAAAAAAAAAAAATCCAGATTTTTGTCATGTAAAAAAATCATACCAAGTAGACCAATTTCATAACTTTTTCCACCTTTCATATCACCTAAACACTGGGCAAATCTATTGAGAAACCAACTAAACTCAGTTTGAGGAGGAAAATAAAAATAACAGATAATGTGGTTGCATAAGTGTGAACAACCTCTTATAATTGGGGATGTGTTTGCCATCATTTACAGTGATTCTGATTAACCCCATATAAAGTTTAGCTCATCAGCAGGATTTTCCTGACATTTTCGTAGCAGTATTCTTATAGAAAAATTCATGGTCTGCCAACAGGTTATAACGCAGCAAAGGGATCTCACTGTTCAAAATGAATCAGTCAGTAGAAAGGCGCAAACATATTTCCATTAATCAGCTATACTATAGAACACTGTGAAGACGGTCATTCAGAAGTGGCTTCCATTTGGCACAACAGTGACCTAGACATCATTCAAAAATTGATGAAAAGACAAAAAAAAATTGGTCTGGGAGGCTGTCAAGAAACATACAACTACACTAAAGGAGCTGCAGGAATTTCTGGCAACCATTGGTTGTGTACCTGCTTGTGACAACAGTCTCCTTTTCTTTCATATGTCTGTCCTGTGGGGTAGGGTGACAAGATGGAAACTTTTTTTATTTTTTTTACAAAGAAACATCCAAGTCGGGCTATGTTTTGCAAAAACCTACATGTAATCTGCCAAAAGCATGTGGTAAAACATGTTTGGTCTGATGAGACTAACCTTGAACTTTTTGGTCATAATTCCAAAAGGTAAACCAACAATACACATCACCAAAAGAACACCATGGCCACAGTGAAGCATGGTGGAGGCAGCAGTATGTTTAGGGGCGGTTTTTCAGAAGGTAGAGATGGGGCTTTACTTAAGAAGGAAATTATGAACAGTTCCAAAAATTCAATTTTGCATCAAAACCTTCAGGTCTCTACTAAAGCTGAAGACAAATGTCACCTTTCAGCACTACAACAACCCTAAGCATAACTCTTAATCAACATAATAATTGCTGTGCCAGCAGAAGATCAAAGCTTAGAAATGGCCCAGACCTGAATCAAATTGAAATTCTCTGAATTGACCTGAAGGCAGCGCTGTACACAGGAGATGCCCTCGCCATCGGACAGATTTGGAGCGCTATTGAAAGAAAGAGTGGGCAAAGAAACCTTCACAAAAACACTGAATTCTGACTGAATTGTCATTAAGTCAAACAAAATATTAGTTTATTTTTTTAGTTTTTTTTTTCCCACTAAAAAAATTTCAGTTTGTTTTTCAAGTGACTTGGTCAGATTGCAGGAGACATAAGGTGGAAAAAGTTCTGAAACGACTCTTCTTTGTATTATATTTTACATTAACACCTACAAATATGATACACAGACAGAAAATACTTCAAAATTATATTTTTTATTGTTACACAGTAATTACCATATCTAAAAATAAGGGAACAGGCCACCAGGTGGCCCATCGGGGTATGTATTATCAGGGCAATGCAATACCGCAGGATATCTTTATTTGTTGCACCAATATGGTATGCTTCTGATTGATTAGGCTATTTTGTATCAGATATTCCCTTTTACATATATTATTTATGAATTTATTCATTTAATTTATTGGGGCATTTTTACTAGCTATGTACAGTGCTCACTTTATTCTGAATATTTATTTGACATACGAATGTTTATGAAATCTGTGATGTGAGCAAGTAGTACATATTAGTCTTATTTATATAATCAATTATTGTCCAGTCTCCTGTGTATAATCTAATAAAAACGGTAGTATTTATTTATTTTTCTATTGATTAAAACTATCTATATATTTATTTATCTACTGACTAAAATTATTAATTGGACATTTGTATTTATTGCCCATTCCCCTGTATGGTACCTCACACTCTATTGCCACCTGGTGGCCTGTTCCCTTATTTTTAGATATTGTAATTACTGTGTAACAATAAAAAATATAATTTTGAAGTATTTTCTGTCTGTGTATCATATTTGTAGGTGTTAATGGTCTTGGCTGATACATGACTATCTATATATTTGAGTGTTTGGTTTATTAAATGATATTTTACATGACAAAATATACATATGATATAAAAAAGTGCCATTTTCCAAGACCTGTAGTGTCTCCATTTTTCGTGATCTCGGATTGGGTGAGGGCAGATACGATCTTTTCATCGCCTGTTATTGCATTTCACTGCAATGTTGTGGCGACCAAAAAAAACATAATTTTGACGTTTTGAATTTTTTTTCTCATTATGCAGTTTAGCGATCAGGTTAATTTTTTTCTATTTTGATAGATCGGGTGATTCTGAACTTGGCGATACCAAATATGTGTATATTTGAATTGTTTTTTTGTTTTATTTTAAATAGGGCAAAAGGGGTGATATTTATTTTTTATTTTTTTTCATATTTTTAAAAACTTTTTTCCTTTTTACTATTTGCATGCTTCAATAGTCTCCATGGGAGACTAGAAGCTGCAGTACTTTGATCGCCTCTGGTACACACAGGCGATGATCAGATCGCCTGTGTGTAGCAGAAATGCTCACTTGCTATGAGCGCCGACCAAGGGGCGGTGCTCATAACAATCTGGCTATGACAACCATAGATGTCTGCTGGAGACCTCTGGTTGTCATGCCAACCAATCGGTGACCCACGATCATGTGACAGGGTCACCGATGGGCAGGATTTGTGATGAGCTTCCGGTAAGTGCGAGTTAAATGCTGCTCTCAGAGATTGACAGCGGCATTTAACTAGTTAACAGTGTGACTGGCATCCTATGTGAGTTATATCAATGTGCATTTTTTCTACTAGGCAGCCAACCCCTGCAATGTTTGGAGGGTGGGGGTGGTTGCTTTTATCAAGTAGTTTGCACCTGTGCCGCTCCTAGCCTTCATCAGTGGAGGCCTGCTGCATCCTGCTAAGTGTGCATTTGTCATCAGACAGGGTTTTGGGAAGGCCGTATCTTATTGTATGTATTTTTTCTGAGTTTTTTCTATGTTAGCTGTTTTTTTATATTCACACTCAGCAAATTTGTTACATACTGGACTTTCGGAACTGAAAAATCCGTTCCGTACATCTGAATCGGGTAAATTCTGCAGAAAGCACATGGATTTCTGAAACCCCATTAAGATGAACCTGACAGGTGCAGAAATGTCTGCTATAAACCGGCAAATTATGAATGTACCAGTAGACATCACATTGCCTGACTAGTAAAGGCTGAGACATTTGTGAGTGGCTGAGGACTGTGTTTTTTAAGACAGATCTTCTTGTGAACACTTTGGTACATGCAGCCACATGGTGGACACACAAAGTCAAGGAATTCCCTGGATACCCACACCCACATATACCACACACCAGATACATCTAATGAAATGTGTGGAAATCTAGCAGGATTAGATATCTGCTGAATGTTGGGTCGTAGTATCAAACTCGCTATATGCGGTTGCATTGTGGCAGCACAACTCCAATTGGAGAGCAGCATAATGTAAAGAGATTCTGACTCCAGCGATGTGTCACTTACTGAGCTGCTTGCTGTGGTTTTTCATAAAATCAGTTTTATCAGCAGGAGATTATCACTAGAGGACTAGTAAAACTGCTGCCATGTAGTCCTCCATATTCATGAGCTCTGTATAACCCGCCCCCCACCACTGATTGGCTGCTTTCTGTCCATTCTGCATAGGCAGGAAGCAGCCAATCAGTGATCTGGGCGGGGTTATAGAGAGTTCAGCTTTTAGAGAACTGCAGTAGAGAAAACGGATTTATCAAAACTGCAGCAAGCAGCCCAGTAAGTGACATTTTCAGGAATAATGAGTGTGCACACAGACTACTGTATAGGCTCAATAGAAAGTCTACAAAGCCCATACACCGCTCTGACAGCGCCCTCCTGTGGATACTCTCTAAATGTAGACTTCAAAATGAGACATTCTAGAAATCATTAGTCGTTCCCAGATGGTTTGCAAGCATTTGATCGCTGAAGACCAGTGCGCAGATTGCTGAACGTGGCGATACACGAGCACGATGTTAGAACAGAACACAACAAAAGAATAACGCAGACTTTTTTGGTTTCTTCTCAAATATTTAGTTACATAACTTGCAATAAATAAACATGACTTCTGCAAATCAGTCGCATCAAAGGCTCCAGTTAGAACATTGTTTTAAAGGCAGGAACGGAAAATTTTTTTTAGAAGGTGGTAAATTAGCGGCGTGATTCCTGCGCACAAATATTCATCCTGGATTCATTTCCACAAAATTATGACAAGATTAAAAAAAAAATCAAGTGAAAATGAGCGTGTCCATGTAGAATGGGCTATTGACAGGCACAAGTGCAATACAAAATGTTTTACCAACTCAATGACAGTATCCGGGATCAATATCCAGCTACAACAGGACGATGGTTTCTTAAAGCAAATTACGGGGGGTTCCAGTAATGAAATCAAGGGAAACCCCTTTTCACATGGTAAAGCGTTGCAGCATTGTCACGCACCATACCAGGTCTATAAAATGCTGCTGCAACAAGGCACTTCAGGAGTTACTACATATCTATACAGCATGGGGGGAAGCAAAATAAGGTCCAGAGTGCCTCATTGGGATAAGCACATAATACTGCATGGCCGCGGGATGTACGGGGAAAATAGAATGGATTTGGTGATGGCGGCATATATTACATAGAGGCCAGAGAATGCAGCGTTCTACAAGAGATATACCTTTACCAATGCTAAAGAAACTGCATAAACAGCAATGCTGGAATATATGCCTAATAAAGGGAAAATACAGAAAATGTCACAGATGTGCAAAAAGTCTGATCTCGGACCACCACGATTACTAAAAGTGAAAGGGCTTAATAAAAAGGACACCCTGAGCACAGGGGTTTCTGAAAATCTAGCAACAGTAATTACAGGATCATGTAAGTCAATGACAGTGTGCTTAGAATACTGCGTCAGATTTTCAGGAGAAGGCTACAGGCGGGTCTGGATACTCTCTAGTACCCTTATGTTGTGGGGGGAAGGGAAATCAGTGGTGCCCCGAGATCACAAACATCACCTATACATAAGATGATCCCATAGATCATTTCGACTCGACGTTCCCCCCTTTGAATGAATTAGTAAGACCATAGTTACTGATCGCACTAATTAATGCCCTACAGGGGATAGAACCACTACATGTAAAGTTATCACCTACGTAAAAAAGAAAACACTCAATATCCAAATGCATTATTGGAGATCGTGCAGGACAAATTACTGCATGAGGAACAAAAGTAATCTATAAGGCTAAACTTAGAACAAAAAAACCCAAAACTTAAGGCAGTGGATTTGGCAGCGATTTGTTAAAGTCTTAAATAATGCTTTAAAGTATTAAGTCTTAAATATTAGTATACGACGCAAAAAAACTAAACTGTAAGGTCTTGTTCCCACGTGTAAAAACACTGCATTTTTTTCTTCCAGGGTCTGACCTAAAATACTATATAGCAATATGCCCTGATTATTGTATTTTTCCTTTGTTTTGTTTTTTGTGTGTGTTTTATGGTGCAGATTAGATGAAGCATTTTATGTGTTTAGTATAGAAAAAATGGGATGCGTCACTTTCCCTAATTGCTCTAATTACACTCATCACATCCTCGCACTTCATCTGTTTAGGGGCAATGGATTTTCTGCATAAATTAACACACTAGGGAAAAAAAATGCAGCGTTTACTCTGAGTGGGAACTCGGCCTTACAATGAGGCTACTAGATTATACAGACAAGCCGAGAACTGTAAGAAGGGTCACACAAGAAATAAGGTCAAAGGATCCAACATGCGAGAGCACATTGGTTACTGCGGATCTATCACGAGAATTCACACACAATGCACACTGAACATTATGAAAAGATTCCCTAGACCTGATGAGGCTGGTGTACTTAAGTTTAAAATCCATTTCAGCAACACTTTATAATCCTTCTAGAACGTTTTACTGCCCAATGATAAAATGAGTTCAGCTATAGGGATACTCATAAAATACGCATGTTAAAGGGGTTATCGGGTACTTTTATTTTTTTGGGCTACTGAGCCAAGAATTTAATGGCCGGTAGTTGCCAACAACCTTCGTGTTCTAACCATGCAGAGATGTGTCCCGGTAAAGTTGGCGATTCTCAGGCTTCATTTGACCCCAGTCACACAGCAGCTCTTTGTCTTTTGCTCTGCCGACAGGGCGTCACTGCTGACATCACCCGTTATCAGCCGGCTCCCCGCTGTGTTAGATGGAGACTGTTGTCAGTCAGCAGTGATGCTTTGTCGACAGAGCAAGGTGGAAGAGAAGGTGCTGCTCTGTAAACACAACGTCAGCAGAAGTCGGGGAATCACTGGCAGGCGTGGTCCACGGCCACTTTGAGCTGGAACAGATGTTGAAGGGTAAAAGAGGCAATTAGTTAACTGGTACGTTATTATTGCAGTAGACAATAAAAAACAAAGTCTCAGATAAACCCTTGTAACTTTAGGAAGTAAAGAATTTACATATATATATATATATATATATATATATATATATATATATATATATATATATATATATATATATATATATATATATATATATATATATATATATATGTACACCAGTCACATCAGGTCTACCAGACCTATGTAATAATATATGCAGTCTGCATTGTGGAACATGATGACAGATCTGCTTTAAGTCTGATCACGGTCCACCACTGACTTCAAGAATTAAAGAACTCTCTGTAAAAGGCCCCAAACCCTTTACCATGGCTACTGATACTGACAATCCCACAACCTGGCAAGAAAGTTCCTTTTTGGGCCAAGTCCGAACGTGGTGAATTACTCACTGAAAATCAGCAACAAATTACAGTCCAATAAACTTGGGCGAGGAAAACGCCAGTCATGTGTAGTGGAAAAAAACACCATGCTGCAGATGTTCAAGCCAACGGCACTTTTACTCTGTGGCAGTAAAGCAAAGGATTTTCACTACGGGTTTAACCCCTAAAATGCAGAAAGTTAATTCCATAGATTCTGCTGTGGAATCACTTTACTCTGGAGTCTCTGGACTTACCCAAATTGACATGGTCGTGTTAAAGGGGTGTAAGCAATCTTCTAAAAATCAGTGAAGGAACCAGAAATCACAGACATCACCAATGTGCTTTTGTCACATTGATCTATAAAGTACCAAGTGAGGAGTTGGAACCAAACCTCCTTAGATAAGAATACGAATTCCAAAAAATGGAATATTAGTACATCTGGTGTGAAATTTAGAGGATTCAAAATAGAGGGTTTGCCAAAAAGTTCGCTTTTACTGCTATGTTGAGTGATGGATTACCAAGCATGATAGGAGAAATGTGCTTACTGCCACCACGCGGCAGAAATGGCCAAAGATAAGAAAATGAAGCCTTGCTGACCAGTCAGCAGTTCGATGAGAGGGCAGTCCACTGTACCTGTCGCCTCCATTATTGTAGTGTCTAAAAAAGAACATTAAATTACAAACACTCTTTGCTCCAGAACCCCATTACAAATACCTTGAGAACCTAAACCATCTGTTTCTACTATAAAACTGCTCTCAGGCAAAAACATTCATTTTTTTTCACCCTCCCAAATGGCAGAAATAAAATCTGTTCAATACAAAATCTCAATCAGTTACCAAATACAACAAGCTGACAACACGTTCACCCAAAAGTCACGTAGTTCTTATGTAGAGACATTATAGAGTAGAAAGGAGTATGGAGGCTCAGTGAGGCACCTCGCCGAATATTGCAATAGATCCTACGCCCCCTAAGAAGGGCCGCGGTGTGGCGACTATGCAGCTGGTAAGGCTTCATAAGTGATCCACTGTGGTTGTGATCC